>NC_138511.1:68099407-68519981 GCF_964252035.2 Podarcis erhardii
TCCCACCCCAGCCAAGGCTGCCAGGAGTTATTTTTCATGCTGACCCAGCCAGCACAGACAGCTGGCTGTGCAACAAGCGTGGGAGGGTCAAGGGGCCAGGAGGGTCAGGGAGGAGAGAGAGGTGGGTTCCTCCACTTGGAAGAAAGCCTAGGGAGGGAAAGGCGTACATAGAAGGGAAGTAAACAAGGTCGCCGGGTGGGTTTTTTGCCTTTTCAGCCGTACTGGTGCAATGCAAGATGGTTGGTATACTTGGCTAATACTGTAGCAGAGGCCGAGTACAGTGGTACCTCTGGTTAAGAAATTAATTCCTTCCAGAGGTCCGTTCTTAACCTGAAACTGTTCTTAACCTGAAGCACCACTTTAGCTAATGGGGCCTCCCACTGCCGCCGCCGCCACACGATTTCTGTTCTCATCCTGAAGCAAAGTTCTTAACTTGAGGTACTATTTCTGGGTTAGCAGAGTCTGTAACCTGAAGCGTCTGTAACCTGAAGCATCTATAACCCAAGGCACCACTGTAGTGCACACACTTAAACTGCAGTGAATTTGTGGGAAGATTTGCAAGCCACTTCTCCACAGCCAGAGGGCTGGCACACTTTTACATGCAAGACAAATGCCCATGGGTCACAAGGAAGAAATGAATGAACGAATTGTGACTCCTGCACACCTCAAACACCTATCACCAGAGGAGGCTGCCCTGCTGCAACTCTGTATGATTTGCTGGTCTGAGGCTGCTTGCTTCCAAGTGGGGTGGATTTCTCAAACCAGGTGCAATTGAATGATCTGGTCACGCCTGATGCAGGCAGGATGACTCATCCTCAGATGGAGGTGGCCTGTATCTTCTGTGTGCCATTGCTTTGGGCTCACCTCCTTTCAGTCAGAAGGACTTCCTAAAACACTAGGCAAAGCAAAACACAGCTATCCTTTGAAGTTTAGACTTGTCTGAATTTTGTCATGCAGATCTACAACCAAAATATGTGGGAAAATGAGTTTATTAGGGAAATGTATGCCTAACAATGCAAATATTCATGAAAGTAACATACAGGCACGCACGCCTAAAACTTTGAATCTGAGGGGAAACTGCGAACAAAAATCGATTTATTAGTAGAACTGTGTGACAAAACACTGGTGAATTTTCATGAGCACATTATTAAAAAAATGGAAATGTGCAAATGTGCCTAATGAACTTTAAGATTTGAAAACAGAAATGATGTTTCATCATTATCACTATTCTTTACAAGAAAGCATCCCAAATAAAAGTAAAAGGCAGGAAGTTTTAAAACAATGATCAATACAAAATACATAAAATGCTCATTCAGTAACATTTAAATAAGGACAAATCCGACACATGCTACTAAAAGATGAGCACCATTGTAGGAGGCAACCTAATTGCCAAAGGCCTACTGAACAAAAGGCCGTTCCCAGGAACCTAAAGAAGGGCAAAGATGGCACCGGGAGCATCTCCCGGTTGAGAGCATTCCATAGATGGGGGGCCACCACTGAAAAGGCCCTACACACCTCCCACAAGTGGGCACGCAGAGAAGGGCCTCTCATGAAGACTGCAGGGTCTGGGCTGGTTCATATGAGGAAAGAAGACCCTTGAGGTACTGTGGTCCCAAGCCAGATAGGGTTTTTAAGGTCAAAATCAGCCCTTCAAGCTCATCATTGGTCCTTACCTTTCCCAGCCCTAAGCAAACACATCAAAATTGCAGAAAGAAAGCGGAAGGAAACACCCAACATCTCTTCAGGACAGGTGGATTGACTGAAATCATGGTTTACATCATCATAAAAAGGGCCTGTTAACAGCATTGATTTAAATCAATTTTCCAGTGCCTTAATTCACACACTTTCGGAACATGCATGCATACTAATTGTTTGCTACAACAATTAAAACTTTGTGTTGGAAAATAATAAATATGATTCATGAGGACCATTTGTCATATTTATGCTTCATTTCAAAAGTCACACTTCTTCTTTTGCCTGTTTCATTATTCTACATTTAAAAAGCAGGCTTACACTCAAAAGTGTTTCATAGAGAATCTTGGATTCAGCTTTAAGAGACTGTGACTGTAAACTCTGATATGTTGCTTTGTATGTCATTCTGATATCATTTTTTTTTTACTTTGAGCACTTGACCTAGCTTTTAAAAATTGGCATAAAAATCCTGTTGAAATAAAAATTGGATTTCAATTTTTGAAATGTTAGCATTCATTTTTAAATCAGTGCCCTTTTCTCCATTCCTGCATTTACAGCAAGAGTCCTATTGTACCAGTTAAGGCTGAGAGGAGGAGACTGACCTGTTCCATGGTCCAGCAACAGATACCAGACAGATACCAGATAGCCTATACATCCAGTGTCCTCGCTACAGGTAATAAGGATGGATTAGACCTGGGACAACTCCCAGTGCAAACTCCTGGAGCAGGAGCAACAGAAGTTGCTGGAGAAACTCTTCAAATGTTGTTGTTGTTAAGTTGTGGGTGAACATATCAGACGACACAGCGATTCTTCAAACAGCTGTTGTTTATTCACAGACCCACAAGAGAACTGAACAGCCAGCCTGCTTATATAGAGCTCCACTACAATGCAATAGTAACAACTTTCTGTAACTATCCAATCGCTGAACGTCACTTTCAATTCCTTATTTGCTTATGTGGACCTGAGTGAAAACTATCTACAGTATCCCCCTGCTGGCCCAGGGTGAGAACTTCAGTACATAACAGTTGTCTTTCATCTCTGACCACCGATCATGCTGGTGAATGCTGACAGGTGTTACAGTCCAACAACAACTGGAAGGCCACAAATCCCCCATCCTGGAACGATGGTCTGAGAAGCTCAGTTGGGGTAGAGCAGGGATAGAGCACCTGCTTTGCCTGCAGAAGGTCTCAGATTTGATCCATGTTGGACTGGATATCCCTTATATGAAATTCTGGAAAGCTGCTGCCAGTCCGGGCAGAAAAGATTGAGCTAGATAAATGGGTGGTCTGGTTAAATATATGACATATTTCAGTGTTCCTATAGGGACAAAGCAGGCATGACAGCAAATGCTTATTTGCATTGAACATGCACCTTAAATTGTGCAGCCCTTGTGGGGAGGTGGGAGGTGGTGGCAGCTGATAATTCCTGGGATCTCAGCAAACCCTTTCCTTCCCTCCTGCAGTCCTGCTGGAAATTGGTCCTCTGAAGATGCTATTTGCATTGCAAGGAAAGCTCCTGTTGTCATGGACACAAATAGCAGCTGGGGGTGACTGTGTTCACTGGGAAAATAACACGGGGCGGGTTAAAACCTTCTCCCTGCACAGCTGTTTCAATCTAGATCCCCCATCTGCAGGTCCTTTCTCAAAATCTTGGGCTGGAGTATTGTTTAGGGGGTTCAGGGAATGCTGTTAATTTTTGGTATCTTTGTTTTGGATCTTACGATTCATGCAGAAATTGTTCAAATTGGTTGTGTACTTTTTAAATAAAGACTACCTTTGCTATGTTTGTAGTTATGTATTTCTTTTACATGTTGTAAGCCGCTTTCAGTTTGGTTTAGACTTTGTAAAGGCCGCATACAATTAAATTGATGGATTGATTGAAAGCGATACAGAAATGCACATCACACATTTAACGTTTTGTCTAGTTCAGGCACGTCCAACAGGTAGATCGTGATCTACGGGTAGATCACTGGACGTCTGCGGTAGATCACTGGTAGATTACTGGCTCCCCCAAAGAAGCTGAACAACTGTGGCTCCCCTAAATAAAGCTCAACATTCTACCTCCTCCCTGAAAAAACTCAACAACTTTGACCCGAACCCCCCAAAAGGGGGTAGATCACTGCCAGTTTTTAACTCTGTGAGTAGATCACAGTCTCTTGGGATTTGGCCACACCTGGTCTAGTTCAACCTTCTCCAGCTTGATGCCCTCCAGATATTTTGGACTTCAGCTCCCATCAGCCCCAGGGGAGGGCTGAACTGATTTGACCCTGGTTTGCAGGGAACAGATAAGTGCAACCAATGCAGGATTTAAACCCAATCTGCATGCTCATCAGATGACATCACAGGTGGTATCTGCTGACTGGCAGGTGTGGTTTTGGGAAAATGACATCGGGGGCCAACCTGGACCACCAGGTGGGCCAAGACTGACCCATGGGCCAAAGGTGCCCCATTCCTGCCTTATGCTGCCCTGAGGCGGAATCCCACTGACTCACCTCCACAGAGATCTCCTCTGCATCAGCATCACAGGTAAAAAAGACCTGGATGTTCACAAGAGCAGTTCCAGGGGCTGCCCTGCAAAATCTAGGCAGGGGTCTCTCTTTTTGCTCTTGCATGGAGGGCAAAAGGGAGGCTTGTTTTCTTGAAGAGCTAGCCCTGAGAATGGGACTCCTGCAGTTTTTTGGCCAGAAGGTGAGATTTCAGCAGGTATAGCTCTGCTTTAGCAGAGGCTTTTTCTGCTGTTTTTCTCACCCCCTGTGTGACAAACTCAATTTGCAATAGTGTTTTCTGCAGAGTACAGAAGCTGGGTTCTCCTCCTGCCTCTGAACGTCCCCATCCCCATCTGATTCACTGCACAAAGTGAGTCAGGCGCTGTGTGTGTGTGTGTGTTTGTTTATCAAAGAAAAGGAGATATTCAGTGGCACAAATCTTGTGGATGAATGCCAAGTTTTGGACTGTACACGGTTCGTGCTGATCCTGCTAGTTCTTGGGCTGCCATTTCAACCAACAGGGGTGAGTTCATTGGTTGAGGAGCATCTGCTTTGCATGCAGGAGGTCCCAGGATCAATCCCTAGCAGCATCTCCAGGTAGGGCTAGGAATATCCCTGGTCTGAAACCCTGGAAAGCTGCTACCAGTCAGTGTAGGTAATACTGAGATAAATGGACCAATGGTCTGACACCTTCCTATGCTCACTAGTGAGCCTGGCAGCCATTGTCTGGAAGCTTTTTATTGGTTGTAATGGATGTCATGTTCATCCCACCTTTCCTACCTGCAGCTCAGGCTGGTGCACCCAGGTCACTTTCACACACAGAAACGTACCATTTTATCATCACAGCAATGCTGTGAGGTAGGTTTGGCCAAGCAGTAGTGGCTGGCACTGGGTCATAGCCCAGTGGGGATTTGAACCCAGGACTCCCAAGGCCTAGTCCAACATAACACCTGCACCTCATATGGGCTCTCACCTGCTTGAACAGAGGTTTCTTCTTTTATAGTGTGATAGCGAATGGGGTGGGGGGAGTCACGTAGGAATTGCTTTGCTGTGTCAAACCATCTGTTCAAGCTTTGGTTGCTAAATCCAGATTCTGAGTCCACTTCCTACATCTCTTAAAAATTGCATAGGCTTATTTCATCAGTGATGGCTTTTCCCTTCAGTGCTACAATGGTAGAACTGCAGGAAAAGGGCCATAGCTGAGTTGCAGAGCAACTGCCTTGCATATGGAAGGTCCCAGATTCAATTTCTGGTATCTCCATGCTGAGTTGGGAATGTCTCCAGTCCAAAACCCCAGGGAGCCATGGCCACTCGGTGTGGACAGTGCTGAGCTACATGGGACAATGGTCTGAATGAGCACAATGCAGTTTCCTATGTTCCCAGAACAGAAGAAGCCATCTTTCCTGGTGGAATATTCTTGTCAACACACCACCTAAAGGTGCAAAGAGCCCTCTCTGGGTCTGGAGCTGGCACAGTCTCCAGTGGCAGCCAGCCAAGTCAGTGGCTGTGAAGCTCATGAGCCAGACATGATGGTGACAGCCCCACCTTGTTGATTGGCCTCAGCAGCACCTGGGCATCAAAGGTATGTGTGGCCTGTAGAGTGGCCAGAAGCAAAAAAGACAGGACTCTTGCACCTTTAACAGCATGATAGCTGCAGAAGCGCCTTCTTCTACACCAAGAACTCGGAGAAGGCAGAATTGATCTAGCAACAGATCTCTTGGTGGTTTGAAGTAGATGAGCAAAGATTTCTGACTCCCAACTATGACGACGACGACTTGGCTCCACAGCCTAAATTATGCCATGGAAATAAAGGAAGCTTCAGTGTGTGACCAGGAGTGGATTTTCTGTGTGAAAGGACTGTGAACTCACTTCATTTCTCATCACCGGAACAAATTCTTGGGCTCTGAATTCTTTAATGCTAAGTGCATGTCTTTTGCACCTGGCTCCTCTTGATGGCTCTCCAGGCTCTAATAAAAACAGCAAAGTAGATCAGTCAGAGTCGAAGCCTGCACCTTGTCCTCCTTTGCACCTGGCCAGTGCTTAATGGCTTTGTGTGTGTGTGTGTGTGTGTGTGTGCACGTGCAGGGGAGCAGAGGCACAGGACCTCCCGCCTTCGCCCTAACCTGGAGCAATGAAACCACTCCATGCCCTGTCTGTCCTTGCCTTGCCTTCCTTCCTTTGTTCTCTGTGCTCTTCCTGAGCAGCAGCAGCAGCCGCCAAAACAGCATTGAGGAATGTTAAGTCCCACCCAACTGCTGCTGCGGCAAGTGCCATCCGCCTGCAGAGTTGTAGGCTTGGCAACAAGACGGCTGCTTTGCACAGGACTAAAATGGGCCCCGGTGCTGCTGCGAGCCAGAGATGAAGGACAACTGGCAAATGTCTTCGCTTTCTTCAGCCTGTACAAGCTCAGCCATTGCCTTGACAACAGCAGCGAAACAGCCGATCATGTCGTCTTCCTGGCTGTATCTGCGCGCCTGCATGCTGGGTGGTCACTGATCTACCTGTTGATGCCTGAACTGTTAGGCGGTGCATTGCTCCGTTGGGGGTGGAGGCTTGTTTTTATTGATTGTCAAGCAATGCAGAGTGCCTGGGCCAGCAATTTTCATGACAAAAAGTCGCATAAACATCCCCTTTCATTTTATGACATCGCAGCTCAGTGTGGGAGCACATGGTTGGCATGCAGAAGGTCTCTAGTTCAATCTCTGGCATCTCCATGTAGGACTAGAGGGAACCCTTGCCTGAAATGAAATCTGCAAGTGCCTCTGGCATAGCAGCGGGTGGAATTTGAGTCTATATATACCAGCTGAGGGAATACAGCTGAGCAGAGGTAGGGAGGCTTTTTTCAGTGGAGGACTGCATGGCCTTGGACATAATCAGCTGGAGGATGCTGCAGTGAACATGGCTAGAGCTTGCGGGGGATTGCATTTTTCATAGAACTGTAGAGTTGGAAGGGACCCTGAGCATCATCTAGTCCAACCCGCTGCAGTGCAGGAATATGCAGGAATCTTCAGCTCACTCTTACGGGGTTCAAACCTGCAACCTTGGCATTATTGGCACCATGCCAGTCTAGCGAACTTGTCCCGTGCTCCCAGCAGTCCTTTCTGTGCAGCTAGGATGCCCACAGGCAGGGTTGGGTGGTGCCCCTTGAAACTGATAGGGAGGAAGGCAGTCGGGTGATTTTTACACCACGCATTTAAAGCACTGTGATGCCACTTGAAACAGTTGTTACTTCCCCCAAAGTATTCAGGGAACTGTCATTTGCTAAAGATGCTGAGAGATTCTTCCCCCGCCCCCTTCTTCCCCTCACAGAGCTACAATTTTCAGAATGGTTTCACAGTCAAACCCTCTTCCCAGGGGACTCTGGGAATTGTAGGTCTGGGAGGAGAAGGGGGGTGTCTCTTAACAACTACAAGAACCTTTAACAAAGTACAACTCCCAGAATCCTTTGGGAGAAGCCATGAGCGTTCCAAGTGGTATCATAGAGCGAATGTGGCCTAGCAGGCGGTGCCAGAGCCCATAACAAGCAGAGTCGACTGATCCTAGTTTGGTCCCCGTCCACCTCAACACTGAGACTGGGAAGAAGGAAGCTGACAGGCTGTGGGCAAGAAGACAGGTGGGGGCTGGCTGAGGGTCATACTGAAGGTGGTGGGGCAGTGCCCCACATGCCCTAAGGAACCAGCCTCCGCTGCCCACAGAGAGCAGAAGCCACCACACCTGCCTGCTTGCCAATGGAGGCCCTGCTAAACTCTTCCTCTCCTCTGCGCTCCTGTCAGCCGGCGAGCCCGTCTTTCCCGTTGGCACACTTTCCCCTCAGCCACACCCAAACCCCTGCCCGGCTGCCTGCCGTCATCTTCTGGAAGGCTGTCCCCAGAGAAACAAAGCGAGAGAGTCTGAAGGACGCCTTTGCTCCCGCTCTGCCTCATGGGAGAGGAGAGGGAGTGGATGGGTGCCAATCCAGTTGCGGCTCAGGGCCGCCGTTTGAAGCATCTCGCGTGCTTAATTGCAGCTGGCGGTTTCTTGCCGCGCTGAGGAATGAGCACAGGGAAGAGGCCTGGCTGTGCCAAAAAAGAAAAGAAAAAAAGAGGGAAGGGGGAGTTAGCAGAACAGCTGCCCTGCTTTCTGCGGCTGCTGAGGGGAGGTTTGCTTCAGAGAGAAGCTGTTACTACCCAGCAGCCCTGGCAAACAGGGCTCCTCTGAAGCAAAGGGAAAGCAGCCGGAGGGAGGCAGGGAGGCAGGGAGAAGACTTTGCTTGGCATCCAACGCCTCACAGGCGTCCTGAGAAAGGCCTGGGCAGTGTCCTAACGGTGCTCTCTGCAGTGCTGCACATGCACCTCAATCTCCAAGCAGTGAGAGACCTTAGGGGTGCCTGGTTTGGCTCCCAGCGTTAACACGCCAACAGCTCTTTCTCCCCCATTAGGTTTCTAGCACCACACTTGCCCCCCCCCCTCGAAGAAAAACCACATAGCTGTGAATTCACCTCAGAATGCAAGTCTAGCCTCTGTGTCTCCTCAGCTCCAGACAACACTGGCTCAGATCCATTGTTCTCTTTCAAGAGGGTTGAGGAGCCTTTGGCTCTCTGGGTGTTGTGAAACTACAACTCCCATCAGCCCTAGCATGCATGGCCGATGGCCAGGGGTGATGGGAGTTGTGGCTCTGCAACATCTAGAGGGCCCAAGGTTCCCCAGGTGTAAGTCATGCTCACCTTGAGCTGGGGGGCTGGGCTGGGTAAGGGAGAATCCTGCCCCTTTCTGGAAGCAGCTCTACCTAGTAGTTTTTGTGGCAGCCAGTAACCCACAATTTTTAGTCATGCAAAGGGTTCTTCAATAAACTTAGCAAGAAATAATAATAATAATAATAATAATAAATTTTATTTATATCCCGCCCTCCCCAGCCGAAGCCGGGCTCAGGGCGGCTAACAACACTAAAACAGTACAACATTATAAAACATTATAAAAATGGATTAAAATGAATTAAAATCAAAATTGATGGCAACCATAAACTAAAGTTTTGTAAAGATTGCCAGAGGAGGGAGTCAGGCTGCGCCCTGACCAAAGGCCAGGTGGAACAGCTCTGTCTTGCAGGCCCTGCGGAAAGGTGTCAAGTCCTGCAGGGCCCTTGTCTCTTGTGAGAGAGCGTTCCACCAGGTTGGAGCCGCAGCCGAAAAAGCCCTGGCTCTAGTTGAGGCCAGCCTAACCTCTCTGTGGCTTGGGACCTTCAAGATGTTTTTATTTGAAGATCGTAAGTTCCTCTGTGGGGCATACCAGGAGAGGCGGTCCCGTAGGTACGAGGGCCCTAGGCCGTATAGGGCTTTGAAGGTTAAAACCAGCACCTTAAACCTGATCCTGTACTCCACCGGGAGCCAGTGCAGCTGGTATAGCACCGGATGAATGTGATCTCTAAGCGAAGACCCCGTAAGGAGTCTCGCTGCAGCATTTTGCACCCGCTGGAGTTTCTGGGTCAGTCTCAAGGGCAGCCCCACGTAGAGCGAGTTACAATAATCCAGTCTGGAGGTGACCGTCGCGTGGATCACAGTGGCTAGGTCAGGGCGTGAGAGGTAAGGAGCCAACTGCTTAGCTTGGCGGAGATGAAAGAATGCCGCGTTTGTTATAGCTGCAATCTGCGCCTCCATGGAGAGGGAGGTATCGAAGATTACACCCAAACTCTTAACGGACGGTGCTGGCACTAATTGCACCCCCGCAAGAGATGGGAGTTGCCCCCTCAGCCCCCTGTCGTCCCGTCCCAGCCAGAGGACCTCTGTCTTCGAAGGATTTAACTTCAGCCGGCTCCCACGTAACCATCCAGCCACAGCCTCCAAGCATCTGATCAGTGTGTCTGGGGCAGAGTCCGGGTGGCCGTCCATCAACAGATAGAGTTGGGTGTCATCAGCATACTGATGGCAGCCCAGCCCAAAACTCCGGACAAGCTGGGCGAGGGGGCGCATAAAGATGTTAAAAAGCATTGGGGAGAGTATTGCACCCTGGGGCACACCACACACCAAGGAGTGGCGGGATGACAATTCCCCCCCAAGCGTCACCCTCTGTCCCCGACCGGAGAGAAACGAGCGCAGCCATTGAAGGACTGTGCCCTGGATCCCCACGTCGGCAAGGCGGTGGTCCAGGAGTTCGTGATCGACCATGTCGAAGGCTGCTGACAGGTCTAGAAGAATCAGCAGCCCCGACCCGCCTCGATCCAGCTGCCTGCGGAGATCATCTGTTAGGGCGACCAGAGCCGTCTCAGTCCCATGACCAGCGCGGAAGCCGGACTGGAATGGATCCAGAGCCGATGTTTCATCCAGAAACCTACCAAGCTGTTCAGCAACCGCTCTCTCAATCACCTTACCCAGGAATGGAAGATTCGAAACCGGGCGGTAATTGGATAGATCTAAGGGATCTAATGATGTTTTCTTTAAGAGCGGGCGCACCACTGCCTCCTTCAGTTCCCCTGGGAATGTCCCGGTGGGGCCTGGTCTGGCTGCTTTAGCAGCCTCTCTTCCTGCAGAATCCCATCTTGCTGACAGGCTCTCAGGGGGAGCCAAAGAGAATATCCAGAGCAACCCCACAAATCCTCTAATGAAAGGATTGATTTGGAGCCTGGCTGGCAGTGGGGTTGTCACTTGTGCAGGTTATTCAGCAGCTTGTGGCATTTGTCTTCCTGTCTGTTTAACAGGTGGCTAACTCGTTGAAACTGAGTGGGTAGGTTCCCCTTGCCCTACCCTGCTTACCTCCTTGCCAGGGCAAGGTCTCCCTGCTAAGTATCTGAGCTTGGAAGGCAGTGGCCAGCCCATAGCAATGGTGGATGTTGTGTTTTTCCGGATTTCTCAGTGATGGATTGCTGGTGCCCCGTGATGAACGAGAGTGAAACGTTTCCTGTAACAGCACTGGCTTGCTGGTACTCTCTATACCTGCCGCTACCTGCCCACTTTCACCACTGCTCTTCATATTGAACAGACAAAGCCCTGAATGTAATTACGGTAGGTTGTGTGATAGGGAAGTGACAGTATAGCCTGTTTTTTTGCAGCAGTTTATTTATCCAATACAATATAAAACAGGAAAAAGGGTACAGGAGCCTACAACAACCGGCTCAGTCCAATACACAGGTCACCTCAAAGAATATCAAGTTCCAGGGTTCGTGTTGCGTACATTAAAGCTGCCAAATATCCATAACCACCGTTGTTGGTTTTGTGTTATTCTAAATCTTTGCTGGATGCAGGTGCAATAAAGTTCTGCCAGGTGGCTGAAAATCATTGCGGTTTCTCTTTTCCATGCACAACCTGGATTTTATGTGTCCTTTTCTCTGCTGCTGCTAAAGTCCCAATCGTTGTGTGCCATGCTGGTCAGTTGGGATCACCCCAAATTTTCCACTGTATAGTGATGGTTTGTCGACCTGCAGTTAGCAAATGCGAAAAGGTAATGAGATGCTTGCTTGGCTGGAATGCGTCATGAAACTTTGATTGTGTGGATAGAGGAAGGGGTCGGGGGACATGTGTGCCAAAACTAGCCTAATGTACAAATGTGGAGTTTACATTTGTTGCCCACTTTTGCCACTGCTCACCACCACTGGCATGTGGCCCCGAGAAGGTTGCCCAGGAGGGAAGGTGGCCCTTGGGCTGAACAAGGTTTCCCCCTCCCTGTTCTGTGACTTAAACATTTAGTGCATGCCGTGTTGCTCTGAACTACTGTATATGCACAGTCTGTGTGCACACACTGGGTGCATGGCTGAGTGCAGCCTCCCCTGTGACCGGGGAGAAAGGTATTCACCTTGGCTGTGGCAGCTTCCTGCACTGCTCCTGCAGCTTCCATCTGCCCTGTTTTCTCTTGGCTTCCTTCCCCACCCCTCTCCCTGCTCTCAGGCCTTTTGCACTCCTCTTTCCCTGACAGCTGAAGCGTTAACTCCCTGACCTGCTGCTGACACCCCCTGGCACACGACCTGCTTTTAGCCCACTCAGAAAGCCCTGACTGTGGCAGGAGGTGATTAAAGGGGAAGCTTTCTTTAATCGGGTGGCACAGGCTCATTGCTTCCTATCCTTCCGTGAGAGGCTGCTTGGCTGCTTCAGGAGGGTGCGGGGAGGGTGCGGGGAGCAGGGGATTGATTTTATGTTAATCACCAGCCCGGTGACTGGGGCGGTGTGACTGTGAAATCAAAAGGCACTTATCAGCTTTCCAGAAGGACACTGCAGGGAATATGGCTGCTGTTCTGTTTCTATCCCAGCATCCTCTGCTCCCCAGGGGCAGCCCTTGCTCTTTCCCCCCCTCTCCTGAAGTGTGTATGTCTCTCTGTTTATGCTTTGGGAGGGATCTCTAGGGGGAAGAAGCGTAAGACGGGAAAGATGCTGTGCTCTAATTCTCATGAATATAGCTGGTCTCTCCACCTGAAATGTCCCTGCTGGTTTTTGCCCTGCCTCGCTCTGAGGCTCAAACATTGCAATCACTGCTGATGTGGAAGTTCCACACAGAGGGTGTTTATGCGGCAGGGGGCACCCGTGCACCCATCTACCTAAGACTGAACAAGTACCATTCAGAGAGGTGCAGAAACAAGCATACAGGCAGGATGGGATTCATCTGGCTTCCCAAGATCTCGAACTGCACTCCGGTCCTCCTTGTGAGTGTGCTTCTGCACGCACGCATGCATGCGCTCCAAACAAAACTTGTCTCGTAGTTCCCATTTCAGCAGTAGTGGCTGGTGTTCAACAATACTTTTTTTTAAAGACACCTTTATTAAAAAATACATAATTATATGTGCACTAAACAAGGTGAGATGTAAATAAAAGAGAGAGGAAGAAAAAGAGAAACAGTACCCGTGTAGAAGGCAAAGTAAAGGGGGGGGGGAGAGAGGAAGAAAACCCAAAACTTTATACTTTACAAAGTTGTTATTGTAATTCACCAGATCTTAACCTATTACAGGATTTGTAAGAGTGGATTCCAAATATCATTGAATTTGCCCATGTCAACTCTGCATTTATATGCAATTTGTTCATATGTTGCAAGTTTATATAGGTCTTCAATCCAAGGGAGCCACATTTTTATTTTTCCAATTCTTCAATATCAGTCTTTTTGCTGTCGTTAAGACGCGGAGAGTCCACTCATGTTGTCCTTTTGTAAGGTTCCATGTACTCGGCATATAATTCAAAAGGATATTTTGCACTGTAAATGTAAGATTGTTCTGTACAGTTTTGTTGATAGTTTCAGTCTGCCAAAAATCTTTCAGTATAGGACAATGAAAAACATATGTTTTAAAGAAGCATTGTCCCTATTGCATCTCCAGCAGTTAGATACCTTAGATAGCCCTTTTTTAAACAAACTTAATGGGGTCCAATATATTTTAAATATTATTTTTTGTTGTTATGAGCCTCAGTTTAAGGTCCAGAGATGCCCTTGTTATAGCACTTAAAACAGTTTCCCACTGTGAGGTCGAAATTGAGATCTCTAATTTCTTATTCCATTCCTCCCACAAAGTGTGTATATCAAGTTGGTTTGCTAACTGGTGTTCAACAATACTGTCAGGGTGGAATTCTGGAAGCCCAAACAGAGGGTAGAGCCCAACCCAATGTCAGGCAGCGTCAACACATTCCAATTCAGCTGGGATAGCTCATTCAGTAGAGCATGAGACTCTTAATCTCAAGGTTGCAGTGGCGGAGGAAGCTTCTCCAGTGTCCATATGGGCTGCTGCACATGGCGCCTGTCCGGACTGCGCATGTGCAGTGCCCGTACCCGTATGGATGCTGTGTACGCCTTCGGCCGCTCTACAGTTGGGGAGTAGGTAGCAGGTCATCTTGTCACCCCCCGGGGGCACCTGGGGTGCGCCACCCCTGCAAGGTTGTGGGTTCAAGCACCTAAATGGACCAGAATCCACTGCATTTCAGGTACTGTGGGGGCTTGAACTAGATTCCTTTGGGTTCTTGTGTGGTTGCCTGGTGTGGTGAGCCACTGAACTGCAAATTGCAGCATCCATCTAGGCTGGATGTAGCCACTGTGGTGCTTTCCAGATGTCACTGAACTACAATTCCCATCCATTTCAGCCAGCATGGCTGATGGTCAGGGATGATGAGAATTGCAAGACGGTGATATCTGTAGGGCACCATGTTGGCTTCCCCAAACCTAGGCAGTAAAGCATCTTCAGGCCCAAGATGGACTCCCCTCACCCAGGCTGGCCATTGGATCCTTCCGGACAGGAAGTGGCATAAGAGTGCTTCCTGTTCTGATTGAACCTTCTCAGTGTGTTCCTGTATCCTGGCGGTAGCCAACCTGATGCCCTCCCAATGCAGCTGAATCAAAACTTCCATCCTCCCTGATAATTGGCAGAGGCTGATGGGAGCTGTAGTCCAACAGAGGACAGATCCACACCATACATTTAATGCACATTTAAAGCAATGTTTCGGTCCTGACTAGTGAATTGTCCCATGGTTCTTGGCTCCCAGCTCCCTTCAGGCTGTTGTGCACAGTCCAGTCCTGGTGGATGCTTCAAACCGCCAACTGACTATTGTTCCTCCTCAATAGCCAAGAGTTGCACACAGAAAATCCATTCTTCTATGTTGCCACATCCTTTCTCCCTTTCTCACACTCACAATCTTTTCCTCAGCTGCCAGCAGGCCTGCTTGCTTCCTGTGAGCGCCCAGGAAGCTTCGCCTGAGCAGAGCACTTCTGCAACGATCTTTGAGAGCTCAAATGAAGATTCCCAAACAGTGACAACAATGGAAGCGGCAGGCTCTGCTGGTCTCACTGACATTCTGTACTTGTTTAATTCTTCCACTGGCAATGCCACCACCACTACCAACCTTTTTTCCTTCATGGCAACATCAATTTCGCTGATGCTGATGTTGCCTCCAAATTCAGTAGGTGGCTGGCAGGCCAACAGAAAATGCTTAGTGGAAAAGTTCTGGCCTACGTTTTGGCTCCCGAACGCCGCAAACCTGGAAGTGAGTGTTCCACTATGTGAACTTTCTTTGGAACCCAAACGTCCAACATGGCTTCTGCAGCTTCTGATTGGCTGCAGGAGCTCGAAAGCCGTGCCTTGGTTTCCAAATGTTTTGGAAGTCGAATGAACTTCCGGAATGGAAGGAACCACTGTATTTCTATCCTGTATCTTCCCAATCCATGGAGCAAATAAGTAATTCTTAGAAAAAGCTGCAGAACCCCTTATATACCAAGTTAGACCACTGGTCCATCTAGCTCAGCATTACCTACAATGACTGTCAGTGGCTTTCCATGGTTTCAGGTGGGAGACTGTCCCAAACATAGCGGGGGATGCCAAGGATTGAGCTTGGGAGCATCTGCATGCACTGTGGAAGCAATGAGCTTGGGACCTTCTGCATGCAATGTTCCCTCACTGAGCTATTGCCCTCCCCCAAAGTAAAGGTGTGTTTTGAACCATGCACTTCACAGTGTTCAAAACTCCCATTGTTCTAGGCGCATTTTGCGACAGGGAATTCTATTAGCTCAAGCAGCTTCTGAGCTCTGGGGGCAGTACTGTGCCTAAGATTTCAGAACAAAACGGCAGAGTGGAAGGAAAGGAGGACCTTTTTCTGCCTCCCCACTTCCAACTACTCTCCGAAGACTGGAGAAGAGACCTTTAGGGGGGTGGGGTGGGCAGGGGAAGGACTACCAGGCATGACCAAACTTGGCCCTCCAGCTGTTTTGGGACTACAACTCCCACCATCCCTAGCTAACAGGACCAGTGGTCAGGGATGATGGGAATTTTTGTCCCAAAACAGCTGGAGAGCCAGACCATGTGAAAAATGAACATAATATTTTAGCTGCAGTTCATTAATTTTCAGCTTTGTATTCTTGTTATATATATTAAAAAGCATGCCTAGACATTCCGTTGTTGCACCTATAAGCTAGGCTTAAGGTGCCGTTTAGCTCCTAGCTTTCATCTCTCAGTTTCTAACACTGAGCTCACACTATTAGGCACTTTGCTGGCTGGGTTCTGCAGGCAGCATATTCACACAGGCCTCCCCAACAATGCAGCCCGACTCCTTTCAGCAGACCAGGGCTTGGTGTGTCATAGAATCATAGCCTCTTTTGCCCAACATGGTGCTCGAACCCACAACCCTGAGATCAAAGAGTCTCATGCTCTACCAACTGAGCTATCCAGGAGGGTTGAGATGCTGCTGTGACGCCACCTTTCTGCATCCACACAGATGATGAAAGGCTAGGTTGTTTCCTAGGAGCAGGAAAACAAAAGCTAAGCCAAGCCAAGAGCCACCTGCTGCTGTGATGCACATGGATTTGTGATGCGCACTGGGAGTGTGTGTGCGCACATAGGTGTGTCGCCAAGTCCTTTGCACACCACTTTTTCCACAGAACTTGAAAGCACCGCAGCGCAAGGCGAAATGTGCCCAGGAAGGGATACATCAATGCCAGGCAGATCTGGAGATGGGGAGTATTAATTAGAAGGCGGTCAGGAGGAGAGCGATTTCGAGGTAATGGAGGGAGGCAAGGGGGAGATGAGTTCACAGTGTGATGCCTCCGCTGCAAAGGGAGCAGGGGGCATTCTAATTGGGGATGTGTCGAGCGAGCTGCTTGCAGACCAGAAGCTGCCTTTGGAGTGCCTTTTCTCTCTGCATCGCCCAGGGCACGCCTGGGATTCCGTGCTCAGCTTCGGCGCCGAGCTTTTCAGAGGAGGCAGAGAGAGAAGAGTTCAAAGGAGGGCAGGCAGAGAGCGCCAAGGTGGGAGAACGTGACAGGAGAACATACTATGGGGTGGATGGGCAGGGGGAAGGGGGGGCCGGGAGGGAAGCTCACACAAACTGGATCGATGTGACTTTTTGAAACGAAAAGGGGTGGGCGTCGCAATGGGATGGAAATCTAGCCCGGCGCTGCAACAACAACAACAACAAAACCCTCCCCAGCAGCTCTGCAAGCCGGGGGGGGGGGAGGAGGGGGAGTCCACATGGTTTCCCCTTCCGGTTAATACAATCCCTATAAACCACTATCTACGATTTGCACCATTTTTGCCAAGGAACGTTATCTCCCTTTCAGACGCAGATTGCTCTGCAGAGTGTGTGTGTCTGCATATGTGTGCACATTGATGGATGTGCATTTATATCCCACCTTTTTCTCCAAGGAGCTTGAGGTGCTGTTTGTGGTTCTCCTCCTCCTTTAATCCCCACAAAAACCCTGTGAGATAGGTTTGGCTGAGAGGCAGTGAAGCTAGTACTTACCTAGTATGACACTCTCACCACTGCGCCACATTGGCTCATGGCACACATGCAATCCTTCAACTCTCCTTCCTGAGAGCTCCAACCAGCAGCGTCTGGAGGCTCAGCATTTGTGCACATCTGGCCTACAGCATTGTTTTGGATTGCAAAATTGAAGTGAACCTTGTAAGAACTTAAGAAAGACCCTCCTAGATCAAGCCTGTGGCCCATCTTGTCCAACACCCTGCTTCCACTGTGGTTGACCCTTTTTAGGAAATTTTTATATTTGTTTTTATTGTTGTTTTTGTTGTTGATTGCTTCGGGATTTTTCATGGGAAGCGATTGATTTTTTTAAAATGACATAAATCCTGTAGGATTCCCCTCCCTTTCCCCCTCCCATCCTGTAAGTAAGCCATTGGCCATATTGGTCTGCCAGGCATCCCCATCTGGCCAGGCCATTTCCCAAAAGCCATACCCACCTGCCCCACACCTGACATCATCCGTAACATTAAGTGTGGGGCAGGTAGAGAAGTGCCTGGAATGGCTGCTTGTGCACCAAATCCATACGGAGAGTAGAATTAGACTCCCTGTGCAGCAACTGAGTTCAATCCAGCTTGATTTGGGACAGTGAGAGAGTTCCCCATGGGAAATTCCCTTGCACACCCAAACCAGAAACCACGATTAGACTCTCCGCACATTGGCTGATGCATGGGGAGCTGTGTCTTGCTTGGTCACCATCAAGCACACTCCCCGTGGTCCAACTTTGACAGGCTTGCAGAGGACCACCACACTGCCAATCCCCTGATGTCGTTATAATCTGCAGTTGCAAGGTCCCACCCACCTGTCAAAGTTGACCTGTGCGGTGGAGATAAACATCTGGCCCCCAGGCAAAAAAAGATTCCCCACCCCTGCTGTAGGTTGACCACCCATTATCTACTCTTGGTAAATCATGGCAGTTGCTCTCCAGAACATCATGCAACACTCTTCCCTGCTACCAGAGACAGTTTAAGTCTGGGTGATGCCAGGAGGTGTGCTGCTTCTTCGTATTATTAAGTTGCATTATGTGATAAGACAGCACCTATCTAAACTAGCTATGGATCACTTCTCAGGAACATTCCTTAGCCCCACAACCCAAATTCTGCTCTCAAAGGCCAAAATGGGGTATCCACTCGGACTGGTCCAAGAACAAAATAATTGACAAGCTAGGACAGACCAATCTATGTCCCATCTCTAGATCAGCATTTTAAAATGGGAAAGCAGTGGAGATAGCCAAGCACAGAAAGCATGACTTGCGGTTATTCCCCAGAGTCTAGTACTGTCTCAGAAATCTAAGGTTGCCATTATGGCTGTCATGTATAAGAGCCACCATGCATTGACCTTATTGCTTTTAAAGCAAATTAATGCCAGTGACATTCAGCGTGTGCCAATGAATTCTACAGATTAATTGCATTTTGTATGAACTTCTCCACTCAGACCCTGCAGGCCCACCCGTGCAGATGGATGGAAGTGGTGTGGGTAATATTTGGCGATCTTTCAAAGATCGCAAGAGGGGCAGGCTTAACCTTAGAGGGGTCCTCACCTCCTCCTCGCTCCCTCGTCCCAACAAGCCACTTCTGCTGATTCAAGTATTGATCCTCCAGCATCCCCGATGGCTGTGCTGCCAGGGAGCCTTTTCAAGGGTTGGTGGAGAGCCTTCCTGTTGCTCTCTGCACTCGTCTCCCACATAGATTAACTGGAAGGGGTGCAGGGAGCTGGCAATGCTGCAGCTGAGAGAGACAAATCGTGGCAAGTCTGCATTAGGAGCGCTTTTCCAGACTCCCTGTTCATTGAGCATTCACCCTGATTTGTTTGCAGAGAGTTTAGACAGCGTTGGCTATTTAGTGAGCACTGTCGTTTGTTAAGGTTGCTGGGAACTGTAACTCTGTGTGGGTTAAACTACAGTGCCCAGAATTCTTTGAGGGGAAGAATGTTCTTTAAACACACACACACACACACACACACAAACACCCCCTCAGCAACACTGTTGCTCCTGTCAAAATCAGAGCACCTAGTGGCTGCCTAACAGCAAAAATTAAAATGGTGGGAGATATTGCCTCCTGTGCCTTGCATCACTGGCTCTTCCTCCACTGTGATGCTCAAAGCTCATGAAGAAGCTGCATGGATAAAGGACTGCAGACATCTCAAAATACCCCGGGAAGATGGTGGTATGACTCTGCAGGCCTGTGGCTGCATACCCACCCTTATGTCTCCCAAAGAATCCTGGGGACTGTAGTTTAAACCTCACAGAGCTATAGTTTCCAGCACCGCAAGCAAACTGCAGTTCCCAGGATTATTATTTTTGGGGGGCGGGGGGAAGTCATGTGCTTTAAAGGTATCCTGTGTAAATGATGGGTTGTTTTCCTCCTGCGGAGAGGAATGGCTGCAAAGGATGGGGTTAAAGGAGCCATTACCCAGGATTGCAAAAAGCCATCAGCCATGTGCCCTACTTTAAAGGGGCAGAGTTTTCTTTGGACAGCAGTTCAGTCCAAGTAAAGAGCCACCCGATGCAAGAGCAGGGGCTTGGGAGCTGTCCATCATGAGTTAGCACCTGGAGTTAGCTGCTGCATGCACACCATACATTTAAAACACACACCCCAGAAACTAATCCTTGGAACTGCAGTTCGCCTGCACAGAGCTGCAATCCCAGCGCCCTTAGCTAACTACAGCTGCCAGGATTATTGGAGGGTTGCTTTAAATAAATGATGTGTATGCAGCCTGGGCAAGTGCATAGGTCACCTCGTCCCAGTCTTCCCAACTATGGTGAGATATATTTTTATTTTAAATATAGTAATGGATCCTAAATCTTCATCTGCATACAACTCTGTGTCCTGCCTCGTTCCCCCTTGTGTGATGCATTTCCTCCCCCCACCCTTTTTTTGTGGGGAGGCTGTTGATGCGTCTTGACAAGCGGCCACCCTAGTTCCTGGGATGAATTTTAAGAGAAAAGAAAAGCAAGCGAAGGGAAAGCGTTAACCTCGTCATCCACCCACACTCCCTTCCTGCTTTTGCAGACCCTGGGGGAGATGGAACCAGCCTCCCTCTCCCTTGTGGAATTGCAATTCTCCCATGGTCATGCGGTAGGGGAGCTCTTTGAGAAGGACTCCCGTTAGCCCAAGGATGACCTCAGCACTGCGACTTGCTCGCAGCCTCCATATATAACACGGAAGTAGTGAATTATGCCCATGAGCGAGGACGGCGTTGTGCATTGATTTCTGCACACGGGTGCCTGGAAGGCTGGGACAGACGCTTGCTCACGATGCCATCCTTCGCAAAGGCTTCATTATGCCTCAAGGGCTAATCCTCTCGGACTGATAAATGCAGCACAGGTCTATCTATCTCCCCATGTCTGCGATTTATAGGCCTATGTACCTGATGTTTTGCTGAAGGTGCTCCTGCGGCTCCAATCCTACCCTGAACTGACAAACAATATTTTTCAGGCCTGGAGGCGTGTTTCTCCCTTCAGCCACTCCTGTTTTTAGACTGGAGACTAGGGACGGAAGGGTCTGCCCATTTCAGTCCTCTCGGTTTCTCCTTTTTCCAGTCTTAAATTCAGTCCTCCACATTTCTGCAGCAATTTGCAATTTCTGGAAGGCCAAAACTACCACACACCTGCCCTAGATTGCATGCATGTCCCCTTTCCATCCTCACAACCACCCTGCAAGGTAGGCTATGTGTGAGAGAATGAATCCCCCAGGGTCACCTAGTGAACTTTATGGTTGACCAGGGCTTGGACCCAGATCTCTCTTGTCCTCAGCCAACCCTTAATATAACAACCACCTCTTGTTTCAGACTACATATGTCTGTGTCTCTTAAGGAAAGAGCACCTGTACTTCTGACCAATCACCGACTCCACACACTAAGCAACTATTGTTATAAATAATGACATGAGTTTGCCTGTGGACATGGGACCTGTGCCAGAGGCACAAATCTCTCTGCTTTAAGAAAGAAAAGCCCTTGATGGTTCAACCTGTACTGATAACCCTGCTATAGTTATTAGAAGGTGTAAAAAAAAAAAGTTGCAAATTGCTGCAAAACTTGTTGAAAACTTCCCGGTTTACTTTTGCTTTCGCATCTTAGGCTGTGCACAATGCAGATGACTGGCTTAAGAAGCAGCTAGGTCATTCTTTTTCTCAGTTCAGATCAAAGCTGGTTCTGGGCGATAGGCATCAAAACACAGTATTTCATGGACACCTTAGATACAGAATATCTTGCAGCTAATGTTGTGTACCCCACTTCCCAAATTAGCAGTGGGACCACACTGGATGCAGCTTAAATGAGATTATGCACACAGACTTACTGTGACTCCCCTCCTCCCTTAATACTTGAAGTGGTGCCACTATAAACATAGGAAGTTGCCTTATACCAAGTCAGAATATTTATTCATCTAACCCAGTATTGTCAACACTGACTGGCAGCAGTTCTCCATGGTTTCAAGCAGGAGTCTTTCCCAGCCGTTCCTGGAGATGCTGGGGATTGAACCTAGCACCTTTCCTGTGTCTTCCCATTCTTTAGCTGTGACTCCATGACTCTTGGGGTCCCTTCCAACCCCCCCCCCACTTGCATTATCAGCACTGCTGCAACAACAGGGACCTTCCTGTAGCAGTGAAGAGAAATTCACCAGACACCATCCAGGGCAAAGAACCTGATAGAAATAAAACTCTTCTTTCCAGGAGGATTCCGTGCTTATAACCTTACACTTTTGTAAGCATTTACACAGCTGTAATGAGAGCCTCCTCTGAATAATGATAATTAATAACAATGAAGAAAAGAAGTACAGAACCCAAACTGGAAGGACTGTAAGAAACAAGAACAAGTAATCTCTTGAAGATAATTCGGAAGCTGGTCCAAATTGCAGGTCACTGGCTGCGGTTGCGGTTCCATTTGGAGCTCACATCATTTCTGGTCTGAAACAGCTGCATGGGCTGCCATTTTGTTTCTGGGCTCCATTCGAGGTGCTCACTTTGGCATTTAATCTGAATTGATTCTAGAATGTTTTTTAATTAACTGACTGTGCAATTTTATGTACACTGCTATTTTTACCTGTTGTTAGCTGCTCTGAGCCCAGCTTTGGCCAGGGAGGGCAGGATACAAATAATAATAATAATAATAATAATAATAATAATAATAATAATAATAATATAACTTAGGTCCCTAATACCTGAAAGACCTCCTCTATCCTGCCACCCTCAGATGTTCTGTGAAGGCAGCCAAGGAGAGGTTTTTCTCTGTGGCAGCCTCTAAATTGTGAAACTCCCCTCAGAGGTGCATCTGACACCATCATCATTTGGCTTCTGACATATGCTGAAGATGCACCTCTTTATCCTGTCCTTATGGCAGTGAAGCTACTTTTGCTCAACCCACCTCCTCCGTTCTATGGACATACACCCGGAATTTCCAGGGCATATCCAGAATGCTGCAGTTGGCAGCAGTGTCCAGGCATAAACAGGCGAGGTGTCCATGAAAATTCGGACGTATGGCAACCCATGTTGGCAGTGTCATTTTTGCTGTATCCCCATAAAATCTCAACTTTTCTGTCTGGATTTTCACTGTTTGAAATATGGCGACCCTGTCCTTAACCCACACCATGCTGCTTTTATTTGAATTTTTTTTAAAAAATAATATTTGCAAATGCTGCAAGCAAAACAACAGACTAAAATACATCATTAAAACACTCCTAAATCCAAGGAGAGTAAAAATACAAGATAAAAAAGCTTTAAAAATATTGGGCAGGACCTGGGGTAGTTTAGCTGGTAGAGCATGAGACTCAGGGGATTGGACTAACTAGATGACCCTTGGGTCCCTTCCAGCTCTAAGATTCTAAGATTTTATGATTCTTAATCTCAGGGTTGTGGGTTCAAGTCCCATGTTGGGGAAAAAGATTCCTGCATTGCAGGGGGTTGGATTAGATAATCCTCGTGGTCCCTTCCAGCTCTACAATTCAGTGAAAATATTCCTACTAAATATGATTTTATATGGCAACGTTTATGAACACTTGATAGATTTTATATCAATAAGAACATGGGTAGGCAAACTAAGGCCCAGGGGCCAGATGCAGCCCAATCGTCTTCTCAATCCGGCCCACGGACGGTCCAGGAATCAGCATGTTTTTACATGAGCAGAATGTGTCATTTTATCTAAAATGCATCTCTGGGTTATTTGTGTGGCCTGTTTTTATATGAGAATAATGTGTGCTTTTATTTAAAATGCATTTCTGGGTTATATGTGGGGGAAAGGAATTTGTTCATATCCCCCCCCTCCCAAAAAAAATATAGTCCGCCCCCCCAAAGTGGACTGGCCCTTGCTGAAAAAGTTTGCTGACCCCTGAATAAGAACCTTGTATCCCACCATGGAATATATGTTATCTGAATCTGTTTAACTTGTTTTTAGAATGATATAAACTGCTTTGCTTGTTTTTAATTGAATGATCATATTGTTAAACCACCCTGTGACCTTATGATGAAGGAAGAAAACTTATAAATATGAGTTATTAATCTATCAGTCTTGAAATTCTTTGACGCTATCTGCCACCTCTCCCAGCATTTACCTAAGACTCTCCTGTCCGCTGAACTTTATTAAACCATTCAGCGATAACAGCTGGTTAAAAAAAAAAGCCCCCCTTCTGTCATTTCTTTGCTTAAGAGAGAAAGAACATTATTTCATTTTTTAATATACATTTATATCCCACCATTTTCTCTTGTGGATCTCCTGACTGACTTGGGCTCCTACCAGATGTCTTTTTAAATTATGCATTCATGAGGCTTAATGCTCATGATGGTATCAAGGTTTTGCAAAGTTTGCAAAAGTTTTGGGGTGGATGGTCCAGCTTCGTTTCCAATCAGTGCATCATGGCTTCCTCCTGAAATCTTGTCAATTTTTATGCCACAGATGTTCTGCTTTGCTTTATTATTATTGTTGTTGTTGTTCTGCTGCAACACAAATGTACCCCTCCAGGTGGCAATAATGTGGTAACTTTGGGGAAGCATCCCAGAATAACAAATATGGCAGAATGATATGTAGACGGTCCAATATTAATCCACCACAAATGCACTGCTACTATGTTAAGGGCATGTTGCTGCAAACACACACACACACACCAGTTTGGAGGGCGTTCATTTTATCCTAGCAGCTGTCTTACGCAGCAGAGACTGTACTTTCTGAGAATCCTAAGGAAAAACCATCTTCCGCAGAAACTGCTGCTTACCTTCTATCACTGTGCCATTGAGAGCGTGCTCACTTATGGCTTATGTGTGTGGTACGGAAGCTGTACTACCCAGGACAGGATGGGGTTGTGCAGAGTTGTGAAGGCAGCAGAGAGCATTGTTGGCTGCCCACTCTCCACCTTAGAGCAGATTTATGCCACAAGGTGCCATAGGAAGGCACTGAACATAGTAAAAGATCCATCGCATCCTGGTCACTGTCTCTTTGAGCTCCTGCTGTTGGGATGGAGATACAGGACGATGAAGACAAGAACGAGCCGTCTCAAGAATAGCTTCTTCTCCAGAGCGATCTCGGCCCTGAATGGGAAACCTGGACTTTGAAAGTCATCTAATCTTCCTTGCTGTATTATACTGTATTGTTTTAATTAGTGTTTTTATAGTTGTTCTGATTTTGTATGGAGTGCCCTACCTGGGTGGATGGAGCAGCCAAGTAATTTTCGTTGTCCCCGAGAGGGGGCAATGACAATAAAGATTATTATTATTATTATTATAGAGTTAGCTATGAAGCTCACTGGGTGAACTGGAACCCGTTTCTCATCCAGAGTTGGGATTCAAACCCTGGTCTGGCCCTACTCTAATCACACCACAGCTCTCTGGGGGACAGAGCATGACGTAAACTGATTGCGAGGGTCACACAAAGAGAAGAGGTGTGGAAGAGGCGCACTGAAGCCTGGAGAGGAAAAACAACGCAGAAAGGAAGCTGTTGGGCAAAGGTGGGCGTAGGTGATTGGCAGTGCCAACAGAACAGGGGAGGTAGAGAGGAGGCAGGTGGCTAGAGAGGGCTCAAGGAAGCTTATCTCTCCTTGTGGGAGGGAACAGGCCTGATCTTGTAGAATGGCATCTTTGTCTAAGAAGCTGGGGTGGGGGGCTGGAGAGAGAGAAAGGAGCTATTTTTGGCCTCCTCCTCTTGCTTCTTGGGATTTGTAGCCTGGAGCAGGTCTGAGCCAGAGGGAATGACGTGCTGGGTGTTAGCAAATTGCCTGCATTGCTAATGCAGCATGCGTGCCTGACCTGGACTCCCAACATCCGAGGAGCAGGTGGACGCTCTGGAACAAGGGGCCTGAACCTGATGCTGCACTTTAGCGTGACTTGTTTATTAAGCCTCCAAGGAGGTCACTGTTCTGCAGGCAGGTCTGGTTATATTTCTGCCTGCCCAGGCTAGCCAGCAAGGCGACATGAGAACAGCTGTATTCAGACAGACTAATGATTTCTCTGACAGTGGTTCGATCTGGCTCAAAAGCATTCCAGAACATGGCCTGGGCCGCTACCGCTAATAGACTCTGAGGCAGGTTTATTGCATCGCATCTGAATGTGGGTTCCTAAAAAATTCCTGAGAAGCCCAGCTGTCCTTTAAAAACAAAGAACAGGTTTCTAGCCCTCAGGATGCAGAGATAAGTAGTTGACAGTTAAAGACAGCAGCTGCTAGCTGGGGAAAGTATATCAACACAATGAATGTGATCACATTGTAAGCCTGTCATAGAGCCCTTCCACACTTTTCAGTGGTTAGAACCTATGGGCCTATCTGCACTTTGGCTAGTTCTATGATTTCAAGTCATGGGTCCAAGAGGTGTGGTTTTTATGTCCATGGGCCCATAGTTTCAAACCAAGGAATATTGGGAACTGTAGTTTTGGGAAGGGGATAGGTTTACTCAGTGCTTTTTTTTCTTAAAAAGTGTTTAGGGGTACTCTCATTTTCCTACTCATACTGAAATACTGCCCCTCAATGAGGCCAAACTTAGACTCACAAAATGTTTAGGGGTATGTGTACCCCTTCGTACCCCATAAAAAAGCACTGGGTTTACTAACAAAGAACTTGTAGCACTCATCCACTCTTACAGTTCCACGGTTCCCTGGGAAGAGAGATTTATTGTTACATGACTCAGGGAATTGTAGCTCACTGAAGGCAATAGGGGTCTCCTAATAGGTTCCAAACCCTTAATGTTATGTACTGAAGTTCTCACCCTGGGCCAGCAGGGGATACTGTAGATAGTTTTCACTCAGGTCCACATATGCAAATAAGGAATTGAAAGTGACGTTCAGTGATTGAATAGTTACAGAAAGTTGTTACTGTTGCGTTGTGGTGGAGCTCTATATAAACAGGCTGGCTGAACCCTTCAGTTCAGTTCTGTTCTGGCCTATGAATAAAGAAGAGCTGTTTGAAGAATCGCCGTGTCGTCTGATATGTTCACTCACAACACTTAACAAACTACATTTCCCAGGATTCTTTCGGGGGAAGCCATGACTGTTTACAGTGGTACCTCGAGTTACAAACGCCTCAGGCTTATAACTTCAGGTTATAAACTCCGCTAACCTGGAAGAGTTACTTCGAGTTGAGAACTTTGCCCCAGGATGAGAACGGTGCAGCGGCAGCAAGAGGCCGCATTAGTGAAGCACACCTCTCATTAAAAACCGTTTCAGGTTAAGAATGGAACGAATTATAATCATAACTAGAGGTACCACTGTAAAGTGGTATGATACTGCTTGAAATGTATACTACAGATACAGTCTTAAGGTAGATAATACTGGCTAGATGGACATACAGCCTGGCAAGGCATCTTCCTATATTCCACACTAGAGACGGGTCATGTCACTGGCATGATTGCCGTATTTTTTGCTCTATAAGACTCACTTTTTCCCTCCTAAAAAGTAAGGGGAAATGTGTGTGCATCTTATGGAGCGAATGCAGGCTGTGCAGCTATCCCAGAAGCCAGAACAGCAAGAGGGACTGCTGCTTTCACTGCGCAGCGATCCCTCTTGCTGTTCTGGCTTCTGAGATTCAGAATATTTTTTTTCTTGTTTTCCTCCTCCAAAAACTAGGTGCGTCTTGTGTTCTGGTGCGTCTTATAGAGCGAAAAATACGGTAATTACGTAAATGACATAAGTTACGCTGTCATTACATTATCCCAATCCATCCATTTCAATGGAAAGGAAATACAGTGCAAAAAGACAGGGGGAGAGAAGAGAATGTAATTATTTATGGACAAGTAACTTGCAACTTACACATATTTAACTTGTCCACATTCAGATTTATGCGCTTGGCAAAAAAATTAAAAAGAGAGCAGAAAATGGACAAGCGTCTCGGATAAAAGAGTTTGGCAATCCCACCCAGCATTAAACCCAAATTGTTCTGACTATATGCGATTTTGGTTTTTCACACTATCCACAAAGCATAGCCCCTGTGTATGTCGAGTCACCTGCATATGTTTTGTGGAGTGAAAGAAACAGCGCATTCGGTTCATATTCACTGGATAGATTTCTGTTTCAGACATGGGCAAATAAGCGAGCATTTCCTCTGCTTCAATTTCTGTTCCCATCAGAATTCTCTGACATCCCTATGGGTGGGAAAGCCATGTCTTCGGGTGCAGCCTAGATCAAACCTGTCTGTCTCCCATGCTACTGTTCTCCCCAAAAACTCTCATTTGAAGCAGCCACTATATCTTAACCCATGATAAGGCCACCAGCTCTGCAGATGATTAAAAAAGCAAACCTCCCTTTTTCTTTGTGTTAGGATAGCTTTGGGCAGGAATTTGGACACTACAGCCACCACCAAGAACCAAGACTCCTGCGGTTTAGCTGTTGGCACCTAGGCTCAGCCGTGCGTCGCTTGCTTTGCTGATGCTGACGAGAGGAGACCCGAGGCACTTTACCAGAACTAATGGGCTTTGGAGTGGTGCGATCTTTCCTGACACCTGCTCTCACCTCCCTCCCACAGCAACACAGGTACAGCATGCAAATAATGCTTCTGCGTCCTGACTGTCCCTTCCTCCCCTGAAAACCGGCTCCTCTCGGTTGCCTGCGCTCAGAAAAACAAGCGCACACGATTATGCATCACAGAATGCCACGTATGACACTCAGGGCAAATTAATGCTACCACACAGCAGCATGTGTGCCAAAATCGAGGTGATAATAGGTCTGAGCATAATTTGCTTTGATCTGCCAGAATATACGGCTGAAAGATTTCCACAGGCCAAAGATCTGGGCTTCCTAAGAAGAGTTCTGCAACTGGCAACTTCTTCCTCCTATAGCAAACCACCAAATTCCAGACTTTCTATCCCTGGAATTGGCACTGGGGTGATTTTAACAATAGTTGTGTGCTTTGAAAGGTGGTGTGAATGGGATGTCAAGTTCTTGCTCGTCTGCAGTGGCGGCTGGTGCCTATTGGTAGGGCGGAAGCCCACAGTAAGCAGAGTCAGAGCAAATGACAAGTGCAGACAACTCACTCTAGCTTTGTCGCCACCCTCCTTCCTTCCGAGTTCTTCAAGGGCAGCACTGAGATCAAGCTGACAGCCAATGCCACCCCCTGGGACTGTTGCAAGAAAGGAGGCAGGCAGCCAGGCAGGCAGGCAGGGGGTGGTAGGAGGCAGACTGAGCCTGGTGGGCCTGTGTGCCATTCGCCCTAATAGACCAGCCTCTGCAGCTGGTTAGGGAGACTGCTGCAGTCCCTCCAAGTGTCCCTATTTTCCAAGGACAATCCTGGATTTACAGAAGCCATCCTGGTTTCTGATTTGATCCCAGAATGCCCTGCTTTTCCTTAGGACATCCCTATGTTGGAGGGTATGGCGTTATGTGACCCCAAGTCAAGGAGATAAGTACAGTGGACACTCGGGTTGTGAATGTGATCCGTGCAGGATGTACGTTCGCAACCTGCAGCGTTCGCAACCCGCAGCGGCCCATCTGCACATGCACGGGTTGTGATTTGGCGCTTGTGATTTGGAAGTAACCCATTCTGGTACTTCCGGGTTTTGGCGGGTGCGTAACCCGAAAAAACTTAACCTGAAGCGGCTGTAACCCGAGGTATGACTGTAACTATACAACCTTCAAAAGACAACTGAAGGCAGCCCTGTATAGGGAAGTTTTTTTTAATGCTTAATGTTTTATAATGTTTTTGTATATGTTGGAAGCCGCCCAGAGTCGCTGGGGCAACCAAGTCAGATGGGTGAGGTATAAATAATAAAAATGTTTTATTGTTATTGTTATGAATAGGATGTCCCTATTTTCATCAGAGAAACGTTGGAGGGTATGCTACTGCTGCTCAGAAGTTGTTGCATATATTTATCTCCCCACAATCCTTCTGGCTGCTTCCATTCAGTGCTGCCTGCCTACCATTTTGTCCTCCAGCATCTCTGTTGCTGAATGTGCTTGGTAGACTGCATAGGAACACAGGGAGTTGCCTTATACCAAATCAGACAATTGACCTGTCTAGCGCAGCATTGTCTACACCAGTGTTTCCCAACCTTGTGCCTCCAGCTGTTTTTTGAACTACAACTCCCATCATCCCTGACTAGCAAGACCAGTGGCAAGGGATGATGGGAATTGTAGTCCCAAAACAGCTGGAGGCACAAGGTTGGGAAACACTGGTCTACACATTGACTAGCAATTGCTCTCCTGAGTTTCAGGTGTGGGACATTGCCAGTCAGCCCCATGTAAAAGTGCTGGGGTCTGGACCTGGGGCCTTCTGCACGCAAAGCCGATGAAAGCGCTCTGACCACCCAGAGGGGAAAGCTGATTGTAATTCAGCAGAAGATAAATGATGACGTAACGCTAGGAGCTGCCAATCTGGAAGCACCCCGTGAGCTCTCATGCTTCTGAAGACGCACCTGTTTGCACAGGCGTTCCCTTGATCTCTTGACCCGACTCTCCTGTTTTAATTGCTGTGTTGTTTTAATGGGGTCTTTTTTATTGCACATTTTAATTAATTGCTTGTGTTTATATTTTAATTTTCATGTCTATGACTGATATTCAAGTGCATTTTACTCAGAGTAGGCTTGTTGAAATTACCGGTAATGCACCTAACTTAGTCATGTTCATTCATTTCAGTGGGTGTACACTGAGAAAAACATGGTTGAATACTACCCGATGGGATTGCGACCAACTCTACTTATAGAGTAGATCCATTGCAGTCAATGGGCACTACTAACTTAGTGTCATTCATTTCAGTGGGTCTACTCTGAGTAGAATCTAGTTGGCTACAACCCCATGGGTATTTTTTTTTAATGTACAGTACTTCCAAAATGCTTAGAAGTCCTATTTTGGCACTGAGTGGCATATGAGTTAACAAATAATACTTATAACCTTGGAAAAAAGGTATAATTATTCAATACTGAAAAGAAAGCATTACAGAAGGGCAGGGCCAGAGAAGCCAAGGCCTCTACCACCTAAAGAGTCATAGAATAGAATAGAATCATAGAATCATAGAGTTGGAAGAGACCACAAGGGCCATCGAGTCCAACTCCCTGCCAAGCAGGAAACACCATCAGAGCACTCCTGACATATGGTTGTCAAGCCTCTGCTTAAAGACCTCCAAAGAAGGAGACTCCACCACACTCCTTGGCAGCAAATTCCACTGTCGAACAGCTCTTACTGTCAGAGTCCACTAAGGACTATTGTGGTTTCCCAGAGGCTACTTCCAGACCTGGCCCAAGTTTTGTTAATAGTGTTTTATATATTATTATTGTTTTATTGAGGATTTTAAAATATATATTTCACTTCATTTATGCTGCATTTGTGATGTTCTATTATGTTCTATTAGATTATTGTTATTTATTGTTTGTAAGCCCCTTTGATATTCATTGGAACAAAAAGCGGCATAGAAATACAATAAATCAAATCAAATCAGATGTGGCTTGGAGAAGTTACGTGCCTGAAATCCTGGAGAGTCCTTCCCAGACAGTGTGGACAATAGTGAGCGAGATAAACCAATGGGTCTGCCTTTCTATAAGGCAGTTTTCTGTACTATGTATTTCTCTGCATGGTCTTTGCTTCTTCCTTTGGGAGTGAGGTCCTCCTGATTCCAACTTGTCTCTGCTGAACCCTTGACCCCGTTACCGGGTGTGTTCATCCCATGTACATGCCAGGAATGCTGTGGTGGGGCTATGCTGTATTAATTCCAAGCAAAAGCCCGGTGAGAAAGAGGGAGAGGGAGAAAGGCTATGCAGATCGGCATTGATTTTGATCAGCAGCTAAAAATAGCCAGGGATTTCGAAGCTGACATCATCGGCTGGTAGAGGCCAAATGCCTCTGATCGCCCACTGATGCAAAACCAGTATTGTCGAAAAGTCTAGGAAAGAGGGGGATCACAGCTTGAACACATGTATGTTTACTTGAAAGTAAGCCCTGCTTGTCCTTTGGGATTTGAACTGGGTTTTAGCCTTTGTCATGTAGCAGTAGCGCACACAGACATTCTTGCTGTGGTGCCAGCTATTGTTAGTTTGGTCTACTGATTGGTGCATGTGTGCCTTAAGATCATAGAATCGTAGAGTTGGCAGGGACCCAGAGGATAATCTAGTCCAACCTGCAATGCAGGAACATCAGCTAAAACATCCAAGACGATGGCTATCCAACCTTTGCTTAAAAACCTCCAAGGAAGAAGAGCCCACAACCTCCCAAGGGAGACCGTCCCACTATTGAACAGCTCTTACTGTCAGAAAGTTCTTCCTGGTGTTTAGTTGGAATCTCCTGTCTTGTAACATGAAGCCATTGGTTCGAGTCCTACCCTCTAGAGTAGGGGAAAACAAGCTTGCTCCATCTTCCATGTGACAGCCAATAATAATAATAATAATAATAATAATAATAATAATAATAATAATAATAATAATAATTTATTATTTGTACCCTGCCACTCTGGGCGGCTTCCAACAAAATATTAAAATACAATAGTCCGTCAAACGTTAAAAGTTTCCCTAAACAGGGCTGCCTTCAGATGTCTTCTAAAAGTCTGGTAGTTGTTTTTCTCTTTGACATCTGGTAGGAGGGCGTTCCACAGGTTGGGTGCCACTACTGAGAAGGCCCTCTGCCTGGTTCCCTGTAGCTTTGCTTCTCGCAGTGAGGGAACAGCCAGAAGGCCCTCAGCACTGGACCTCAGTGTCCGGGCAGAGCGATGGGGTAGAGATGCTCCTTCAGGTATACTGGGCCGAGGCCGTTTAGATATTTGAAGATGGCTACTATCATACCTCCTCTCAATCTCCTCTTTTCCAGCTCCTTCAAGCACTCCTCATAAGGCTTGCTTTCCAAAGCCTTTCGCATCTTGGTTGCCCTCCTCTGAACACGTTCCAGCTTGTCAACATCCTTCTGAAGTTGTGGTGCCCAGAATTGGACACAGTAAGGCAGAATAGAGTGGGACTGTCACTTCCCTTGATCGGGACGCTATACTTCTGTTGATACAGCCTAGAACAGCATTAGCTTTTTTGCTGCTGCATTGCACTTTTGACTCATGTTAATCTTGTGGTCTGTACTAAGAGCCCTGGATCCTTTTCACATGTACTACTGGCAAGCCCCATCTTATATCTTATATCTTCCTGTCTTAGGTGCAGAACCTTACATTTGAAATTCATTTTGTTAATTTGGGCCCAGCGCTCCAATCTGCTAAGGTCATTTTGAACCCCGATTCTGTCTTCTGTGGCATTGGCTACCCCTGCCAGTTTGCTGTCATCTGCAAATTTGATGAGCATCCCCTCAATTCCTTCATCTAAGTACACTTCCTTCTGGCACCTCCTGCAGTCAAGCTGGTGTCAAACATAGGCAGTCAAAGCTCCCTGCGTTTTTCAGTACCATCTTGACGCCTGCCTCTTTTGTGCACCTTCCGTCAAAGCAAATTGGGAAAACTTCATCTGTAAGCTCCTCCTAACCCTGCTTGCGCCAATGTAAGTCCCTGTAATTCAAAGGGAATTATTGCCAAGCAAATGTGCTTAGGGCTGCATCTTTGATTATACTTGAGCTGGATTGAATCTTGAGTGGTCTATTGGTAGCAATTTAAGCTTTTGTGAGTCGGCCTCCTCACAGGGCTGATTTTTTTTTACTTTTCTTTTTGCATTTGTATTCCCAAGGAGCTCAAGGTGGTGTGGTCTTCCCCTGCTCATTTAATGCTCACAGCAACCCTTTGTGGTAGGTTAGTGACTGGCCCAAGGTCACCCAGCAAACTTCATGGAGAAGTGGAGATCTGCACCCTGGTTTCCAACACTAACTACCGGTGGCGTAGCGTGGGTTGTCAGCACCCGGGTCAAGGCAAGTAATTTGCGCCCCCTAACCCATGGATTTGCACCCCCTAACCTGTGGATTTGCGCCCCCTAACCCTAACCCCCAGATGTTGCGCCCGGTGCGGCCGCCCCCCCTACACCCCCCACGCTACGCCACTGCTAACTACTATCTTAGTCTGGCACTCTAAAGGGGCAGAGTGGGAAGGAAGGGGTGACAAAATTTATAGTGGAGGAGAATAAATCCTCAGCAACATTAAGGTCTGCTAATTGTTGTTGTTGAGATCCATTTTTCCCCTGTGTATGTAACTGGCACATTACCATGTTCTGTCCCCACCTCCACCCCTCAGTCATGGATATTCATTGTGGTTCTCTGTTCACCATCCACTTCAGCTGGCAGAGCTTGACGGAATATATCCAAGCAATGGGGAGTTAACAGTTTTTCGGTTTTGGCCCCACCAAAGAATCCCAACATGTACACGATACTATGCAACGTCAACCAAAGTTCCACCCAGGGCCAGCCCACCCATGAGGCAAGTTGAGCTGACTGCCTCATGCAGCAGGATCCACAGGGGTAGGCACAGCAGATCTGGATGGACTCCAAGGAATTCATTGCCTGTGGCTGCTGCCTTTGCAGCTGTGGTAGGCTCCTTGGAGACAGGATCTGCCACCTCCTTGGCAGCCATACCACTAATGCTGCCTCTACACAGGCCTCTTGGTGAATAGGAGGTGCTACTGGTCTCCTCCCACCCTTCTTGTGGATGTAGATCTTTATTCTCCCCTTGTTCACTCATCCCTTCTTCCCTGACTGGGGGCGGGGGACGATGACTCCATTTTGTGGTTTGCCTCAGGTGCCAAAATGTCTCAGGCCAGCCCTAATTCCACCACCACCCCAAGTCTGAGCTTGCTGACAAACATCCAAATGAATATCCTCCAAATGTGACCCCCCCTCATTACAGTATACCCCATTTATGGGTGTCATTCTGTTTAGGAATTATAATTAGGGATATGTTAACATTTTGGATTAACAAACAGATTTTTAATGCAATATTTTTAAATTTATCTACGAAAGGTGAGATTAAATTTTTGCTAAATTATGCTGCAAATTTCAATAGTGAAATGTAAGCATTTTATCAAATTTCTTCATGTCTGGAATTAGGTGTCCTTTAACAAGTACCTATGACAGCTGAGGAAGGATCAGAATTACTGTACGAGAAAAGAATTTTTTTTAAATATATTTTAAAAGCTACATACTTTGCGGGGGGAAACATGAGTAAGCAGACAGCACCATAAAATGAATATAGTTTGGTTTAAAAAGTAAGCAGGAATAATAATAATAATAAAAAGATTTAAAAGTATGGGAATTATTTTATTTTTAAAAAAGATCTTCTCTTCCAGGACAATATATTCCATTTGCGCTTTCCCTTGTTTTTCTGTCTACTAAGCATGCTCAGACCTCAGTTCAGTTTTGTTTTGTTTGGCAGAGTTAATCTCACCCCAAAAGATTGTTTTATACTTCTGCAAGCCTGCTACCTCTCCTGTCACATGTGGGTGGTGCCATTTTGGCTACATTAGCAATGGCACACATAGTCTGAACATTGGAAATGGAGGGGATGATAGGGTTACAATTGCATAGCCATTACTAGGCATATTTTACTCAGTATCTCAGAGGGCCACTAGATGAGTCTTAAAAATCAGATTACCTCAGAAGCTACCAACTCCCCAAACCAGATTACCTCAGAAACTGGGTTTTACTCAGTGTCTCAGGGGGCCACTAGATGAGACCTAAGACCAGATGACCTCAGAAACCACCAACTCCCCAAACCAGTGCCAACCGAGCCATAAATATTGACCCTGGAGGGCCTACTCCCTGTCATGCTTTATTCACTGTCTCAGGAGGCTGCTAGATTAAATTTAAAATCAGATTACCTCAGAAGTCATCAGCTCCCAAAACCAGATTACCTCAGAAGCTGGGTTTTACTCAGTGTCTCAGGAGCCACTGGATGAGATATAGATTAGGACCAGATTACAGACACCTCCCAGACCCAGAGCCAACCAAGCCATAAAGACAGGCAATGGAGGGCCTGTTCCCTGTCCCAACCACACATGAAACCAAACAAAGGACAGGGGCTTCTCTGTGGTGGCACCAAGACTCCGGAACTTCCTCCTAATGGTGACCCACCAGGCTCCCTCTCTGCCTGTCTTAATCTGGGCTTTTAGTAAAGACTAAAAAAGAAAAGAAAAAAGAAGACAGTTGGCATTTAATGTATGCTTTAATTTTAAATCTGCTATCTGCTAGAGCTCTTGGTACTGTTCTTCTTGGTACTGGTCTTCTTGGTACTGTTTTTTAAACCGCTGCTGTTCTGACTGTTTTGTTGTTTATAATGGGTTAACCAGTGTTTTGATGTTGTGCTTTTTCCTATTTTGATGGTAGTTTTATTATTTATTTGTTTTATTTGTAGAAGGCGCTGGGAAGGCATCGCCCTTTAACTCCTAAGCTCCACCCCTTGGCAGTTTGAGCTTCAGGAGAACCGACATTCCCAAGCTGAGGGTAAGGAGCTGAAGAGTTTGGGCAACAACGAAACTCCGCTGAACCGCTAGAACGCCTGTGTCCTTTACAATGTCGTGGGAGGAACTGCTTTAGAGTGACGGGAGCATTCAAAACAAATTCCTTCCAGTAGCACCTTAAAGACCAACTAAGTCAGTTCTTGGTATGAGCTTTCGTGTGCATGCACACTTCTTCAGATACACTGAAGGGAGCATTCAAGTAAGATAGGGGGGTCCAATTACAGCAGCGGGGAAGAGACCGTAGCCCAGGGGTGGACAACCCTTTTGGCCCAGTGGGCCAGATCTTTATGCCTCCATCCTGTGGGCCAACTTTGGCAGGTGGGCAGGACCTGTCAAGCATCTGCTATCATAATGACATCAGGTGACTGACAGATGGGTGGTGCCACCTACCTGCCAAAGATGGCATGCAGGTGTGAGGGGAGGGGAGGGGAGACAGGAAGCTGGATTATCTCCCTGTACATGAGCTGATGTGTGGGACGTTGGACTCGATGGCCCTTGTGGTCTCTTCCAACTCTATGATTCTATGATCCCTGCTTTCTTCAGGAAGCAGCTGCATAAGCATTCGAGTCACATGGTGTCAGGTATGGGGCAGGGGGGTGTGGTGTTGGAGAAATTGCCTTCCTGTAGAGTGGGCCATGGTGGGCCAAATTTGACCCATGGGCTGGAGGTTCCCCCTCCCTGCTGTGGCTCTCCAGATGTTATTGGGCTCCAACTCCTGTCAGCCCCAAACTGCAGGGCCAAAGGTCACGTTTGAGGGTTTTAGGCTTCCCATCTCTGAGTTTAGAGTGAAATGCAAGGGTTAGTCAGAGAAGGAAAGAATTGGCAATTAATGAACAAACCGCCAGCAAAGTATTCCAGTCCTTCCATCCCGCCTCCTTTCTCCCCCCACTTCTCCCCAGTCACTGGCAGTGACAATGCTCAGCCCTAACTGGGCTGGCTTGGTTTTTCTTCCCCTCCCCTTTTCCATTCTGGTGTCTTGTGGGGATGCCTGCTGCTCCTTCTTCTGTCCCTGGGGACGCTTTAAAATAGTTTCTCAGTGTAAACCAGGAAATGGCCTGTCTCTAGACAATGAAACGCTATGCCTCTGTTCTCGCTTCCCAGTTTGGAGGTCCCACCACAGGTTCTTCCCACCACCACCCAAAACAAAGCTTTTTTCACACCTCAGCGTTCTCTGAGCAACAATGAAAGTACCTCCTGTGTGGATGCTCCTTTGTTAAATAAAAGGCTCCACACTCAGGAGACCAAGCTTGCTCTGAATATATATACAGTTCAGGCAGGTCCATCAACCTCAGTCCGGCTTCAACCAGCCCCACCTGCTAGCTTTCTTACATGCAAGCAGTGGCACCGCCTGTCACCTTTCTCTGCCTTAGTCTCAATGTTGCCCTTGTACAGCTCAGGCAGGGAGAAGGATGGGCTCTGCCTGCTCTGGCTCCAACTACTGTGGGTCACCTGCCTTCCGCCCCACCAGTCCTCCTGGGCAGCAGACACCACGGAATATATGGGGCAAAGTGCTATATATATACAAAGTGCAAGAAAACGTGTGTGTATGTATACATATGCACAAACGTTTTCTTTTGTTCTGCTAACGGCTGCCTCTGGTCCAAGGAGGTTTGCAGTTTGGGGAAACGCAGCAAAACACGCTTCGTCCGAGGCGACAGGAGGGTGGGCGTGCACACCGCCGTCAGAGGGACCCTCCTACCCCCACAATGCCAGCGTGGAGCGCTCCCTGCCCCAGAGCCAAGGCGAGAGAGCTGTATATGGGCTTGAGGCACGCGAGTCCCAATTCCCACCATTAGAGGGCACTGGTGACACATAAACAGTAACTAGTTCGTTAATCACAGGGGTGTTTTTATTTATTTATTTTATTTATTAAAAAAAATACTGTATATCCCTGAGCCCATCAAACATTCCCTGCAAAGTATGGTTTGTATACCTGTACTATGAATGGGCATATTGTGCATGGATAAAAATACTATACAGAATGTCCAAACTTTCCTTAAGTCAGGCACCACGGTAAGGGAGGGGGAATGAAGTTGCAGCTAATCTTTCTTTCTTTCTTTTTTTTGCGGGTTGGGGAGCGGTTTGAGTCGTGCCGGGTGCAATGGAAACGGGGATTTTTGGTTCCAATTTTTCTAAATCTACCTCGAATCATGCCTGGATCCAGGGGCAGCGCTGGCGTCACGCCCCGCCAAGTCTTCCATTCCACCCACACGCACAGGCCCCTGTTGAGGATCCCGCAGCCGCTTTGCAATTCGCGGCTCGTAACCTTCCCCCCCCCCCCCGCTACTCGCCAGCCCTCCCCTCTCCCGCATCATCCCGGCTGCATGCAAGCTGGAAACGGCGGGGGCCGCGAGAACCCGCAACGTGGGAGAAGGGATCCGAAGCAAAGCCGCCACGCTTTGCGCAGCCCACCAGCGTCCATCCCGCCCCTTTAAAGTCGTCGTCGTCGTCTGCTGCTGCTGCTGCTACCAGCTTCCCTCCCTCCCCCCCCCCTTTCTAGCGGAAAGAACTACACCCCCCAGGATGCTTTGCGGGACTCTCCCTGGGGTTCCGGATGCTGCTCCTGCCGCTGACAAGCGAAGGTAAGCAGAGAGCTTCGGAGGCAGCCAAGGCAGCGACAGCAGCTCTTAAGGAGCTCGAGCCGAGGGGAGCCTCAGCCCGCTTTTTCCCCTTCCCTCCCCCTTTCTGCGAGCAAAAGCAAAGCAGCAAAGCGGCAGGAGAGGAGGCGAGAGAAAAGGAGGAGGCGGCGAGCAGGGAGGGAAATCGCCACCAGCACCAGCTGAGCAGCAGCAGCAAAGAGAGAGAGAGAGAGAGAGGGAGAAACAGTCAAGGGTCTGGTTTGTCTTCGTTTCCTTCGCCCCCCCTCCCACCCAGCAGCAGTAAAGAGAGAAGGGGGTGGAGAGAGTAGGGAGGGAAAAAAAGAGAAAAAGACACAGGGAGCTCGAGAGAGAGAGAGAGAGCGCAAATTCTCCCAGCCTTGCATATTTTCCTTCCTACCCCTCCTCCTGGCTTTTTCTTTTGTGTGGCGTGTTTGAAAGGAAGGGAAGGAGGCAAAAGAGACGGAGGAAGAAAGAACGAAAGAAAGGAGGAGAGCGAGCGAGAGTGGGGAGGGGGGAAAGGAGGAGGCGTCGTAGAGTCATGTCCAGCAGAGTTGCGTGAGGATAATGTGATCGGCCAAAGAGGCGATGAATATGCTGTCGCTGAAGGTTGGCAGTGGCGCCGAAGGGTCGGGCAGTCTCCCCGGCAGCGCGGAGCCCTCTCCTCTGGAGGAAAAAAGTCTCTCCCGAAAGGCAGCCGCCGCCGCCGCCGCCGCCGCCGCCGAAGGGATCGGATCCCCACAGCAGCAGCAGGCTGGTGAGTTAACTCGGGCGATGCGCCCTCTTCTCTCTCCCCCGCGCGCTCTCTCTCGTCCAGCCCTTGCCCACCACCACCGAGCCCTTGCTCCAGAAGGAATAGATCGCCAACCCTCCCTCTTATTTTAAAATTTATGTGTTTGTTTCTGGCGACCCCCACCCCCAAATCCGCTGCCCGCCCCCTGCTCCTCCAGCGCAGGATGCTTGATGGCTACAGAATTTCCTTTCCCACCCTAGTTCTGATTTTTCTATAAATATAAAAAAACAAACCCCATGGCTTTGGCTGGGGAGTGGGGGAGAGGAACACCCCCAGTCCACCCACGGCTCCACGGCGTGCATGTGGGCGCAGCAAAGTATCAATGGGGTTGGAAAGAGGGATGGGGGGGGGGGAGGCGGCGGCGGAGGGAAGCAAGAAATGAATGATTTCATTTTTTTTAATAAAAAAGCCAACTAGTGTGTAGTCCGTATGAAGCAGCCTTTTGTCTCAACCAGTGTGAGCAAAACCTTGGCAGTTGGAGCAAGACACTTGAAGCGCAAAAAAAGGTTGTTTCTTTTTATTTCCTGCCTTCGCTCCCTCCCTCTTTCTCCTTTCCTAAGCGATTCCTCTTCAGTTGTTCTCTTTCTCTCCCCCCCCCATGCAATGTGCTGATCATCAGCCGCCACTTTCTTTTCTCCCCCCCCCCCCCGCCGCTCCTTAAATTGCTCCCGAAATCGCTTTAGGTGTAAACATTAATCTGGCTTCGCACATGCAGATGGGGGTGGGGGTTGCGCGACGCAAAAAGCAAAGGAGGGTTTGCATTTGAGAAGGCTCGGAGTAAGCGGATCTGTTTACTGGCGCGCGCGGGGGGGGGGCACTGGAAGAGACTAGAGGGAGGCGGTGGGTGAGGAGGGGAGGAGGAGGAGGAGATGCTTTGAGAAAGGAAGGAGTTGTGCGGGGGGGGGGGGAGTGGAAGCTCTCGAAGGCAAACAATCCCTTATTATTTCAGCATGTGGGGACTGGCGGGGAGGCGCAACTGGGGACGGAAGCGCCCTGCGGAACCTCCCTGGGAAAGAAAGGGTGAAGTTGCGTCCTCTCTCCTCTGTAGAGTTTGTTTTCTCTCTCTCGTGCGCTCCCCCCGCCCCGCGGCACCCCTCTCCAAGATCACCGTGGCTGTACTTTGCGAAGGGACCCATCGATCGCAAGAAGGGAGGGGGGCGGAAGAGGTGAAGGGTCACGGTGGTGGAGGAGGGAGATCCTGCAAAACAGGTCCTCCTCAGCAGCGTGGGGTTTGTTGGCAAGCTGTGGGAATGGGTGGGGGTGCGGGCGAGAACCGGACCTGTAGCTCAGTTGCCTCGGACACGCAAATAAATTGGTGGTGCGAGAATGCAATTCTTTCAGTGGGCAGAATAAAGCACTTGGGGATAACCTTTTTCTTTCCTCCCTACAAGCGCGCGGGGGGGTGGGGGTGGAGTGGAGTGGGGTGTTGAGTGACAGCTGCCAGGCAGGGTTCTGTCCACTAGAAGGCAGGTGGTTTCTAGCTTAAATCAAATGAAGGAAGGCACCGAAGTTCCTGACTGATTCCCTTTAAAGCTCTAATGTGCCACCTGAGTGTGTGTGAGAGGGAGAAGCGGTGCAACCCCGAGCATATTTTTATTTTTACTCAGAAGTTAGTTCTCTCACCTTCAGTGGGTCTTACTTGCAGGTAAGCATGCATAGAATTGGAGCCTGAGTCTATAATTTTATGCAGAGCCTTCTTAATTACTTTGCTTCCTGCCAAAATGGGGCAAGGCATCTGAAGCGTGGTGTGGTGTCTGTTTATTGATCACCTCGTTTATCCTGCCCTTCCTTGGAAGAGCTCTAGGCTGCTTACACTGGTGTGTGTGTTGTTGCACAGATGAATTTCCTGTTGCAGGGGGGGGGGGAGCCCCAAGGCTTTCCAATCTCTCTCTTAAAGAATGCCATTTACTTTTCTTAAATTTGGTATTTTGAGCACTAAAGTTCTATGCATGTGGACTCAGGAGAACGTACTCTCAAGTAAATGTACATAGGACTGTAGCCTTTACAACCATCTTCTTGGTGCTTGCGTCTAACCCTATGGGGAAATCTTAGTCTGATGTGTGGGGCTTGTAAACATCCTGGGAGAGAACTGAGGCCGCCTTCTTTTTGAGGGGTGGATTCTCCTCCTCCTGCCTTTAGATATTCTACTTTGTCTCGCAGAGCAAGCTAAATCAAAACGCTTGGGCCCATGCAGGAATAAATTATCTGCAACAATTTGGCTGATGAGGTGCACTGGGCGATAGTTGAATTAAGCCTTTGAGGTTTTAGTTGTCAAGGTCTGTTGACATAGCTTTGCATGGAGAAAGTTTCACTAACAAGGGAGAGCTGTGTCTGAACACTTCTCACTTGCCTAAGACTTGACATGTCTGTTCTCTCACCCCCAGCTGGACTGAGTTCAGTGGTATGTGACGAGAGAGTGCCGGTCATGGTGGAAGCAGGAGGGTCCTGAAGCTGGATTCTCAGGTTCTTTACAAGGGTGTAAAGCAAATCCACAGCCACTCTGTTTGGAGGTTGATGTACATGTGGAGTGCTTTTAATGAGCTCCTAGGTGTCTCCTTACTGTTTATGCCAAGAAACATCCCACTGGGGAGGGGCCCTCACTCTGCTGGTAGAGCACATGCCTAGCATGCAGAAGGTCCTCGGCAGCTCCTGTTACAAGGATCTTGCATCTCTGGGTGGCAAAAGACCTCTGTGCGAGACCAACGCTCACTGTGGTGTAAGATGTTGCTAGGATAGATAGGCCAGTGGTCTGGATCTGTAGGAAGCAGCTTCCTATGCTCACTGCAACATAGGAAGCTGCCTTCTACTGTGTCAGGATGCTGGTCTACCTAGCTCAGTATCGTCTGCCCTGACTGGCAGCTGCTCTCCAGGGTTTAAGGCAGATGTCGCTCCTGGCCCTACCTAGAGGTACGGGGGATTGAACTTTCTGCATGCAAAGTGGATGCCGTGCCGCTCAGCTACGATCCACTGGGCTGCATGGGATGGTGTGCCACAAATTCAAGCTTTACTCAGTTGCACCTCTGTGTGTGTGTTTCTGCTTGTGATTGTCTTTAGGCCAGTTTTGCCCTGAGAAAGAGTCAAAACCTGCTCTTGCCGTATATTTTTTTTCAGTTAAGTGACACCACCTTTCTCTCTCTCTCTCTCTCTTTAACAGTGGTGTACCTGAGGACGCGACTATGGACGTCCTAGGGCTGCGTGCCAGAGATATAGATTGCAACTGGAAGCCTGAAAAGGCTTGCTGAAGGGGGACTAGTTTGTGCCTTGGGCAGAGGAAAGGGCATAATGGAACATTTTGGAACAGGAGCCGGGCAGAGACAAGGAGGTGGAAGTATGTGGAAAGTTATGGGTGGCCTAGAGGGGGCTGGCTGGCTGGCTGGCTGGCTGGAGTCCTTGCCCTAGCTGCCTCAGAGAGAGGCTTCAGGGACCTGGGGGTGGTCTATTTCTGCTGAGATCCTGAAGAAAGATCTGGGAGAATGGTAAGCATCTATAAATAGAGTGTGTCAGCCGAGTGGAAACGGAGCCTCTAAAGCGCTAGAGAGAGGGAGACAGAGAAAGAGACCAGTGTCTTGATAAACAGGTTTGTGTTGTGGGGAGGACTGTGTTTGTAACGAGATCTGGGACTGAGGAATGGGGGCCTGGGAATAGGGGTGATGGTGGGGAAGCTACTTCCTGTTTGGTTGGGGTGTGTACGCCAAGGCCTTGTCCGAAGGCATAATTCTAGCTGTGTGGAATATGTCCAGGTCATATTGCCCTGGGTGCATGCTCTGGCAAGAATGTGAGGGGGATGAAGAGTGCTGAGTGGTTTGGGAATCTCAGTCTAAAAACACCTCTGGCCTGTCTTCCAGCTTGTGATGAATGAGTCCTCTGGGCAACAGGCCTTCCTATGGAACTTTTAGCTGAAGTGTTGAAGCAGCCTTCCCGGTCAACCTGGTTCCCTCCAGATGTTTATTTGGGACTAAAACTCCTATCAACCCTAGACAGCATGATCAGTGGATCATGGGAGTTGTAGTCCCAACAAACCACCTGGAAGCCACCATGTTGGGGGCGGTTGTTTAATATTAGAACGGGTCTCTGTTTTGTAGGAGCCTTCTGTGTGGTCACCTGTTGGTTGGTCGGTGCCATGAACTTCACAGGATACCATGGCGCTCTCAGCCAGGATAGAACTATCTTACCTGTTAAAACAAATCCCAAGGAGTTGTTGAGCAGAGATGTTTCAAGCTGCTTCAGGGACAATTCATCAATTCAAATAGCAAGGGGAACTAACAGTATGGGAACCTCTTGTTGTCATTGGAAATAAGGATAAATGGGTTGTTGTTTTTTTTAAAAAAAAGTTGCATTGATGTGGTGGAAGAGTGAGAGCAGGGCCAGAGCAACTTGAGACAGTGCACACTAAAATCAGAGGCAGAATTTGCAGGAAAGTTCCCTATAATTTTGGCAAGCTTGTGCAGGAGACCTACCTTGTAGATCATGCCAACCGTGGAGCTAGGCCTGTTTGTCTGTCACCCGTAATAGTGCTCCAAACCCACTGCTTGAAACTTCTGTCCCACCTTGTTTTATGGTAGGAATTCATTTGGGTGATACGTGAGGAAGAGGAGTATGTTTACTTTCTAGACTGAGAGTGTCCCTATCATGGATATTAGGGATTCTGGTGGTGGTTAACAAGTAAGATTATTCTAAAGCAACCTTCCCCAAACCTGGTTTCCTATAGGTGTTGCTGGACCACAACTCCCATCATCCCTGACCATATGGTTTGGAGATGATAGGAGCTGGAGTCCAACTATATCTGGAGGGCACCAGGGTTGGGGTGCCTGGTTCTTGCACTGGTGGTTGTGGATGAGTGGTGGGTAGCGTAGCCCTGCTCAGTTAGTGCCTTGCTAAAGTGAATGTGCTCTGCCAACCATGCATGCCACCCTGCTGGGCATCCATATCCTGTGTTGTTATTTTGCCACCTGCCCAGAGATATGGGAATGTCAAAGCACCTGACAAGTCTGACTGGTGGGTTATAAGTTGTGCAGGCCAAGAGGAGAGAGAGACTCCGCTAGATATTCTGCACATCCTTGGAAATTGCAAAGTTCCTCATATGATGATTCCACCCTCCTTTCTTTGGAGCAACAGATAACAGAGGGGAGGAGGAGGACTGTTGCTGTTTTCACGTTTCACACATGTGTGTGTTTTTTCCTTCTAGGAGAAAGGGGTTAAATTTAGTCAGTTTGGATAATCTGCATCCATGAACTTGCAAGTTCCTCATCATGCATGTTGCCAGTCCTGGCGAAGGGGGATGCTCTTGATAGTCTAATTTGCTTTATGCTTTTGAAGCAATTAATCAACCTGTGTCATTCAAACATGCCCTTAAAAAATAAAATAGTATAGTAATATTCTGGATAGTCAAAGACTTGTGATGTAAGTATTCTTGATATTGGGAAGGGTTGTAGCTCTGTGGTAGAGCATCTGCTTTGCATGCAGGAGAACCCTAGTTCAATCACTGACATCTCCAAGTGGGACCAGGAGAGAACCTTGCCTGAAGATCTGGACAGCCGCTGCCAATCAGTGTAGACAATACTGCGCTAGATGGGTCCATGGTCTGACTTGGTATATGGCAGCTTCTGGTGCTCCTATCTTATCACTGTCCCCTCCAAAGTTCACAGCGGGGTTTTGTTAAGAGTTCAGCATCCACTTCAAAAAGTTAAGTCACACTTTTTTAAAAACAACAACAACAATGCAAAATCTGCCATGGTGCATGGAAACTGACAGTGTTCTTCTGGCCATTGACGTATTAGCGTTTTGTCTGCCTCGTTTGTGGTATAGCATGAATATGGTGACCATGATGCATGATTCATGCTGCATGTGTGATGGGGTTATGGGAGACAAGACACAAGATTCTTGAACTTGTATGATCCTCCGAACGAATGAGTATCGCACGTTGTTGGATGTGAGCATGTGCTAGCACTTTGCACAGATCGTTGTGATGAAAAGCCCCATTGTATGGATGTAACTGCATGTTTATTCCTAGTGGTGGCATCTCCCCTGCTCGAGTCATTCACAAGAACTGTAGGCCACGAATCTGATGCATGTTTACTTGGAAGCAAATCCCATTATCTTCAGTGTGGCTTATTCACTGTAAAGGAGTTGAGGGTTATTACCCAGGTCTTTTTCCATGCCTAACCTACAGACCTCTGTCATAAGGGGCAACCTCTTCTTGAGCTCAGTCACTAGTGTCAAGTGCATCAAATTGTGGATTTCTCTTAGATGCATACTAGAACACAAAACTTTAATATGTGGTGCATTCTACCACAACGTATATCCAAACGTATGCCGATGCATTTGTTTATACAGTTGTTTCCCTTTACAGTAAAATGGTAGTTTAAAAAATATCTGTCTACTGGCATTTCTTTTGAAAATTAGCAGGCAACCAGGCTTTTGGGTGCTGCTACAGTTATAGGAACACAGGAAGCTTCTTTATATTGACTCAAACCATTGGTCATCAAGCTCAGTTTGGTCCACATGCTGGCTGGCAGTGGCTCTCCAGGGTTTCAGGCAATAGTCTCTCCTGGCCCTACCTGGAAATGCCAGGGATTGAACTTGGGACCTTCTGCATTCAAGCAAATTCTATGCCACTCAACGACATCCCTTCCTACTGGAGTGTTTGACTCTAGTGCCCGTTACAAAAGCATTTGTGGCTAATTCTAGGCATGCTCTCTTAAAAGAATCAGCTTTGGCTTCAGCCTTGGTGCTTTGGAATTTGGTGTTTCCTGCTGTTCCACAGAGAAGGTAGTGGTCTTCTCAAGGCTAGCTAACATAGGTTGCTGCCTTTATACTGAGTCAAACAATTGGTCCAACAAGCTTTCAGGCAGGAGTCTCTCCCATTCCTATTTGGAGATTCTAGGGATTGAACCTGGGATCTTCTGCATGCAAGGCAACTCTGCTGCTGAGCTATATTCCTTACCCACGATACCCGTCTAGGTATCAGTCCAGGGATTGAGAGCATTGACTTGGTGCTCCCAAGATACATGCACTGCTGCAGACCCTTGCCAGTCTATGTGGCTAGCAGTAAGCAAACAGCTGGGGACCATAGCAGGACTGGTGTCTTGGGGCAAAAAGGTACTTGCCTTTCCCTTGATGCTTTATTGGGTGATAAAGCTCCAGAGTCTAACTGGGTCTAAAGCTTGCATGCCTAGTTCTAGCATCAGTCATGCAGCATAGTATGAGTTTAGGTGGTGCTTATTTTAAGTTGGATCTGGGGTCTGTTTTGGCTTGGCTTGGATCAGGTGAAGTAGGAGTGTTTTCTCTGCAGGGACAATTCATGCTTCTATCAGCTGACCAAAACTTAAGTATCCTACACCAGGAATGAACCGGGAGGTATCATAGAATCATAGAACTGTAGAGTTGGAAAGGAACAGTTGGCTGTGACTCCTGAGCAGATGCATCTCTGGTGCCTGTTGTATTGGAGCAGGGGTGGGGAAATTTTAGCCCTCCAGATGTTGGACTCCCAACTCCCATCAGCCTTAACTGGCATGGCCAATAGTCAGGGATGGTGGGGGATGTAGTTCAACAGCCTCCAGAGGGCCAGTGGTTCCCCATCCTTTCGTTATAGCAGGGTTTCCCAAACTTGGGTTTTCAGCTGGTTTTAGACTATAATTCCCATCATCCGTGACCACTGGTTCTGCTAGCTATGGATAATGGGAGTTGCAGTCCAAAAGCAGCTGGAGACCCAAGTTTGGGAAACTCTGTGTTAGAGGAAGGAAAGGATAGACCTCTAATGATATTGGTATTAAGGTGTTACCTTGGTTTTGTTAGCTTTTCTATTTTATTTATTTTAAAGAATATAGATATCCTTTCTGGCAAGTTTTACAGCACTTGGTTCCAAAACAAAAATCCTGTCTCTAGGCATATTTCCACAAAATGTTTGTAAAGTATTAATTACTTTCAGGGTAAAATACACTAAAGCTGAACTCTGAACCCTACCTACCCAGGAATAATCCCCATTGAATTCAGCAGGACTTACTTCTGAGTAGACATGGCTGGGATTACCTTGTAAATCTTCCAGCTCTTCTTGTATAAGAAGTTTTGGCATTTTGAAGCCCAGCCATATCTTTGTATTAGACATCCCAGGGAGCAATACTTGGGGCTGGCCTAAGATATTTTGCTGCCTAAGGCAGAGAATCAAATAGTGTCCCTTGCCCACCTGAGTCAAGGTGCATAGCGTCCAAGGGCAGCCAAGTTATTTCTCACGAGGCAGAAAATACCACAAGCACCTTTCCCCCCTCCCTGCCAGTAAAAATACAAAAACAATAAATTAAGTAACCAGCAATTTGCTGTCCTTTCATTATATTCAAAATCAGCTGCCTGAGGCAGCCTCCTCATTCTGCCTAATGGTAGGATCGGCCCTGGCAATCTCCTTTGACATTGTGTCCATACAGTGCCATATGAACTTCAGAAGATACCAGCTAAGAGGTTAATAGAGCAGGATTCAGGAGTATGTTCATGTTGTTCTTCTGTTGATGTTGTTTTAAACCCAAAGTAGTTGTATCTGAATTATTTTGCCCCATAACTACTTCACTTCTGTTTCTTCCCTAAGCTGTAATTACTGTAGTAAATAATTGCTGTAATTATGAGGCCTTTAAAACAGAGAGAGCGAGTGAGCGGGGGATGGATGGATGGCGTCACTTGCTGTCTGTAGAAAATTGTGGTTACTGTCATGTACTTGTACTTGGGTGTATTTTGAGAAAAGGATGCATGGGTGTCAATCGGAGATGCTTCAGGCCTAGGTGAACCTTTCATTGTAGCCCAGAGGTAGGCAAAATAGAGATCAGGATATCCTGGTAATGATCTGGGGTAAATTGGAAATGGACTTCCAAAGCAACCACAAGAAGACTCGTTGTATTCCTGAATTATGCTGCTAAAGCAATAAACGTCATGGGGAGGGGAAGACAAGGAGTGGATTTTGTAGGGTGTGAGGGCCCTGAGCTCAGTTCCTTGGCTGAGGGTGTGCCTGCACAGGGGCACCCAGTTCTATAATTCTATAACCCATTGACTTGCTTTAAGCCATTGATTTGCTCCAGACCCTGGACAGCGGACCCCATAAAAAACCAAACTAGATCCTGCAAGGCTAATGTTCATACAGCCCTGATGTAACCTGTCGTCCGCCTGAAAGGCCGCCTTTTCCCATTGAACCTGTCTTAATCTTTCAGCTCTGTTTAGAAGGCTCTCCTCTGTATGACTGTAGGTAGGTGCAGACTGGGATAAGGGCCTTTTTTGTGCTGCTGCTGCTCCATTTACAGAACACTCTCTTCCCCAGTCTTATGAGGCACCAGTATTGGTGCCCTGCAAGCATCAGTCTAAAAACTTTTTATTCTCCCACACTGGACTGGGAGCCTGCCTTTAATATGCTGATACCAGAGGTGGCCTAAAGATACCAGAGGTGCCACAGTATATTCTACTGGCTGTAATTTGTTTTATACTGTTTTGTTTTTGTTTTTTTTTAAAAAAAGGTATTTTCAAATTGCTGCAACCTGCCCTGGGACCTTATGTTAATGGGCGGGTAAGAAATCTAATAAATAGTAGTAGTAATAGTAGTAGTAATAATAATACACAGCATGCAGTAATCAATTAAAAAATTCAAAATACAGCATCAGAATAATTAAAGGCAGGTGAAGGCAACAGCAACAGCAGAGCAGATTAGAGTTAGGCTGTAGACAATTTCCAATTTTAAAACCCTTGATGCCGGGGCATCTTATTGTTTTGTTAATAAATTTACATCTCTCTTTAAATAAATGTTTCCAGGGCAGCTTAATCAATGTTCAAGGGGAAAAACCCCGAACATTTCAAAATGTAATAAAGTGGGAATGGCAGACATGTTGTTGGGCTCGGGTCCAGACATTGGTGGACAGTTGGCCATGCTGGCCAGGGCTGATGGGGAGAGTGCCACACTGACTATCCCTTTAGGAGGGAGCGTCATTCAGAGTCCGAGCTGCACTAAAGGGGAAAGTGCACGGCTAATTCACTGTACCTGAATACAACACAGCAGGCCAGTATTATCTCCATGCAGTAGATGGGAGGAGGAGGTTGAGAAGCAATGACATTGGGATCTGAACTGGTGACTTTGAGATGATGAGATTTAGGAGAAGGGGCCACAGCTCAGCAGTTGAGCATCTGCCACGAATGCAGAAAGTCCCTGATTCAATCCCTGACATCTCCAGGTGGGGCTGGGAGAGAATCTGTGCCTGAAACCCCAGAGAGCTGCTGTTGGTCAGTGTAAATAATGAGTCGGATGAACCACTGATCTGACATAACCTAAGGCAGCTTCCTGTGTTCCTCTGATCTCACTATCAACATGGAGGGACATCTCTCTTTATCTCACCCATACCCTTCCCTACCCTGGAACTTCAGTAGAAGGCGGTGTCAACACACCTGGATGTTTTTCCCACAGTCTTAGTTCTGTTAGCTGGTGCATATTTGCTCCCAAAGGTGGATCATGTGGTGGTGCTTTGGAGAGGTATGGGAGTGGACGATGGGGCGGCCCTCGCAGGAGAGGGAGTTTGGAGAGGCAGCTGGTGTTGCAGATCCAGGTGCGTAGCAGAGTAGGATGGTGCTGGCTAAATGATGGCGGAAATGCCATCATTTAGAGAGAATCTGCAGCTCCTGTTCCTCAAGGGAAAGGGTTGCTGGCTGTTCCCAAATGGCACCCACCAGTTGGTATGTGGGAGCTGGTGTTTGGTTACACTGCTGCTCAAAGGGGACTGTGAATGGGATCAGCAGGTGGGGTTTGAAAACACATGCAATACACAGCAAAGTTGAAATTCCGCTGGGGACTTTGCTGGTGGGGGTGGGGCGGGGCGAGCACAGCCTTTTAGCACATGTGCAGGGAGCCCAGCTCCATTGGCTGAAAAGCTCAGGGACCTAGTCCACCTATGCAGTCAAATGAGGGGGTTGAATGGACTGCACTACTTCAGGCTGCAGGGGACTGGGAATATCATATTTGAGGGGTGGGAGGGAGAAATTTCTGCATGTCAAACAAAAAACTAACATCAAAGAGAGCTTCTGACTAGTTTTTTTAAAAACTCTGTAATGAGATTTTCCTTGGGGTTTTCTTCAGTAACATGATCCCACACATAACAGCCTCAAGTGGCACAGTTCATTATTTCACTTCAGGACTGTACTGTTTGGCTGCCTGCATATCATATGTGGTTTTCCACAAAGAGTGCTGGGAACTGTAGTTTTGTTAAGGCTGCATAGAATTACAACTTTGTCAGGGGTAAACTATGGTTCGCAGAACTATTGCGGGGGTAACCAGGTGCATTAGGTATACGGTGGGGATGTGACCTGTGTTTATCAAGAGTTCTCTGAGATTACAAGGTAGGACATGGCAAATATGTTAAGTTTTCCTACAAGTTCTGGATATCTACATTGTATGAAAGGGGGGCGGCTCATCTGCTTTCCTCCACTGAAGCAGAAGCATAATAATAATAATAATAATAATTAATAATATAGCTGGGCACAAAACTCCTAGTGAAGATCCAGTCCTCTGTCCTGAGGGCACCTTCAAACTTTTTTCCATTATTGGAGGTCTGTACCTTGATAGCATGGGTGAGAACGCAAATCTGTTTCTGAGAGAAGATGGGTACACTTGCATTTTGAACAGCAGTTTCACCAAGTCCCATCAGCCTCAGTCAGCATGGCCAGTGTTGGGGGATGATGGGAATTGTAGTCTATGAGCATCTGGACGGCATTTCGCCACCCCACATCTACAGTGCTCAAGAACTGACTTCCCTCTTAAGTCAGACAACTCCAGTAGGAATATAATGAGAAGAGAAAGGTGTAGAGCTGAAGCAAGCACAAAGAAATTGATAGCAAACAAGAACTGCATGGTGCTTTGTTGTAGGAGGGAAGGTGTACAAGCTCTACCAGTGGATTTCACAACAGCAGCATTTGAATTTTACAATGAGTTTAGGTTGCCTTGGTAGAGAAAAGAGAAAAGAACCTGTTCTGCAACCTTGAAATCCAAGTCCTCCTCCCCTTGCACCCTGTTTGCCACCATTCAGCTTGCATTTATATTTGTCTCTCTTTTAAAAAAATTAAAATAAAATAATTTTGAGATTTTGTGTGTGGCTTCTTTTGCTTTTAGCATTATTTTTTTTAGCAGGAAAGGAAAAATTGGTACAACTGTAATTACTCAATGGTGCATAAGAACATGAGAAGAGCCCTGCTGCATGAAGCCAAAGACCCATCTAGTCCAACATCCTGCGCTCACAGTGGCCAACCAGATGCCGATGGGAAGCTTGCAAGCCACTCTGCCCACCTGCAAGTCCCAGCAGCTGGTGTAAGGAGGTATACCATAGATTCCAGCGTATTAGGCGACTGGGCGTGTTAGACGACCCCCCCCCCCAATTGACAGCTGCAATTTGGGGGTTTGTCTTCTAAGCCCAGTTGCCTAATACGCTGGGCAGCTCCACGCCGGGAGAAAGCCGTCTGGAGCAGAGCGGAGCCCGCCACCCCTGCTGCTGCTTCCGAAGCAGCAGTGGGCGGGCTCCGCGCCGGGTGGCTCTCTCCCGGCGCAGAGCAGAGCCCGCCACTGCTGCTTTGGAGCCGCTGCCACCACAGCAACTCCGGGGTTGCGGCGCTCATCTCGCTTTACAGTGGTACCTCGGGTTATATATGCTTCAGGTTACATATGTTTCAGGTTACAGACTCCGCTAACCCAGAAATAGTACCTCGGGTTAAGAACTTTGCTTCAGGATGAGAACAGAAATTGTGCAGTGGTGGCGCGGCGGCAGTGGGAGGCCCCATTAGCTAAAGTGGTGCTTCAGGTTAAGAACAGTTTCAGGTTAAGAACGGACCTCCGGAACGAATTAAGTATGTAACCAGAGGTACCACTGTATTGGCCGAGGGAGCCGGTGTACAGCTTCCGGGTCATGTGGCCAGCATGACTAAGCTGCTTCTGGCGAACCTGAGCAGTGCATGGAAACGCCGTTTACCTTCCCACTGGAGCGGTACCTATTTATCTACTTGCACTTTGACATGCTTTCAAACTGCTAGGTTGGCAGGAGCAGGGACCGAGCAACGGGAGCTCACCCCGTCGCGAATCTGCCGGCCTTCTGATCAGCAAGTCCTAAGTTCTGGCGTCCCCAATACCTACATACACTAGCATAAACTGCTTAGATGTTTTTTGTTCTGGTTATCAATTTTGTAAAATAAATAAATAAAAATAGTGGGCAGCATCCCTTTCTTTTTTTGCAAAAGCTGGGAGATACAGACTCTTTTTAAGGGGGTGTAGCTCTTTCTTTCTGACACTGTGTCCTTTTTGCAATGTGTTTGTATTATTTGTTTTAAAATGTGTAAGAAACTCCTACAGAAACAACAACACAAAACAACCCACAAAAGGTGACTTCCAGCAATATTAAAAGATATCAGAATACCTTAAATCACTCATTGCAGCAGCAGTAGTGCAGACTCAAAATAAAACAGCAACTGATATCAATGGTCTGCAAAGGCCTGGGAAAGTAAGTAGGGTTCTTAGCCAGGGCTGGAAACGCATCACATTTGGTGCTTGCCTTATTTCAGAGGGGGAGGTTGTTCCATGTAGTCTGAATGTTTGTGATGTGTTGAGGGGGTTGCATTTTGGGGTATCACAATTACCTTTAATGCGTTGTCAGATTGGGCTCTTCAATTATTTTGGCATCGAAATGGAATGAATTGACTTGTGATTATCTTTCCTTCCCTGTGCCCCCGTCCTTGTTACCCACGGTGGCTTGAAGGAACAGCAGTAGAAGAGGCTAAATAAGTAGAACTTTGCGGGTGAGGAGCTGAGAGTGCAGAGGGCACATGCCAAGTGTGGAAAAAGGGTTTATTTATGGTAGTGGCGGAGAAACGAGGGGGAAGGAGAGAAGAATTCAGCTGGGTTTGTGGAACGGGTGGATAGAGGCTGACGAGGGCTGCAAATTCATGGAATGGGCTTTGGTGGGAACAGGCAGAAAACCCATCGTGTGGGGCATTCTTTCCTAGGGCTGTGCAAAGTATTGGTTGGAGCTGGGGATATGTGGCTTGTAACAGCAGCATGTTAGGGAGAAGGCAACACAATAGCCCATCTGGAGGGCACTACTGGCTGCCCCTGTTTTACACTGATTGGCAGTGGCTCTGCAGGGATTGAAACTGGGATGTTTTGCATGCAGAGCATGTACTCCATCCCTGAGCTGCGACCCCATCCCACCAACATTGCAGGTAATGTTGTCTAGCTGTCTTTCCCAGGCTTTCCAGCATCGTAGAATTGTTGGAAGGCACCCCGAGGGTCATCTAGTCCAACCCCCTGCAATGCAGTAATCTCTTCCCCAGCGTGACCCACCACCCTGAGATTAAGAGCCTTATGCTCTACCGACTGAGCTATCCCTTTGCCCCGGGTGTCAATTGTGTGTGAGATAAGGAACTAATGTACCCCTAGCCCTCTTTTTCTTGTTTTCTTTTGGCTGCTTAGCCTCCATTATGGACTTTCTGCTTTCCATCGCAGTCTGCTGGCTTGTGTGGGCCACTTAGGTGCTCTGTTCTGTTGTGGTGCTGCAGCTTAAGGAAAGGTGTTCACTGCCCCGTTGGTCCTGTGGCCTCTTTCCATTGCTTTCCTGTGGACCAGCATTGCTTTCTAACATATAACCAGTGAGGGTGTGTGGATTCCCTTTCTGAGCTGCACAGCCCCCTAAGCACCTGGCCGTCTGTTTGGCTTGCATGTTTTTCATAGTAGCCATGAAGCAAGCTTTGCTTTGTTAAAATGTGGCAGTTGTCGTGTGTGGGAGACCCAAGAAGGACAATTGCAACCCCACTGCCATAGTCGTGAGTCTCTGCTTGCATTAATTTGAGTATTACAGTGGTACCTCGGGTTACATACGCTTCAGGTTACAGACTCCGCTAAGCCAGAAATAGTGCCTTGGGTTAAGAACTTTGCTTCAGGATGAGAACAGAAATTGTGTTCCGGTGGCGCGGCAGCAGCAGCAGTAGTCCCCATTAGCTAAAGTGGTGCTTCAGGTTAAGAACAGTTTCAGGTTAAAAACGAACGAAGTAAGTGCTTAACCTGAGGTACCACTGTATAAGAAATGGGCTGACAAACAAGTCACTAGTCCTTAATATTTGTGTTAGACTAGCCTTTGCCAAGCAAGTGCCCTCCAGATATTTTGGACATCGGGTTGGCTACCTTTTTAGTTCTCTGCGTGTTGTTTCCAGAACGGGCATCAACAAGACTGTGTGTTATAATTCTACAATACCAAAGGTTTATGTGTGGTTGGGAGGGGGGAGAAGTTGCAGTTGCTCTTTTCTGCCTCCAGAAGTCCTCAACGTTTATTTTTATTTTTTGAGATTGAAGGCACGATTGATCAAAGTTAGTGTTCCAAACCTTCACAACTTCTATTTCCTTCATGAAACAACCAAAATACCAGTGGAACTCGACCCCCTTATAAGTAGGAAGCTTATTTTGGACTGGGGTGTGTGGTTGTTGTTGTTTTTTTTATAAAACACCCTCTGAATGGCTGACAACCCTCTGGAGGAATAAGCTGGGAATGAGGGGTCAGATTCCATATTGGAAGGGATGAGGGGCAGGCAAAAGAGAGCAAGGGCAGACAGTAACGCACCCCCCCCCTTGCCAAAAGTGCCATTTAATGCGCTAGTTAAAAAAAGAAAGAAGAAAAGCGAGGCAGAGAGTCCTTCTGCTCACATTGGCTACTGAAGTGTCACAGCTGCCTGCTGTCCCCCCCCCCCCCCGGGTCACTCGGGAGCCATTGGGCAGCTCGGAGGTAGCTGTGTGTGCGGTTGCTGAGTCTGTGAGGAATACAGATTGCTGGGAAGAGGACTCGGTGGGGGGGGGCGAGGAGGGAGGTGTCTGAGGCAGCCAGGCTGGCGTGTGGGTGGGGGCGATGTCCTCCTGAAATGCCTGATGTGAACTGTAATGGAACAGGATCCAAGCCTGGAGGGACCTGCTTAGTGTAACCCTAGCTGCCATCTCCTTGTGAGCAAGAATGGCAACTGCTACCTATATCCCTGGGCTCCCTGGAGTGCAAGGTATGTGGGTCTGCAGGGTCAGTGGTGTGCAGCTCAACACATGGCTGGCATCTCTGCCTGACTGATCAAAGGTAAATTCCAGAGGCCTCTCTTCTCCCTCCCCACCCCCCTTCCAGCCAATGTGTAAATCCTCACTGGAGGCCTCTGCTCTCTTCCTCTCCCCAACTCGGAGGCTTTCCAGGTGCAATTTGAGGAGTCATTCTCTCTCTGCTCTTAACCCCCTGCTCCCCCAGGCGCCCAGCTCTGCCCTTAGCTCTGCACTGCAGCCATCTGTACTCCTTAGTGCTCATAATGCTCCTCGTTAAATGGAGATGGACACAATCCAGAAAGCTTCCTCTCGCACTCTCTGCTGATCCATTCTGTATTTTTATTTTTTTTACCTCTTCTTTCTCTTCTCTTTGCCCCCCCCCCAATTTTTCTTTTCTTTGCTCTCTGATGCTTCAAACACCAAGGTACCCTAAAGGCAGCAGAAACACCTAGCAAGCACATGCTAAATATTTGAACAGGACTGGGTGGGTTGGAATCTTTCCTGTTCATTTCTCCCTCCTCCTCCTCCTCCTCCTCCTCCTCCTCCTCCTCCTCTCTTCTTCCCACCCTCCCCAATTGTTTTCCTTCCATCCTTCTCTCTCTCTGAAAGAGGGGATAGTGGTGCAGGAAGAAGCTTGTGCAAAACAGACAGATGGGGCAGCCAGCTAGCAAATACTCTCCACAAATAGGTGGTTTCCCTCTCTTCCTGCTCCTTCCTCCAAAGGCCCCAAGGGAAGTGCAGGTGTACTTCAAATCTCACCTCTACTCATGATTCCATATCCCTGTGAAGCCAACAAGAGGATTTTTTGTTATGATTGGAGAAGAGTACTCTCCTCCTTTGGTGCAAGTATAGGAAATGTAGTGGCATCTTCATAAACATGACCAAGAACCTTGTTTTATCATTTCAGCTGACTGAAACTGTTTTATCATGGCGTATTCTGTAGCCCAGGGTCCACGTCATTGTGTGCATGAATACAGACCCTCTTCCTTTTTCTATCATTTCCAGTGTCCCACTTCCTCCATGCATGTTCATGCCTTGGTTGATTGGGAAATGATTTGGAGGTAGTGTTAAGTGATCCTCTGCAGTGGCTTCCACCTTCAGCACAATATTAAGGGCACAAGAAGAGCCCTGCTGCATCAGGCCAAAGGCCCCTCTATCTAGTTCAATATCCTTTTCTCACCGTGGCTAACCAGATGTCTATGAGAAGCTCCCAAGCATAGCTTGAGAGCAACAGCGACGGGTGTTCTGCCTGTGGAAGCAGAATGTAGCCATCGTGGCCAGTAGCCGTTAATAGCCTTATCCTATGTGCAAAGGGAAATCCCCCCCAGTTTTTCATTCATGCTGGTTTCTGCAGAACCATGCCATTTTCTGCCACATAACAGCAGGTCCTGGAATCCCCTTGTGCATTGCTGACCTTCCTCCAAACCCTAGTGGGTGCACGGAGCAGTTCGACAGTTGTGGATTTGCCTTTAATGGGACTTGGCTGACGATAATGGCTCCAATGATGAAGTATATGGGAAGGTGCTGTGCTTCTAAGATGCCTTGGCAAGGGGTATTAAGTAGTGAGAAGCCCAACTCTCAGCTCCAATCCTGCAAAGGCCACTTCCTTTGATACATGTGTTTCATACTGTTCACTGAAGTTTACTCTCTGGAACTTTCTTCTGGATGGGGTGGCTGATGAACATGCTCCCCTCAACAGATACCCGTGGTGTATACGTGGATGAGTGTGCCCCCAAACTTAATGGTCCTTCAATTACCCGCATGTGAGTATCCACATTCCCTTACATGCCCAGTAGCTGACTAAAACTTGCTTGCAAAAGCCAGCCTTCATCCTGCACCCCTACCCTAGCACAAATACCTTATGCTTCTGAGCTGTAACCCCGCAACCCTCCCTTGTCCAAAGCCCTTTGTTTGGGGTGGGGGGTGCTGGGGGGGGGCTCTCTTCCTGCTCCGCTCCCCTCTCCTCAGCATTCCATGAGAGTGAAACACAAGCGCTGGCAGGGACCATGTCTCTCTCTCTCTCTCTTTCTCTGGCCCATTCTCCAATTCCTGAACAAAGCCTGCCCCAGCTCTCCTGGGAGCTGAGCCTGAAACAGGAGAGGCCGCTGCTGCCTGGAATGGTGATTGCTCCTTTTCGGCCTACCTCAGGTTTCCATTGTGGGAGCTGGAGCTCAGGTGGGGGTGGGCTGGGGTTGAGGAGGGCAGAGGCAAGGATTGCAGGATTCTTGTGGTCGCCCCCAGGCAGTGCCCTTCACCACACCCCTCAAATCTCTGGCGAGGGTTCTACCGGTTGACTCGGTTTGTTGAAATGCTGCAAAGTCTCTGGCTGTGGTTGCACATACAAGGCGTCTCCTAAAGGCCTGGAGGCTGGCTTTGCCCTTGCCGCAACAGCGTTATTGCAAAACTACAGGAACCTTCTGATTTTCCACCCTGTCGCATTTTTAGCAGGACTCCTTCTAGGTCATGCCAGTTGGCATGGAAGCCTTCACCTCAGGCGCAGGAAGATCTTGCACCAGCTTCTTCTTTGTTGGGTAAATGTGGCAATGCAATTCTGCATGAATCCAGAGCAACCTGAGTTTCTTGTGCCCTCTTTGTCAACCAAACGAGGCACGTGGGAGATTTTGGGAGCTGTTGCTCCTTCGTTTTGGGAGTTCCCTGTTGACTAAATGTTGGGCACCCTAGTATCAAGATGATAGTGCTCAGGGCTGTGTGTTATTCTGTGATTGCGCCGTGGTAGCCTAGCATTTGGCATTCTGGGCGTATAAAGTCCTGGCTTTACTTTTTATTTAAACTCCATCAGGTTTCTAGTCCTCATGACTAGCTAGAAAATTTGTAGACAATGCCTGATGCTGGAACTGGGCAGTAGCAGAGGGAACTAAGCAGAAAGAAGGTGGAAATTGGAGTACTCTCCCCTTCTTCTGCATGGGCTAGCAAATGCCAGATAAGTTATCCAAAATAAGCAAATATGTGCAGGTATCTTCAAATTTGTACAAAATGATCAGGACCGCCCCCCCCCATGGCGCAGAATTTGTGTTACCTAGGAGCAAACTTTGATCAAAATTTTGTTTAATGCACATAACTCTGGTAATGAAGTTGCTTTTATTTATTTTATTTTTGTTAAATAATATTTACTAAGAATTTGGAAATTACAAAAAGAAGAAAAGAAAAAAGTCAAACACAGCAAAACAATACAATACAGCACAAAAACAAAAACACTACATAAATATAACAAATCAAAAAGAAAAACAATTAAAAACACATTCAATACTTTCAATATTATTATCTTTCCTTAACTTGTTTCAGCGACTTCCTCGCACCTCCCTTTTTTTTATCCCACTTCAATTAATTGTTTCCGCAAATCCTTTCCATCTTCCTCAATTCTTTGTCCTATAATTTATCTTAACAGGTTCTAACCTTATTTCCCCTTTAATCCCTTTACAATTTATTGTACTTAATTCTTTATAGCATTTCTGCTAAAACTATGTAACTTTACAGAACTTTACAGAACCATGTAACTTTATTTACAGAAATATTGTAAAATTAATGAGCTTTAGAAAAATGTTGGAATGAAGTTACATGGTAATGAAGTTGCTTTTAGTTCAGGGATTTTCCAAACCAAATTCCAGGTGTGATTGCCAGCAAGGGGTTCTGGGTAAAAACTGACTGCTCCGGTGATGTAGAAAGCAAGATAGGAGCGGTAGCAAAAGGCACATGATGATGCAAATACAGGAACAGTGGCTGGAATAGGGGAGTTGATCTCAACAGCCCCCTGAAACTATGCAGAGGCTCTGTAGGTGGTTTTCACCCCCTCCCCCTGCTTGCCAGCCTGGTAGAAAGTTGATCCTGTGCAACGTACAGTATAGTAAATCTTCTGCCTGTTTGGTGCAGCGCAGCTGCTGAAGAATGGGTTTGTGTCTGCGTGGATTCCATCCATTCAGGTCTTAGGTCCCACCTAAATTATAAGTTTACAGCAGTATCATACCACTTCAAACAGCCGTGGCTCCTCCCCAACAATCCTGGGAACTGTAGTTTGCTAAAAGTTGTTAGGAGACCCTCTACTCCTCTCCCAGAGCTACAATTCAGATCCATTTCCATCTGGGATTAGGCGTGGCCACAGAACTGAGTCATCCTTGGTCTCCCTGATGGATGACCTTTGTAGAGAGTAGGATGTGTGACCTTGCTCCTGTTTCGTGATCTCTTGTCAGCATTTGATACCATTGACTATGGTATCCTCCAGGACCGGCTCTGGGAAATGGGAGTTAGCAACACTGTAGGTTCCAGTCCTACCTTCAGGACTGAGTCCAGAAAGTAGCACTGGGAGAGTGGCAGCTTTGTTATGGTGTGCCATTCTGGTGCTATTTAAGACCTACATGAAGCTGTTGGGAGCCGTCTTTAGAGGTTTTGGAGCGAGGTGCCATCAGTATTCTGATGGTGCTCAGCTCTGTTTCTCCATTACATCTGAATCAGGAGAGGCCGTGCAGTCCCTCGGCCATTGCCTGGACGCAGTAGGGAAATGGATGAGGAGAAACAAGCTGAGCTTGAATCCTGGCAAGATGGAGGCATTGCAGGTGAGTAGCTCCAGTGTCCAAGAAATGGGTAAGTAACCTGCCCTGGAAGTGGTTGCAATCTCCCTGAAGGAGCAGCTTCATAGTTTGAGGGTGCTTCTGAATCCAGCTCTGCCACTGGAAGCTCAGGTAGCCTCAGTGTCTAGAAATGCCTTTTACCGGCTTGTGGTTGGTTTGACAGCTAAATCTTTTCCTGGACCAGGAAAGCATTGCCATAGTAGTTCATGCGTTGGTTACTTCAAAACTAGACTACTGCAATGCACTCTATGTGCGGCTTCCTTCACGCTTGATCTGAAAGCTGCAGTTAGTGCCGAATGCTGCAACATGATTGCTGACAGAAGCAAGACCCCGTCAGCAAATAACACTTGTGCTCAGAGATTTGCACTGATTTCCGATTTGCTACTGGGCCAAGTTCAAGGTGTTACTATTGGTATCTAAAGCCCTTAACAACTTGGGACCAATTTACCTACGAGATCTCCATACCCCACATTTTGCCCACTCAACCGCTTGGATTGGTGGAATTGGCACTACTACAGGGGCCACATAATACCTATTACTCATTTGTAAGAACTTGATTGTTTAGTGTAGCAGTACCTGCACTTTGGAACTCCCGGCCTGTTGAGATCAAGCAGGCGTCTTCACTGTACTCTTTCTGACACCTGCAGAAAACATTCTTGTTTAGACAAGCCTGCCCAGATGGTTAGGAAATTGAGGTAATTTTAATCTGTTTTAGTATTTTAACTTTGGTGTGTTTTAAAGTACAATTGTGAATTTCTTGATTTTATTGTTTTATCTTTTTGCAAACTGCTTTGAGGGTTGTCGTTATTGTTGTTTGTTTTACAATCAAGTGGTGTATAACTTTTGTTAAATAAATAAATAAATAAATAATACAATTCTCAGAGTGGTTTAACAATCGATCCCTCTGTAGCTCTGTGAAGGGGAATAGTGGTCACCTAACAACTCTGAGCAAACTACAGTTCCCAGAATTCTTTGGGTGAGCCACGACTGTTTAAACTGGTATGATGCTGCTGTGAATATATAGTGCAGATGGGGCCTCCGTTTTGTTTGTTTTCCCAAGTCCAGTTCCTCTCCCCTGCCTTCTTCCCTCTGGACCCCAAATGAAAGCCAACCCTTGTGGAACACAGTCCCCAGCAGCGAAGGTTGTTTTAATGGATGCATTACTTTAAATGAGCCCTCTGCCATCTGTTCCACCCCCTAATTACCAGTGCAAAAAATAACAAAACCATAGCTAGCGCAGGAGAAGCTAAAGATATAAGTGATTTAAATGCACCAATCTAGAGCTCTGTAAGCATCTGGGATGGGAAGTGTGTTTTCCTCCTTTCTTTGCTCTGCAACAGGAGGCTGGGTTGGACCATGTTGTGAGTAGGAGGGGGGCACTCTGCTCCCTCCTCCTCCAACTGAAGAAGACTAGCTTTGCCTCAAGGCTAGATTGGATTTTAAGCTTTCAAAGTGCAAAGAAATGTTTTGCCTCTTCCTTTGTGGGTGCTGGTGCATTGTGGGAATGTGAGGGTGTGGGCTAACCATCCTTTCTGTTTTTTCCATTTCTGGGAGGCCCATTGTTCTGATTGCCTTTAAGCACTTTGGTGGCTTTAAAAGCAGCTGATCCCGTGTGTAATTGATCCCTGTGGATAACTTCTCCCTCACTCTCTTTCTCTCTGTCTTTCTCTCTCTCCCCTCCCTGTGCGGAAAAAGAAAATTCGGGGGAGTTGCTCCTACAGCACCCTTGATGCAGCCTGCAAAGTATTAAATTGATGGCCCTGCAGAGGGGAGCTCACAGTTTAAAGAAAGCAGAGCAGCAGATGATTAAGTGAGCGAAAGAGGCCTGAGTTGGAGGGGATGGGCAAAACAAAGTGTGTGTAACTGCATCTCTTACCTGTTGCTCTTCAGTATTTACGTGACATTGGATGCAACCATTTTAACCTACATTTTCATTGTCCCTGCAATTATTTCCTATTTCGGGTATAGGCAGAAGGTACAGCAAAGCAATTATTGCTTGCTTTCAACAAGTAAAGGTAAAGGTAAAGGTAAAGGTAAAGGGACCCCTGGCCATTAGGTCCAGTCGTGACTGACTCTGGGGTTGCGGCGCTCATCTTGCTTTACTGGCCGAGGGAGCCGGTGTACAGCTTCCGGGTCATGTGGCCAGCATGACCAAGCTGCTTCTGGCAAACCAGAGCAGCGCACAGAAATACCGTTTACCTTCCCGCTGGAGCGATACCTATTTATCTACTTGCACTTTGATGTGCTTTCGAACTGCTAGGTTGGCAGGAGCAGGGACTGAGCAACAGGAGCTCACCCCGTCACTGGGATTCGAACCGGCGACCTTCTGATTGGCAAGTCCTAGGCTCTGTGGTTTAACCCACAACGCCACCCGCGTCCCTCTTTCAACAAGAGGGCATCCTTAAAGCAGATAGTATTGTAGAGTTGGAAGGGACCCCAAAGGTCATCTGTTCCAACCCCCTACAACACAGGAATCTCAGCTAAAGCATCAAGGGTGCTGTTGGCCATTAACTATGCCTTAATAGATATGGGTATGCACTAATGTTTTGTACATTTGAAAAACATGGGATGAATATGTATGTATTTGATCAGGGATGGAGAACCTTTTTCAGCTTGAGGGCCGCATTTGCTTCTGGGCAATCCACTGAGGGCCACATGCAAATGATGGGGAGGGCTAGAGGCAAATGTGGGCGGAGCAACAAATGTGAATATTACGTTTCTAGACCAGGTTGGTTTACACATACTCTCATACACCCTTCTCTATCCAGACAAACGAGACATTTTTAGCGTTCAGGGACACAGTCCAGCAGGAAAAACCCAAAACATAGCTAAATCGGTAGAGCACAAGATTCTTAATCTCAGGTTCATGGGTTCAAGCCCAAAAGATTAATGCATTGCCGCGGGTTGGGCTAGATGACCCTTGTGGTCTCTTCCAGTTCTATGATTCTATGAAACCAAACCTTGGGGTGTGAGGCGGGATCAGTGAGGAGTGTGAAATGAGAGTTCTGAGGGCCAGACAAACCCTCCAAGTGTCCCTATTTTCCAGGGGCCACCCCAGTTTAGAAAAGCCATCCCGGTTTCTTATTTGATCCCAGAATGTCTTAGGATGTCCCTATTTTCATTGCAGAAATGTTGGAAGGTATGGAGTTATCTGACCCTCAAGCTGTCTGAAGGCAATCCTTTATAGGGAAGTTTCCTTTTAATGTTTAATGTTGTCTTATGTTTTTATATATGTTGAAAGCTGCCTAGAGTGGCTGGGGCAACCCAGTAAGATGTGTGAGGTATAAATAGTAAAATTATCATTATGGAATGGGGGCGTCCCTATTTTCATCAGAGAAATGTTGGAGGGTATGGCCAGATAGCGGTGATTGGAGGGCCACATTCAGTCTCTGAGCTGTCACCTAAGCAAAACTGATGCAAATCAGCCTTGCATGGTAGGTGAACTCTGAGGCTTCTAGATGTCTGGCCTTGGTCCAGGAGCATGTCACACCTGCACAGGGCTTAACATGCAGGTGGTAGCATGTGTCTGCAGTTACTGGTGTAGTACTGATGCTGCCCCATTGATAAAGCTAGTATGCTGCGTGATCTGTAAGGGAAAGGCCATATCTCAGTAGTGGAACATACACTTTGCAAGCAACAGGTCTCAGTTTCAGTGCCTGACATTTCCAGGAAGGACTGGGAGAGATCCCGTTCTGAAACGCAGATAACACCAAGGTTGCAGGTTTGATCCCCATAAGGGACAGCTGCATATTTCTGCATTTCAGGGGGTTGGAATAGATGATCCTCAGGGTACCTTCCAACTGTCCAGTTCTGTGAAACCCTGGAGAGTCTCTACCAGGCAGGTTAGATCATACTGTGCTAGATGGAGCAATGGTTCATCACTTGGTATAGAGCAGCTTCCTATGACCTGTGTTTGTTTCTCACAGGGGAGTGTGTATGGCAACTGAATTCTATATTACTTGGTGTTGGACTTCAAATCCCATCGCCATGCTGGCTGGGCTGATGGGAGCTGAAGTCCAGTGCATCTGGAGAGCCACAGGTTCCCCACCCTTGTTTTTAGGCTAAAGCAGAGATGACCAAAGTGGTGCCCCCCTGAATTGTTGCCAACTACAGCTCCCATCAGTCCTGATCATCGTCTCTGCTGGTTTGGACCAGCAGGCATTGGGAGGTTTTATTATGTCCATTGGTTTTATAGTCTTTAATGTTGGGTCTGTATTTTAATGAAATATTGAGTACAGCCCTGAATGCCTTTATGAATGAATTATAAACATGAATAACAATAGTAATAATGTCATCGGCAGGGCACCACATTGGCTACCCCAGGATTAGTGGCTTGTCAGAGATGATCGATGTGGCATGTAGAGAGCAGTGTGGCCAGATCGGAAGTGGCCTTGCCACATTGAGTTCAAAAGTACATATTTCATGTCACTTCTGGGGGTAGAGAACAGAGTTTTGTACACTGCCAGGAGAAGCTGGCTGGACGGTGCTGATTGGTTGGCCTTCTGTGATGTCGCCAAGAAACCTATCCTGCCTCCAGTGGTTTCAGGCCATGAATTTTTGTGCTGTGCTTGAACGATAACCTCTTTTTGCATAAAGCTTAGTGGGAGGGGTATGACCTGACCGCTAAGCCAGTATTCGATTCCTCAATAAGTACACCTGTCACTTCAGGTTCTAATGCTGGAGGGAAAGTCAGAATTATACCATGGCTGAGGGATGCTTTGTGGATACACTTCCTCACTTGTTCATTTTCTTTGTGTTGTCCTCAGTAGCCTCTTTGCTCACTCTCCAAAATCTGTGTTTGTTCTGTGGCCTCATTCAGACTATTGGAAACAAGCTGGGAATGCTCACACTCCTTCCTCTCTCTGTTTAATGCAATTTATTGATTGACAGGGCACCTGAATGGGCAAACCTGAGGGGAAAGTGGTAACCACCAGAGCAGCATTGGAAGCAGATGTCAAAGTGAGGTTTCCAGCTAACCATAGTTTACCAATTATGCCTTAGCAGACTATGGTTTGTGCTACACAGGAAACTGAGTAGTAGTAGTAGTAGTAGTAATAATAATAGTAGTAAGAAGAAGAAGAAGAAGAAGAAGAAGAAGAAGAAGAAGAAGAAGTAGTAGTAGTAATAATTTATTTATATTCCACCCATCCGGCTGGGTTTCCCCAGCCACTTGCTGAAGCCACATGCTAGGTAGAAGGAGCACATGAAAATGTATCTTGCTTCCTGGTTGAACTAAGTCATTATTTGGAGACTATGCTGACCTGATTGACTGACCATAATGCTAGAAAGCAGCATTGCTGTTTTGACAATCCAGACAGCAGGCATAGGCAAACTCGGCCATCCAGATGTTTTGGAACTACAACTCCCATCATCCCTGACCACTGGTCCTGTTAGCTAGGGATGATGGGAGTTGTAGTCCCAAAACATCTGGAGGGCCGAGTTTGCCTATGCCTGGTCCAGAGACACTCCTCTCAGTGGTAGGGTGCAGCTTCCTTACTATTCAGGTGTGCGGCCTTGGAATTCTTTTCCAGATCAGTTTCTGTGCCTGCAATTCCAGATTGTGGAGATGACCAGCTTTTCACCAGCTCCTCCTGGTGGGAAGGCTGCCCCACAATGCACACTTCCTCCCTGGTCTAAAAAGGCAAATGGTCCTTTCGTGCGGGCTTTTGATTTGGGATTTCTGCAGCAGAAGGAAGATTTAACTTGCTTCACGGTGGGATCCATGGCAACTTGATCTTATAAGGGGGCCTGCTGTGTACTCTGTTCCATGGTAAGCTGGAATCTTTTGTAGTTTGGCTTGACTTGTGAGCAGAATGCAAGGTGGTTGGCTGCTTCATATCATCACGACTGAGATGGCTCCCACCCTGTGCTACTTTTAGAAAAAGGTTAATGATGTATTGGCCATGAGATCAAAATATTTGCTGGAATTGCGAAAGTGGCATGTGGTCTCTTGAGTGACCAACATGGCCATGTATATTAACCTTTCTACTTCCAATAAAGTATATATGTGAGAGTGTAGCTGTGTCTGAATGGCAATATCTCAGTTTTAAATAAGCTAAGAGATGAAAAAGCCTTTTGGCTGCACGCACAGTCCCTTTGCAGAAATTGTCAAACCTCAAAGTCTATAGTTTCCTATTTAATCTAAACCAGGAAATTATGCTTAACGGCTTTGGAACAAGCCAGGATATTAAGCCATGGTTTGACATTGGCTTTAAAAACTGGCTTGTTCTGAAGCAGTTAACCATAGTTTTCTGGTTTGGATTAAATGGGAAGTACTTCGTGGGAGACTTCCTGGTTTGTTTGGTCACTCTGGTGAAGGGAAGAACAAAGGTGCTATAATGTGGCGCCTTCATATCTTAGCTTATTAAGCCCAGGTGTAACTGTCCAAATGTGGCCAATGTGTCTCAGTATCAATTGTGCCACGTTTGCTATGAATCTGCTGCGGTCGGCTGGGCTCCTGTTTCACGTTTGGGTCTCTTGACCATTGGATGCACCAGAAACTCTGCATATTTTCCTCTGTTCTTCCAAGTCCACATGAGCAGCTTGTGCTTCTGCAGCTGCTGGTTCCTTCGAAAGCGGTTATATGGCACAATGCTGCACTCTTTATGCAAGCCTTTCTCTCTTCCAGTACTATCCAGTCCTCCTGTAGGTTGTAGGGTTCTTACTTGTTCTGCTTTACTGATCAAGTTTCAGGGAGGACATAGGCTTTGTTTCCCATCCGTGCATTTCCCTGCCCCCCCCACGTCCTGCTGAAAGCCTGTAACTTTTTACCACTCAAGTACTATTTTTGCGTCAGTGATATGTCACAGAATACACCTGCGGAACACAACAACCAAACACCGGACGGCAGGCAGCCCTTATCGCACAACCAGTGGGGTGTAAAGCTGTAAGATGCTCCATCCTCTGTAACAAGCCTTTCATGCAGTGCTGTGTAAAGAGGAGGCATGGCCAAGGAAGAGAACAGTGTTACATGGAGGAATCAAAACAGGAACCAGAGGAGACTGCTTCCTACCTCTCTTGGCCCATGGCAGCAAATGGTCCCAGGTCTTAAATCAAGAGCAGCTGGATTGATGGAGGATCCAGGGAGTTGCCCAGTCTGTGCAGCGTTCAGCAAGGAGCAAACTGTGACAGGCATAGAACTGCCCTGCTTCTCTCCCCACAAAAAATAAATAAATGTGTGTGTATGTCTTTGTTCCCTTGTGCTCCAGCATCCGTGTGTTAGATTGCAGCAGATGCACAGGCACTGCAGGAAAAAGGGGAATTAAGTTGGGCTGGAGGAATTTTAAAGATTGCTGCAGGCCTGAGGGTCTTAGACACCCCTGTGGAGATGGGCAGTCATGCAGAATTAATCCTATCGGCATCCTAGCTTGGCTTCAGCGGGTACAGATCTTCTGGAGAGGAGATGGGGGCAGGAAAAGAGGAGAGGCTGTGAGTGGGGTGGGGTGGGGTGGGGGAGAGAGAGGCAGCTCTTTGACAGGATGTTAAATTTTTATAATAAAAAATTAAAAGCCTTAACATTGCCTTCACGGGGCTTGCAGCAGCAGGGAGATGAGCCAATTCTGCAAGGGCTGAGAAGGCAAACTTGTTTGCTCTGTTGGGCAGATCCTCAAACACTCTCTCTCTCTCTCTTTCTCTCTCTCTCTGTGTGTGTGTGTGTGTGAAGTTATGTGCCCAGTTATGTGCCTGGGGTCATATCTTGCTCCACTGAAGCAAGGCCATTTTTTGCATTGATGAGAAATTGGGTTTTGACTGTGTGCAAGGGGACACATTTGCCTTTCCCCCCATAGATTTACTTGCCCTCATCCCCCCTCCCATGTCCTGTGTCTTTCTCTCTGCTTACTTTTATCCTAGCTCTCCAATAATGAGAGGCTGTTTTGCTCTTCAAAGGGAAGACTTGATCATCACACCCCATGGCACAGGATTGTGATGTATCAAGAGATGAGGGTGGGTGAGTGCTGAGCTTTTGAACCACAGGCACTTGGAAGACTCCCCCCCCTCTCTCCCGCCCCCATGCCTCTGTGACCAGCAGCATGTGACTGATGAGAGCCCTCATGTTTTAATGGGTGATCTCTCCAAACAGTAAAGCAGTCCCCCCCCAACTCCAAATCACATGGCTTGCCATGCCACCAGCTTTTTGGGGGGGTGGGGAGAAAGGGGGTCTCCAAAGAGGCCACGAATTGTGTAGGCCACCTCTTTCTTACCAGGGCAACACATGCTTCCCTCTCCCAGAGACCGTGAGAATTGCCCCGTGCGCAGCCGCCTTGCTGAAGTTGGACGCGCTCGTGTGGGAGAGGGCAGGAAATGACAGTCCTGTTCTGTGCAAAAGCAGCAAAGGAAGTCTCTCTCTCTCCCCCCCACTTTCTTTCTCCCTCCTCCCGGCTCCCACCCCCATACCACATGCCCTGTGGTGTCGTGGCGCTTTAAAGCTGGGCAGGGCTGCCGTCCATGGAGTGTTCTGCAGCTGTTGCCTAGCCCTCTGCTCCTCTGTTTTATAAATAATGCAGCACAGAGGCGTGTTGGCAGAGAGCTTCACAGACAGTTGGATCGAAGGAGCCTTCAACACATAGCAGCAGGCGGGGGGGGGGGCGGTTAGGTGGAGGTGGTGTGTGCATGGAGTGTGTGGGGGGGGAGAGAAGTGCTGCAACTCTAACCTTGTGGTCACTGAAAGTAGAAAGGTTTCACATTGCTTGCTCTGCTGTGTGAAGGGCAGACGCAGCCCCTGGGTATTGGTCAGATGGTTCTTTCCTGTCCTTACGGTAGATCCAAGGGGAGATAGATTTCGGAGCGGGGAGGGTAAGGTTGTTGTTATTTATTAAATTTGTATGCCGCCCTTCGTCAGAAGACCCCAGGGTGGTTCGCAACAGAAAAATACAGAGTGAGAATACGAAATGCGTAATACAAAAACAAGCCAATAACCCATCTTCTACAAACAGAATATTAATCAGCCAAATGCCTTGTTGAAGAGAAATATTTTTGCCTGGGACCTGCAGATATGTAATGAAGGTGCCAGGAGAGCTTCCCTGGGGAGAGCATTTCCCAAATGAGCCACTGCAGAAAAGACCCATTCTCATGTTGCTATCCTCCAGATCATCTCTTGTGTAGGGGCACACAAAGAAGGGGCTCAGATGGTGATCACAGGGTCTGGGTCAGATCATACGGGGAGAGGCGGTCCTTGGTCCATTTAAGGCTTTATCTGTCAAAACCAGCACTTTGAATTGGCCCCCGGATTGGCAGCCAGTGCAGTCAGGCCAGGATTGGTATAATGTGCTTAAACAATCTTTCCCTGGTGAGCAGCCAGTCTGCCAAATTGTTCTCCAGCTAAAGTTTCCGAGCCATCTTCAGAGGCAGCCCTACGCATAACATGTTGTAGTAATCTAGCCTAGAGGTTACAAGGGCATAAACAACAGTAGACTGTCGCTGTCCAGATAGAGGCTCAGCTGGGCCACCAGCCAAAGCCGATGGAACGCACTCCGCACCACTGAGGTCACCTGAGCCTCAAGCAAAGGATCCCGGAATACCCTGCTCCTCCAGAGGGAGTGTAACCCCATCAAGAGCAGGTGATCTCCCATCCATCCGGTCTAGGGAACCACCCACTAACAGTGCCTCAGTCTTAACTGGATTGAGCTTCAGTTCACTGGCTCTCATCCAGTCCATTACCAAAGCGGGACAACGGTCCATCTCACCCACTGCTGCACTCCCCAAGCATCACCCTCTTGAAACGACCATCCAAGTAGGACAGTGGCTGTGTGCTTCCCCCACCTTTGAGGTAGGCAGCGTGCCTCATAAGTATCATTGGCTGCAACATGCAAGTGGAGAGAGTGCTATTGCACTCAGATTCTGTGTGTGGGTTTTCCAAAGGCATCTAGATGCCCACTGAGAACAGGATGCTGAACTAGATGGGCCTTAGGCCTGATCCAGCAGGACTCTTATTATATATTATATTATGAGGGCTGAGGAGCTGCTTCTTCCTGGTTGGAAGCTGGGACAGTTGCTTTCAAGCCTTCACTAAGGTATTTTTCACCAGAGGATCACAGAATGCTCTCTAGATCTTTAATTTACAACTTTCCACTTTGCTTGGGGTGGTTGGTTGTGGTAGAGAGGGGTGGGGGGTAGGATACATCTAATTGCAGTGGGCGATGCAGAGAGGAGGACCTGCGAAGACATTGTACAGGCATTTGCCAAGGTGAAAATTGGGAGGCCTTGGCTTACTCATCCACTATGGTTACTAGCATATGCTTTGAGAAAGGAGTAAGAACATCCCCCATCCTTTCACCCCCAAGATCCCTCAGCGGCAATTGTGAAACACACTTGTTTCTGCAAAAATCAGGAACAGAGCCCCTGTGGCATCGTTCTGCCTTTCCACAGGCGTTCCTACCACTGAGTACAGTCTTCGCTTTGGGGATCAGGGGGTCAATTTGTGCAGAGGGAGTGGGGAATGGTGAGGAGAGAAGCAGCATGCGTGAATACCAAAGCCGGGTGTGTGTGAGGAGGAGGAAAATGGTATTCTGGAAGCACCCCGTGGAGACTCCCAAGGGACACCCACGCATGGCGGGGGCCATTGTGTCCTCTCTGCTTCTCTGTGGCCCAGCTGGACCCTGGTAGATCCCAGCTTGAAAAGGTTACCATAGCAACCTGCAGTTGTTAAACTAGCCTGAGTAAACATTAACAGAGAGACCCCCTGTGTGGTTCAGGGTCAGAGGCCGGGGTGCTTGGCAGGAGACTTGCGGGGGGTGTCGGCTGGAAGAACCAAGGGCGGGGGAGAGAAGGCACTAGTCAGGGGTGACTTTTGTAGCTGGATGCGAGGCCTTGTCTAATTTTGGACCTGTGGTTGTCTGGCAGACCTGCCCTGCGAAAGTGAGTAGAACTGAGGGGCAAATGATGGCCGGCATGAAGGGTCCTCCCCCAACTTCTGCCGTCCAAACTGCATTACTGCTGCCTGACTCAGAAACCCACTCTCATCCTTATGAGGAGAGAGAGGTTTTAAGGTTTAAGCGGAGAGAGACAGTGGTTGGGTTTTTGCTTCGCATGCATAAAGCCCAAGGTTCAGTCCCTGGCAATTCCAGGTAGTCTGAACACCTTCCTGAAACCCTGAAGAACTTCTGCCGGCAGTGTAGGCAATACTGAGCTACAATGGTCTCACTCTGTATAAGGCAGCTTTCAGCATTCTATAAATACCCCAGGCTTAGGGACACTTGCTAGGAGATTGGGAGGTGTGGGGCTTAAATCTTTGGTCCAGATAGGAACCCTTGCAGCTGCAAACTGGAGGTTTGGAGGTTCCATTTGCAACATGTGGGCAGCACTGAGGAAGGGAGAACCAGGCATTTCTGGATTCATTCCTTAAAGGGTGTGTCTGTGTCACTTTCTCTGGAGGGGGAGGACTTGAGCACCAGCCTCTCCCTCCCCATGCAGTTTCTTGCCTAGCTGTCCACAGAGCCAGGAGGACGTGGAGGGCATGAGGGCAGCCTGCCTGCTTCCCTTGTATCTTGGGAACAAGCGGAGCGCGTCCCTGGGGGTGGAGATTTTGCATGGAGCCAGGAAGTTAGAGTCCTCTGTGAGAAGCTGGGTTTTTTCCCCCTATCCTCCCTCCCTCTCTCTCTCCAGCTCAGGGCTGCCTGCGGGGGCTGTCAGTCTCGTTTGATGGGAGGAAGATGGCTTCGTGGGCAACATGAGAATGTGTGGTGTGTGCTTCGGAGATGGGAAGGGGCGGGGGAGCCTTACTTCAGAATGATGCAGCTTTCAAAAGCCCTGTGTTGACTCACAGGCTCTAGGCTAGAGTTATCAACACCTGCCCTTGAAGGGTGTTTCTGTGCTTTTTTAATTGCTGCATCTTAGGGGAGGCTCGGCAGGTATGGGATTAGGTTCTCCTGTCTGTCATCCTCAGCGTCGTTTTGCTGGTTATGGAAAGCACAGGTTGTATGCCTTTCGGAGAAAGAATTGGTAACCTTAAAATGCTTGCTTTTAAAAATTTTATTTTCTGGCATCAAGTGGTCCATCTAGACAAGGGCTGGCCCTAGACGTTTGACACCTGAGGTGGACCCCAAAATGGCACCCCCTCTACCCACCAGGGAAGAAGGGGTGAGGGAAGATTTGCGTTAGGAACAGGAGTGGAAGAAAGAACAGCATCAGCATCTGCTGCCCCAGTGGATCTTGCTGTCTGAAGCAGTTGCTTCACCTTACTCAATAGGTGGGTCGGCCCTTATCTAGACCATAATAATGGACCTCCGCATCTCTTTGAGGGGCTCCCATTTCACCGATGGGGGACCTAAGCTTACCAGGATGGTAGATGAGAAGTCCATGGAGGAATTGTACGGGGTGCAGTGTTGGTGTTTCCTAATAGGGACGTGGGAAGTCAGGTCCACCTGGCTCAGTGTTGTCTATACTGACCAGCAGTGGTTCTCCGGGGTTTCAGCCAGGAATCCTTTCCAAAGCCCTGCCTGGAGATGCCAGGAATTGATCTATAGCCCTGCACCTAATGGTGGCTTTCATTTTTAAGCTTTGGCACTTAAAATCTCCCAATTTTTCATCTTTTTGCAGAGGAAGTAAACTGAAACAGGACCTCCTGTTTCCGTGTGGAATGACTGCTACGACCTAAAAGCTAGGTGCTGAACCGAAGAACTTATTTATTTATTTATTTCTTACTTACTTACTTACTTACTTACTTACTTACTTACTTACATTAGTGGAATGGGGCTGAGATTAGAGCCTGGGGTGGTGGTTTGTGTTTTTGGCTCCTGCAGGGTTGGGAGGCTTGGAGTCGCTGAACTGAGCGCTCGGAAGGCCAGGAGAAATCTGCCCAGCTGTCGCTCTCATTGATGCAGGTGTGTGGCTCAGATAAACAGGGGTGGCTTCTGCCAAGTGGTGGCAGTGGCTCAGCGAGAGGGTCTCCTTGCTGTTCTTTGGATGCAAAGAAAGATTATAGTGCTGGGTCTGGCAAGGCATCCTCTTCTCCCCCCATCCCAGCGCCACACACAGTGCTTCCTGCAGTCCTGGGATCCGGAGCTTGTGCTCCATCCGTCACATATTTTGCTTGGCACATTTGGGGTTTCTAAGCTCCTTGGACAAGCAACAGAGGCTGGGTAATGATCTCGGACCAATTAAAGGACAAGAATCCCATGTTGACTTTGCAGCAGGGCCCTGGAGGTACATCTGTGCTACAAATGTGACTTGGTTTTAAATCACTTTTAGCTGTCAGGCTGTCCCCTCCCACCCCCAGGAACCCTGGGAACTGTAGTGTTTCCCCCCACGACAATTATTGAGGAATCCTCTTGTCAAATTCAATTCCCCAAACTTCCTAAAATTGGGAGGTGGGGGCGGGATGTATAGCAGTTAGATAAACCTGGAGCTTGTTTAAGGCTCCAGTCCTGTTGAACTCAATGGGACTACTGAGCAGACAGCGTATAGGGCTGTGCTGTAAATTTGCCTCGCTTGGTTTATAGGGAGATGCTGCTGCTTTCAGCTCCCTGGAAGGGTTGGCTCCATATATGAATCTGCTCTGGAGCAGCTGGCATCTTATTTGGCTGTTGCTCCAGGGTTCCCCTCAGATCCTATTCCTGCTCTTCTTCGCCATATGGGGGAAGATAAGTTGTGCGGCTGGCTGTCTCGGTCCTGCATATGTGCCTTCCCCACATCCTTGCCTGACATTCTTGACCTAGCCCTCTGCAGGACAGCATCCACCCATTGCGGCTGGCTTTGGCTCGAGTTAGCGTCAAGAGACGAAGGCAGGAGGGAGTGTTCCAGGGAGTGGGGGACGTAGAAGTATGCTTGTGGTGAGGATGAGCAGTGTTAGAAACTCAGATATATAAGCTAATTGCCAAATGGGACTTTCAACCTGGGTTACGGTCACCACAACAAAATATCCAGGCGCCTTTTTTCTTCTTCAATGAAGCTGCTGCTTCTTACTCATTTTGTTTCTATACCACTTTATATTTTAAAGTGGGGGGGGGAGAATCTCAGAGCGGCTTACAACACATCAAATAAAACAATGAAACAAATTCAAGCTTCAAGGAAAATGTTTCAGATCCTTTCCTAAGTGACATTTTGCTTCCCCATATTTATTCGCCTACTTAATTTATATAGCTGCCCCATAGCAGAAGTACTCTAGGAAGTCAGTGTGACGTAGTGGTTAGAGTGCCGCTATAGGACCTGGGGGATCAGGGTTCAAATCTCCACTCAGTCATGAAGCTCAGTTGGTGACCTTGGGCCACGTAAACCTTGGAGGAAAAGGTGGGATATACAAATGCAATAAATACGCTCTCCTTACCTGCTTAAGAATGCTGGAGGGGCCAGCAAGATAGAGATGTTGGCTGCCAACCTAGTATCCAGAAATCTCCATGTGGTCGCAATTGGACCTGCGCCAGTTGCAAAATACGCCTGGCACCTGGGGAATTTCTAACACTGGGATGGGGTGCTTCTCAGCAACAGAAGCTCCACTGCCTCCCCTATACTCTGCCATTGCCACAAGTCAAATCTGAGCCTTTTCGCCCCCTCCCTAATTTCTGGCTGTCACTACTATCCCGTTCCAGGGTGTGGGGAGCCACATGCTACCATCCACTATCCCCCTCACCCCAAACTCCAAAACTCCCATGAAGAGCGATGTTCTCCCATGTGCTTATTAATGAGAGGCGCCCCTGGCAACAGAGGTTTGCTTGCACCCTGGGTGTGAGAATCGCCGCTTCCACTTCCCTTGCCAGCTTCGGTAAGCCTGCACAAGCTGGTTGTCAGCCGTGGCTCCCTGCAAGGTTGGCAAAATTGGGGGTGATGGGGCTTATGGCACGCCAGCCATCGTTGCGGATAAGAGTCCTCTGCCCCCTCATTTGTGCTCGGGGCTTCAGGACAGTAATGGAGCTCATTAGTTGGAGGTTGCAGGTGCCCTGGCTACCCTGCTCGTCCCAGAGGGCTGTTAATGAGCGGCCGTTAACTAGCAGCTCGGCTCTGCACTCTCGCTCCTTCTGAGCAAGATTTGAAGGCAGGAATCCCAGGGCTGTGTGTGGAAATTGCAGAATTGTCTTGTAGCACAAGGTAGGAGAGGGCGGGAGTGCAGTTTGGGTTTGCTTGGCTCAGAAAGGAAAGAGTTAAAGGGACAGCTCCCCCCCCCAAAAAAAATTTAAATCCTTTCCCCCACCTTGCCCTTTTAATATTTTGGTGCCATCTTATGTGTGACCTTAGCTTTCAGATGCATCTAGCCTGCAGATGGAGACTTTTCAGATTTCCTTTCTGGGGGTGGCCTGTGGCTATTTGTGAAAGCAGGAGCATGCCCCTGTACCTTGGCACCTCTCTTTTAGGGGTGGGGTGGGGTGGGGTTGTGCTCCTCATGAGTAATGGTGTTCCAGCAGATGGGACCCATGCCACACAGCGCCAAATGCACAGGGAGGGAGTGCATAATGGGTTTGCGGGCAGTTCTGCCTTCAGCAGCAGCAGCAGCAGCCGTGCTCCAGTGTCTGGGTCTGTATGGTGTGGCTGAAACTGCTCTTGTGTGTCACTGCACCTCTTCTCTGGGGCTCTGGCGCTGCTCCGCCTACTCCTTCCCACTGCTGTGATTGCTGTTGGCCCTGGTGGTTAAATGCTGATTGCACTTTCAGGCCTTCTGGCCTAGTTGTCTAACAGCCTGAAACCTGCAGGAAGATTGAGTAGAGACTCCCTGCCAGCAGTGCGCCTGCAGTCGGCTGATTTCCCCTCTCTTATATGCACTGCCACTTGCACCTGATTAGCTCAGGCTGCTTTCTTCTTTCGCCTGCAATGCCAAACCCTCCCCCCCCCTTCCTAAAATCACAGTCCTTTTTTGCTATCCCCAACCCCTTCCTCTGTTGAGGTCTTAAATACAGCTGCTGTGCTGAGCCTGACCTCCTCTGATGATGTAGTTAACTGGGAATCTGTCTTTGGGGCAGCATAATTGGGCAGGCTGAATATGAGGAAAGCAAGTAGAAGCCTTTGATTCTTGTTTGGTCAGTTTTCCTTTGACTTGAGGCAGAGCAGAAACCCTATGTCTTTGTCTGATTGTGGAAGACATGCTTGGAATTTCAGGGGCAGTTGGGATTTTTAAGGTCCTGCTTTAAGTTTCTAGTCCTCATGGTGGATAGAGAAAGCACTTGAGTAGGAGCATACACAATCTCTTCAGGTGTCTCTCTCCAGTAGTTTGGGAGGGGTAAAGTTCTGGTCCACCCCAGAGGAGACTTGGTCATATTCCCTTCTCATCAATGCCAGTACTCCTGATGCACTGGTACTTTTCTGCTGGTGGCAGATTCCACACCCCCCGTCTGAATTTAAGCATAACCATTTTATGTAAAATGAGCAAATGTACACAAATCCCACTGATATGTAACAGTTAATCTGAGCATAGGATTTTGGGTTCATTGATGTGGAACATGGATGCTTATGGAATGGAATATAAAGAGAGGTGTGTGTGTAATACCCGTGTAGTGCGAGAGGATAGGGCTGATTGAATGAGTATACTATTTAGTAGCACTTTAAATCTGAGGGTGATCATTCACTACTGCACACTGTAGATAAAAATCAATAATTGAAAAACCAGTTAAATCATTTTAATATATAGATATATTCAATTACTAGCTGCCTTAAAACACACACACCACTATATTGTATTCAAATTTTGTGTTAAACAAGCATGTTTGAGCTAACACTTATTGTCTCAATATTAAATCATGGCCATCTATCAGAATGGTTTACTTCAGAAATAAAGCCAAACTTTCAAAGGGCCTTGGCCTCACACATTGCCTCTTTATCTTGTGTATTGTGAGTCCTTATTTTTTCCTGATTTGTGGCAAACCTTAACTTAGTTTGTCAGTTCCAATAAACAGATAAAACTGTTTGTCTCAAACCACAAAAGGGGGAGGGTATTGCTATGTGTGAATTGGAAGCTCCATGAGCACCTATTTTGTGCCCTCCAACTGTCCAGGCTTTACAGTATTGTGGTTCTTGAAATATGAGCCTTTTATTCTGCCAATCAAACAGCATCAGCATTTACTTTCCTCGTCAACAAAAAACATAGTTTTGCCCAGAGCTACTAGGAATGTGGCGGGACTTCAGTGGCACTGTGGTCTAAACCACCGAGCCTCTTGGGCTTGCCAATCAGAAGGTCGGTGGTTCGAATCTGTGCAATGGTATGAACTCCCGTTGCTCTGTCCCAGCTCCTGCCAACCTAGCATTTCAAAAGCACACCAGTGCAAGTAGATAAAGAGGTATCGCTGCAGCGGGAAGGTAAATGGCATTGCTGTGTGCTCTGGCACTCGTCACGGTGTCCCCTTGTGCCAGAAGCGGCTTAGTCATGCTGGCCACACGACCTGGAAAGCTGTCTGTGGACAAACACCGGCTTCCTTGGCCTGAAAGCTAGATAAGTGCCGCACCCCATGGTCCAGGGGTCCTTTACCTTTTACCTTTACTAGGCTTCCAATCTTACATGTATTTGGTTTGCTCAGAATAAAGTTTCACTTGGTTCCATGGGACAAGTACACAGGAAACTGGCTTATACTGAACCAGATCATTGATCCATCCATCTGGGGACACCTAAGGGCTTAGCTACACTTTTTCTTGACCTGCTGCTTTCCCCCCACCCCCGAAAACTGCTCTTTAGCACTCAGTTGGAGCAAACAATTTGGGTCTTCTCAGGGTTTATGCTTGCTCTGATTTAGCACTAAAGAGCTGGTTTCCCCTGAGAAAGGAGTGGGGCAAGGGAGAAAGTGCTCAGACCCATGCCTAGAAAGCACAGGTGAAGCAGAAAATAATGACTGGTGCTTTCTAGGCACGGAACAAGTGGAAGTGTGGACAAGCCCTAACTGGCAGTGTTTCTCCAAGGCTTCAGACAAGAATCTTGCCCAGCCCTACTTGGAGATGCTGGAAATCGAACTGGTACCTTTCTTTAAAAGGAAGTATTTTTCACTGCAAAAGGCACGTGGGCTTCATGGCCAAAGGGTTTGGATTATGTTCCTGTGTTTGTCTAAAAGCTTTATTTCATTGCAAGTTGCTAGATTTTAGTGCCTGTAGAAACCAGGTAGTAGGCAAAGCATGGTGAGGAAATGCATGAATTTAAAAACGAGAAATTCCCTGCCCGTGCTGTTTCCAACAAAAACTACTTGCCAACAGAGGCAAGAGCTTCATTTTCCCATCCTCTTGTTGCTTTCCTTCTCCTGCTCCCATCAGATGCCATCGAAGTGTGAGCGAGGCATTTTAAGCTGTGGCGTGAGCACCGAGTGGAAGGATTTCATGCTCCCCCCTCCCCTTTCCTCCTACACCTCCTGCTGGCAACTTTAATGAACAGTGACAAGCCTCACAACTCTCAGCTGATATCCCTCCACTAAGGACAGCCACACAAATGGTGACTATGTTAAATGGTCTAAATCTGCCAGATATGTGGCTATCCACTGTGGCAGCGGCTAGGAATGCCAGAGAGAATTGAACCCAGCCCTGTTAGAAAATACAAGAAAGTTCTTCTCTTCCGCCCTGCCTCCCACATTGGATCACGCTGTAAGGTGTGCCTGGCTTCAGCCACTTGCAAATGATGCTGAGTAACCTTGGGCTTTGCTGCCCTCTTACTCCAGTAAGGCATAACTTCCCATTCCCAAACATCTTTTAACTGCGGCCCTGGCACCTTCCTTCAAGGACATCTCTGAGGTACCATATGGCTTGGTTTAGAGAGCAGCACAACTGTGGGCCTACAGAGCAGGTGTGAAAAGCGGAAGGTCACTGAGGGCTCCAAAGCTCCTTATATTTGCTGATTTCTTATATGTGCTTCGGGAGTTTGGGCATGTGTCTTTGGAGTAATTAGCCGGACTTAAAAAAAAAATCCTAATCCTAGGATTGGCACTTTCTGTTTTGTTCCCTAGAAGGATGCTTTGCACAGGCAGAACCTTCACAGGTGCAGCTGTTCTAGCCATGCGGATACAGCGAAGAAAGGCTGCATCTGTTGAAGTCATACACACGTACTTGGTTAAATGCAGAGGGATCCTATTGTTATAAAGCACTTTCCCCCAAACTGATGTCTTCCAGATGTTGCCTGGACCACAACATCCATAATAATCTCTCTGATCATTGGCCACACTCACTGGGCCTGATGGGAACTGTACTCCAAAATATGTAGGGGGCACCTCTGGAGTTACAGCCCTGCCCAGGGTAAATAAACTTGAGCTTGTAACTCTGAAAGGTCCTATGGGGTCCACTGAACCTAGGTTCAAATCTCCAAGTCAACTGTGGAGGTTTCTTTGTCTGTGTAAAAATGGCAACAAACGTCACAGAGCAGTTGAGAGCATGAAAAACTTAGGTTAGCAAATAATGCCCATGCTGGCTAAATAGTTAAGTAGCCACTTGGACTTTAGATTATTTATTTTTTTGACAGAGGGAGTGGGATGGTGGGATAGAGGGCTATCAAATGGTGAACACTGGTATCCTACAGGCCTTTCTCAAGTGTTCCTCTTTTTATCCACACTTTCTTTCTCTCTCCTCCCCTCCCCTCCCCAACTCATACACACAATTTTCACTTCTAATTAGCACGCTTGGCTATTCTAAGCCCACACTTGGCCTTCGGTTATCTCGGAGGGATTCATAGGGATTCATAGTGAACGAGAGCCGGGGTTGCTAGGTGAGGGCAGCGGCCATCTTGCTTAGCACATGGCTTGCTGCTTTTGAAGCAGGAGTTGGCGGCCTAGCCTCATAAGCCCATGGGGCTGCAAGAACCATGTTTTTTGTTTGTTTGTTTTAGTGTACCTCTGCAGAGGGGACAGACATGCCTCTTCTCTCTCTCTCTCTCTCTGCCTCTTCTCTGGGAAGAAAGAAAAAGAAGAGAGGAAGCAATAATGGCTGGCAGGCAGGTCAGATTGTAGCTCTGGGCAGGCATTTCTGGCTATCAAAGGGGATTTTGTGTGGAATGTCTGTGTCAGCTTAAGCAGCAATCGAATGTGCTGGAGCAGGGGGGCGGGGCGGCAGGGTGAGAAACTACTCTCCTTGCCCCCTCCCTCCCTCCCTCCTCCTCCTCCTCTTGTGGATTCATCGCAACTTCCTGACCTCTAATGATCCTATCCTTGTGGGGAGAGGCCCCGGCTCTGCAGTGGGAGGGAAAGAGCTGAGCTTTCCAGGAGAAGGCCCGAGGGTGCCCTTGGGCTCTGCAGCAAAGCTTAGTGTAGCGGACGAGAGGGAAGCTTGGGTTGTAATAGCTCCCACGTTGCTTACTTGGTGCCTGGGCTGCCATGCTCATTGTTGTGGGGATGTAATCTCCTTCCACTAAATCACACTGAACCTGTCTTGGCAGGCGCAGCCTAGCAGCAGCCTGGCACCTGCAACCTAGCCAGGGAGGCTGGAAACGCCACCATATTCTGATGAAGTACGTAGCTTTGCGGGGGGGGGGGGGTCCTGGATCAAGCACTGTCATTAGAGGACCAAGTGGCCTTGGTGGCATGGCCCACTTTTCACCAGCTGAGACTGGCCAGCCAGCTGTGTCTGCTCCTGGCTACTGTAAAGTGTTATACCTGGGGCTGCCTTTGAAGACTGTTCCGAAACTGCAGTTGCTGTAGAACAGGGGTGTCCAACTGGTCGACCGCAATCGACAGGTCGATCCCCGGATGATCGTGGTTGATTGCGGGATCCTTATCGCTCGTGTTGTTTAGAATCATGTCTCCGCCACCCTCCCCCCTTGGTCTTCCCTGCGTTTAGTGAGCGTTCCTTTGTTGTCTGCTGTAGCGCTGTGTCTGTTAGTGGATGTGTTGTTAGTGAGCAATTTATTTTAATTCTGCACTCTAACTGTTTTTTAAAAAGGTCAACAACTTTGGGAAGCCCCCCTGTAAAAAAAGCTCAAGAACTTAGACCTGTTCCCCTAAAAAAAAGCCAGAGGCACCGACTTGGGCCCCAGCACATGGGTGCTCAGCAATGTGTGTGCGCGACATCAGACATTCCCTACCCACGGGCGTAAATTAAAAAGATACGACACAAAAGGAAAAATGATTTGGAGGGAGGAAGAAAAAAAGCAAACTTTGATTCAAGTTCTTAGTTACAAGTTCTTCTAATGACAAGCTGGGGTGGGAAGGTTGAAAGGAAAGGAGAGCAAGGAGCAGAGAGCCCTTGGTCTCTCAAGCTGTGCTGATGGAGTGGCTCTGCATCTCTCCTCTGAAATGGGTGTTTCCAGGTTACAGTTGCTGGAGGGAGGAGCCTGTTCCATCATTTCTTCTACAGGGAAAAGCCTCTTGATTCTTTGGTGGCTGTCACTATATCTTAAGGAAGCAGATTCCATAGTTTTAACTGTACTGTGTGAAGTACTTTTATCGGTCCTGAATCTTCCACCATGCAGCAACATTGGATGCAGCAATGAGAGGAAGAAAAAACCCCCATCCATTTTCTACACACAGTGCATTCTTAACAATGACTTAAGTATTTTGAATTAAATAAGCTCTTGTGGGTAGTAGTAAACATGCTTTGGGTGTTTCAGTCCTTTTAAAGTGAAGGATTGGCATATGGTCAAAATTTGAAGATGGTAAATAAAGATACAGAGAAAGTTTGAGCTGTTGGTTTTAAATAGAATTCTAATGCAAAGAGGGCTTCTGACTACTATACAAAATGCTGTAGTATTATTGGTGTTTGATTTATCTGAAGAAAAAGGGAAACGTTTTTTTATAAATAGGCCAGCAGCATCCCCATGTGTGAATTTCAAGGGAAATGCCTCACTCCAGAAATAAGTAAAACTGGATGAGAGATGCTAGACCTATAACTGTCTTTTCTGCAAACTGTTTTGAGGTTTGTCTGTTTTTACAATCAGGCAGTATATAAATCTTGGGGAATAAATAAATAAGATGATCAGGGATCTTGAGCATTTGGTGGTTTTACCATCAAACTATAGAATCTTGGCTTAAGGCAATTCAAAGTTTATAATTTCCTTTAGCTTGTTTAGAGTCACTCATTATTTTCCTTGGCTACCATTGGAAAGTGTGTGTTTTAACATTTTCAGCTAGAGGGTTTTATTGAGTTAATAGAGCTAGGATTAGGATCTTGATGGCTTCAGTGTGGAAATCTTCTGGGATGAGGAAGATTGAATGGATCTGTTCCCAATACTGCAGTCTTTACTTGCCATGATAGCAAGTAGAGCAGTTTACTGTAAGTTCTTGCTGACCATCTCTTGGACTAGTTTCCTGCCAAGGTTGGTCAGTCTGTGCCTGTGCCTGCGCCTGCGCCTTACATAAGACATAGAGCTTGTGTGATGGAAAGGTCATCCATACTCTTGGTTTTGAACTGGTGGGTTGGGATCCATAACTACAATTCCCAGGATTCTTGGGGGGGGGGGCGAGGACGGAACCATGACTGTTAAAGTGTTACAAGAGCTTTAAAAGCATGGTGCGGCTGTGACTTAAGATGCCCACCTTCAGCAGCAGCTTCAGTCTTTTAAGTGTGCCTTGGGCTTTCCCCACCCAGTGGCGTAGCGTGGGTTGTCAGCACCCGGGGCAAGGCAAGTAATTTGTGCCCCATAACTCGTGGATTTGCACCCCCTAACCCATGGATTTGCGCCCCCTAACCCCCAGATGTTGCGCCCGGTGCGGCCGCCCCCCCCCTGCACCCCCCACGCTACGCCACTGTCCCCACCTGTGGAGTACATAAGGAAACCCTGCCGGTTATCTATCTACCCAGAGCTGGGCAACCACTGGCCATCCCAGCCTGGCCATTGCAAATGCGATGCTGACCTTCCTGCTGAAGACTGCAACTAGGTATTATTTGTCAGGAACAGATGCCTCCTCCTGTTTTACTGGTGGGAGAAGCCCCTGGGCAGAGTGAACATGTGTCTGTGGAGATGTGGCATTGAAAGGGGGAGCATTCCCTGGGATAGTCTCTTGCCCTGTTTCCTGGCAGTTTTGCTTGAGACATCTCTAATGAGCTGCCTGATATCTTCCGAGACTTGCTGGGTGTGTTTGTGTGCATGTGAACACAGAGCGCCCTCTTTGCTATGCTGCTCGTGGTTGTGACCCATGCACTCAAGTGACAGGATTCCCCCCCCCCCCTCCCGCAGGCCTTGCAATAAGGGTGTATGTGTTAGCCACAGACTGTGTGCTTTTGGTGGTGTAAACCTCCCAGGGCTGGAAGCTTGGGCAGTCACCTTTCTCTGACTCTCACACTCCTGTAGCTGCAAGGAAGTTACTTCTTTGTCCTCCAATCTCGCCCTATATATCCTGCTGCTTTTCTTTTTTTCTTTTCTTTTTTTGTTCCAGGAATCTCGTCTGGCTTGCATGCAGTGGGTTAATAGCTCTCCCTGCCACACACAGGTGTATCCGGAGGCTGGAGAGGGGTGGGGTGAGGGGGACAGAGGGAGGCAGTCACTGCTGGGAACAGAGAGATTGTTTGGAGGGGGGGGAGTGGATTGTGTATCTGCTCTGCAGCCTGTCTTTGTATCCCTTGCACATCATTAGTGAGTCAGAAGCACTGAGGGGAGAATAACCTGGTGGAGCTGGAATTAACCCCTGGCGGCTGATGGATGGCAAGGGCGAGGGAGGGGGGAAGAGGAGGAGGAAGATTCAGACCTTGCTTCTGCAGGTTTAATAGCTGGCAGTAGATGGAAAGGCCTGGGGGTTGGCGCATACAGGGAATGTGGCTTGCTCTTGGGGAGCAGGGGAGGCTGGAGGAATGAGTTTACCCTTTCTCTCGCTAAATCTTGCTTTTTTTGCCAGCTGTTGATGCTTGTGGGGTTTATTGAGCTGCTGCTACAGCAGCATGGTGATGCATGTTGGGGAAAAGTTCTGCTGTCATATGTTTTCCCTAAACATCCAGTTCTCTTCCTTTCCCTTAATCCCTTCACACACCCCTTCCAGGTTTCCAATTGTGCTAAAAGTGGGGCTAAGTAAACAGGATTTGGGTGGGGGAGGTGTGCTGAGGACTACTTCACAAGGCTGGTGGTTTGTTGTGGCGTGAGCAAGACAGGTCCCAGTCAGTCTTAACGGCCCAGAAATGCAGAGAGGTTGTTGGGAGCCGGCCAGGGGCATCTCTTAACAGGGGACCATTTCTGAGGCTGTGATTCAAGGTCTTTTGTTTCCCCGGAGCCCAGGATGTATAACAGGAGATTTCATCCTCTCCCTCTGCCACCCTGGCCCCTGATTCTCAGGGTGGCTGCTGATTTCTTTGCCTGAAAGCAAGATGGCAGTCACTTAGTGCTTCATCCGCAGACTCTTACTTGGTACCTAGCTGAAGTCCTAATCCGCTGTGACACTGCAACCATCTCTGAGGCAGCTAATTGTAGTGTCCCCAGCAGCGGATTACAGTTTTAAAGTGGGGGAATAAGCAGCGGGAGCAGATGAGCGCCTAAGCAACAAATCTCCTGTTTTCATGCAGGCGACTTTCATTATTAATATAATTAAGATGCCGATGAGAGGGGGAAACGCAGGAAGTGGTTGTATGAGAGCAGAGTTCCTAAAGGAGGCCTGGTTTTTTAGCTGGGTACAGGGAAGCCAGAGAGCCTTGGTAAAGTATGCTTCTGTCTGTCAGGTAAGAAAGGAGCATGGGAAGCAGCCTTCTCTTGAGACAGATCTTTGGTCCATCCATCCATCCATCTCTGTATTATCTATGCTGACTTCCATAGACCCTTTGGAATTTCAGACAGGGTTTTCCCAAGCCGTACCTGGAGATGCCAGGAAATTGAACCCAAGACCTTCTGCATGCTCTATCACTGTGCAGTGGCCTCTCCCTGCTCCCCTTGAGTGAATGACCATTAGGTGTGGGGTGGGGAAGCAACTATACTCTTCTCCCCACCCCCTCTTTTTTCCCCAAGACATGGGCTTGCCTTGAAAATGTAGAGAGGTTCTTTGGCTCATCCCTCTTGCCAGTTAAATTGGGGTTCAACAGTGGCACGGGAAAATGATGAAGGGAGTGGACTGTAATTGCTAATCCCCGTCTATTTTCGCTTTCCAGAAAGTTGTCACTGCCAGTTTTTTTTTATAGTGGGAGTAGATCGCAGTCTCTTGAAAGTTGGACATGCCTGATGTAGAGGACTGTGCTTTGTAAGGTAGGATACATGGCCACCCTATAAGCCCAGGGATCTGTTCTGCCAGTTCTCTGCCCTAGCCTCCATAAGGCACTGTATTTCCGTGTTTGTGGTAACACACAGCTAGGTCGCTTTTTGGAATGATCTCCATGCCGCCTGGCTCCAGTCTCAGCCCCCTATGAAAGGGTCTTTGTATACTGGGTAGAAGCTTTTCTCCCCCTCCCTGGTTCTTCTCTGGCCCATCGTACAACCCTGGTCCCCTTTCCAGTGCACAGTGTCAGTGCCTCAAAGCCATCCTCTTCCCTTTTTCTTTTTTGCTTCTCGAGGGTGGTTGGGAGGGAACTGGTCAGCGCCTCTTCTCTGCTCCCATCTTTGTGTGGATATCTAAACAGCAGATAAGGAGAATCTTCTCAGAAAAGCCTCTGGATGTTTCGCACATGCTTCACTGTGTACGCATTTGTGTATCTGTGCTCCAGAACCAGCGTGGCCCATTCTACTAGAAGAATCTCTCACCCTGAAAGTAAGCAATTAATTTAAGGCATTTCTGTGCTGCCTGCCACCCTGTTTGGATTTCAAGGTGCTGGGTGTGATGTAGAATCGGTGCAGTAAAAGATAGCCGCAATGGTAAAAGCAGCTGGTGTACAGTCCTTGGAAACAGACTGACTTTTGCACTTTTCAGGCATCAGGTTTTCATCCTCCCTATCCCCTTTGGAGGGCTGAAAAAGGGGGGAAAGAAGTAACTAAGCTGGCTTGGCAGTAGTAAAGATAACATAAGCAAGACTGGAGGAAAGAGAGAAAGCAGCAGCTCTGGAGGGAGGCGCTCCTGAAGGAGGGGCTAGCGCAGAACAGCTGCTGCTTGGGCAGTTGCCTGATCCTGATGGTGGAAGAAGTGTGCCCCCACCCTCCTTGTACACATGTGGGGTGCATTTGTGTGGAGTCCATGTGGTGTAGTGGTTAGAGTGCTAGGCTAGGGGCTGAGAGAGCAGGGTTCAGATCCCCATTCAGCCAATAATAAGCTCTTTGGATAACCTTGCGCCAGTCACTGTCTCTTAGCCCCGCCTTCCTTCCAGGGGGGTTGTGAGGACAGCATTGGGGAAGGCGAGGAGGGGAAACCCTGTGTGTCCCCTTGAGCACCTTGGAGAGGTGGGGTATAAATCAATCAAACTCATAAAAACTGAGCAGTTCCCCAAATGGTGCTCAGGCCTGTTAAATTCTCATCTATATGTATTAGTTCTTCTCCCTCCCCCTCCAAAAAAATATTGCCTGTAGATCAAGAGGGAAGGCCTTGTTCTAGGTTTCTTCTTGAGATTAAATGCGGACTTGGGGTAGCACCTCTTTTTTGGAGAGGGGGAGCACTCACCTCCTCAAACTCCATGTCCCAGAGAATTCCTCCTACCCATTTCTCTCCTGCTGAAAAGCTTTTTCCAGCTGATACTGGGTTGGATCCAACACTGTGGAAGCGGAGTTCCCCTCTTGCAGCAGGACTTCCCCTTCCTCTCTTCCTCCATGCTGCCCCCTCATCAAACTGCTCCAGAGGGTCCCATATTTTGTGGCTGCAGGCAGGGAGGAGAGGAAGGGGAAATCCCCTTGCTCAAGCAGAAGTCTGTTGCATGAGCTGGACAACAGTTTTCAATACACCCCTGTTGATTCCATTTTTTAAAAATGAACATTTTAGCCTGTGCATCTTTATATTGTGTATTTAGCATTAATTGCTTTTTTTTAATCCACCAATTGGTGTTTTTTTTGGGGGGGGGGCTTGCTTTGAAACTGTATACTGGTAAAGGGACCTGACAAATTTTATAACTTTCTTAAACACATGGCGCTCCTTCCTGCTTGGAAAACCATCATTTGAGCCTCTGTTCAACCTTTGGTTTAGCACTGCATATGCAGCTGTTCCTGACTACTTGTGGTGGTGCAGAGGTGAGGAATATCAGGCCTAGGGGCCAAATGCAGCCTCCTAGACCTCTATACCTGATCCTTCAATCTCTCCACAGCCCCTCTGTAGCCCTCCTTTGCAGATTTCTTGAGTGTTTTTGCCTGGCTGGAATATGGTCCTTGAACTCTGACGATGCCTCTTGCTTGCCTGGATGGAGGATGTGAGTGTGTGTAGAAACTAGCTTTCTGGTTCAAAGGTAAAGTTTGCATTCATGGCTCCACCCACTTTCCCCTCTGGCCCTTCCCACCATCGGCATGTGCCTCTTGGAATGTTGCCCCAAAGGGAATGTGACCCTTTGGCTGATAAAGGTTCCCCCGCCCTGTGGTAATGGAAGGAAGGTGGCAGCTGGCGGTGGGGGAAGGAAGGTTGGCTGGATGGACAGACTTGCAGAGCACATCTCCTTCCCACTTCAAACTGTATCCCTGGCTCCCTTGGGATTCCGATGGGTATTGACAAACCAGAATTGCTCAGCCAAAACAACATCCTGTTGCAGCTTTTTATAAACCCTTTGCAGTCCTCTTCCCCTAGCAGCTGAATCTGGGTATTTTTTTATTTTTAAGAAGGCCACGGTGGTGGTTCAGGAAGAGCCAGACTACTGACACTGTATTTCACAGACTCTTGCTGCTCTCTATGTCTTGTCCTGCTTTGTGATAACCAGCAAATGCCCACCCTGCTTTGCTGGTCTGTTTGTGATGCTTGGGTCCAGGAGAGGTGAGAAGAATGTGCTTGTCCTTGCATCCAACAGAGCTGGATGCTTTAGTCTAGCCTGCAAAAGAGGTGTTCCCCTCACTTCAGAGATGTATGCACTTCAATGGAAAGCCTGCACACTGGATTTGTTAGAACTGCATTCTTGCCTCTCTGGTGGTGGAAAGCTGGTAGATAGGGACACCCTGTGTATTTTTAACTTCATTCTTACTTAGGCCATGTACATATTAGTGGCTTAAAATACAGTGAGGTTGCCCCACCCCACCCTTCAGCTACATATCAAGTCGCATCTGCATGTTGCTGTACACACCAGAGACCGGGCGGGGATCTCTTCACCCAATGTGTCTTACCTGTTCACCTTCCCCACACCTGCAACCTTCCAGAATTCCTGTTTGTGAAGCTGTTGTCTCTGCATGTGCAACAGCTGTCTTGAATATATTATTATATATTTATTTATACCCTGCCCTTTCAGGCACCAAAGGCGGCTTACAGATTAAAAATAAGAACAGCTAAAAATGTATAAACCTCATCCTAACTGTGGCTTAGGTTTTCAGATTGGATGAAAGCTGGTTTGAGGGGAATTGCATCTATCAGCAGTATTTCTCAAGAAACTACAGGATAGCTGTGTGTTGCAGCTTATGCCATGTGTACACAACTTCAAACGCCAGCGCTGGGAGCGTACTGGAGCCAGAGTAAATGGTAATGTGTACACAGCCTTACTGTTTTCATCCTGCACTTCCTCCAAGTTGCTCAGCACACTATAAATGAAAGGATTAGGCTGAGGGTAGGTTAGGCTGAGATGGAATGGTTCATAGATGAGTAGTGATGTGAAAACTTTAGCCCAGTGTTCAAAATTCACCAGGCATATTTTGCACCTAGCTATCAGCCACTTGTGACCACGTGAAGATGCCTGGGTGCCAGGATGGCGCCTGATGTTTCCACAATCTGGAGGTGCATGCCTGGGGGGTCCTTTGATCTTGACTGTTTTCACATACTAACAGTGTACCCTGCAGAATTCTACCTATTATATTTTATCTGCACAACCAGAATGAATTTCAGGAACCAAAAAGTCGTATCGAAAAATATGACATTTGAGTCGCCTGGCCAAAAAATGGCAACTAGGCATTTTATTTTGGTGACTGCAACCCTGGTTTAAGGAACCATTTGGCACCTAGATTGTATATCTGAGTTTCTAACATTGCCCAGGGGTAGCTGATGTGATACTCTTCTGATTTTGCCAGACTCCAACTCCTCTCAGCCTCAGACAGCATGGCTAACGGACAGGGATGATGGGAGTTGTAGTCCCACAGCATCTGGAGGGCACCATGTTGGCTACTGCAGTTCTAGTCACTATACTGCATGTGTTCTTAAGTGGACATGCTGGCTACATATGACTAGCATGAGACTGGACTGACTTGTCTGGGAATCCTATTATTGCCCTCTCACCTTCCTGTGTCCCATACCACATCTTTCTTTCTTTGTCATTTAAAGCCTTGTACGTGTGACCACGGTTTGATGGTCCTAACCTGTGATATACTGCCTAGAGTGGCTGGATACAGTAGAGGGCACTTTCATTGGTTGTGCTGAAGAGAGAATTTTGGCAGGTGCAGGTGGTCAGGCAAGCTGCAGCTGAGCCAGTCTCTCCTGCACAAATATTAAATGTTGTGTCTCCTGTCCTCTATTACAGGTGTGGGAATCTTCAGCCTTCCTGTTGTTGCTGAATTACAGCTTCCATCTTCCCTGGCTTACAGGGGCTGATGGGAGGTATAGTTCAGCAGCATCTGGAGGGCCAAAGGTTCCTCACATCTGCTCTATTACCTGCGTGGGCAGACATGAGACTTGCAGGAATATCTTTGATTATTTGCAGTAGGATCTCAAGATCCACCAAGTGGAGTCAGTTGCAAAGGTAACACACTGAGAAATAACGAAATCTCAACCCAGGGGTTTATTTCGAATACCAGAACTATATGGAACCCCCACAGCCCTTCCATACAAAAATTCACTCCGGGTTTCCTTCAAGTGTTCCTAATTTCAGCAGTATAATTTAGGGCACCGGGGAGGGGGAGTAAAGCAATTGGGAGTAAGAAGTTCTTTCTGATCTACTGGTAGATGTTGACATGCCTTCCTCCCAACCCTTGCTGTATTGCAGCTGGTCCCCCCAATATCAAAGGCACAGGCCAAAAAGCAATTACATTAAGAATGCCAAGTGCTTTTAAACGAACAGACACAAAAAATGCTACCCCTTATTGCCTTGTCTCTGTCCTTCAAAAGTGCCTGCGATATAGGAACACGAGGGTCAGCGTGCCCTGGGGGGGGGGGCTCTGGAATGGAAGATCTGCCATGATGATAGCCTCTTCTTTTCCTGGTGCACAAATGGCAAGCTCAAGAGGGAGTTCTTGGTTTATCCTGGTGATCCTTCGGCGACATAAGGTGGGAGATGATCTCTTGGGGCTCAAGCTGCTTGTAATCTGTGCTGTTCTTGTTCAGGCTCCTGTTCAAAAACAGCATCATAGAATCATAGAGTTGGAGGGGAACATCAGGGTCATCAAGTCCAACCCCCTGCAGTGCAGGAATTGGAGCTAGATTTGCACTAAGCAATCCTCTGGTGTCTTGTGCCTTTGCGGATTCATTTTAAAGCAAGTATGGGGAACCCATGGCCTTCCAGAGGACACTGGGACTCCAGTTCCCATCAGCACCAGCTGGCATGGCTAATGGTCAGGGATGATGGGAGTTGTAGTTGGGAAGCACCCAGAGAGCTTCACATTCCCTAACCCATCCTGTACAGGGTGTTCATGAATTATGTTTTGGCAATGCACATTAAAAAAAATGTGAATGTGATAAGCAGGTGTTTGACAGGTGTTTGTGCATGATGCACATGCTTGCAGAGAACCAGACCTGGCAGTAATTTGCTATGCATTGTATGCCTGGGTTTGTTGCTGTGTAATGTGTGAAATGGCCCCGGCTCACTTGTGTTAAATAGCATCTTAAACAAGATGCTCTTCCATTTCCTGGGGTAACAGCTTGGTCCAAATCAAGGTCATTATTTCCTCTGTAGGTGCTCTGGAGTGAGACTGCCAGCGCCCTAGAGTTTTTCCTCATTAAGAGGCTGAAAATTAACACCCCCACCCCCGCACCTCATCCGTGTCTCCCCCGTCTTCCTCCAGGCTCCGCACGGTGCCCTGTTGCCTTGTGCGAAGCCCTTGTCCTGATGTTTTATTCTCCTCCATTCTGGCACGCCGTGCTGGGGTTGTCCTCTCCCTGGACAGGAAGACGAATGAATTCCATTACGGGATCGTGATTTTATTCCACGTGTCAGGGAGTCTGAGATTAACTTGCTCACCAATCTGTGACAAACCCAGATACACACATGCGCACGCACCCCCTGCCTCCACCACCTTTGCTCTCCTTCACATGCGGGCTCTCGGACATTTGCGCACCTGGCTTGGATTTCTCTCATGGAATTACGGGGGATCCTTCTCCTCGATGCCTTTTTTTGTTGCTGCTGCCGCTAGCATACTCCACACATGCATCGTATAATATGGAACTCCCTCCCCCAAGAGCTGTGTTTGGCTCCTTTATTGATTTCTATAGATGTATACCTGCAAGATCTTTCTTTTCTAGTCCTGTTTTTGATTTTGTTATGCCAGTGTGGGATGGCTGGGATCCTGTGCTGGGAATGAAGGGGCTGGCTGCAATGTGATAATATGCTTCTATTATCTGCTGCTTGGTGTTGTTTTTTTAACTTCAGTTAAGTTATATATTGATTTTAATTGTGTAGTTATTATGCTTTACTGTTTTGGTGTGACTTCTTTAGAAGAAGAAGTTGTATAGAAACTGCTTAAATATGTAGCTGGTGATCATATCAGACAACCTTCAAATTCTGGCTACTTGCTCCCTTAGGTGCTTCAGTGTGATGGCAGAGTGCAGAAGAAATGTAGGGTGTTTCGACTTGCTTGGAAAACTGACTTTTTAAAATGATGTTTAAAAGGAAGTTTCTAGTCCTTATGGATGCTAAGATAAACTTGCAAGCTTGTGGGCGAAGCCTCCTGAAACAAAAGTTCTGGTTGAGGAGGGGCTAAAATGCCTAGCCTTTTTGGGGGGGGGGGGAATCACTTTCAAGCCCACGATTACCTGATAATAATTATAAGGGCCAGATTCAACTAAGTTGTCCTACTGGCAAAAGCCAGTGCTCCTGCTAGTCCACCTGGGCTCCCCCTCCCCCCATGCCTCCCCCAGGTATGCTCTGAAGGGTTGGGAGAGGAGACTGCTCCATCTAGCAAGCAGAAGTGCTTCTGCTGACGGAACAGCCGTCATAGTGCAACATTGAATTTCACCCTATAAAATCAGAGCTCATGCAAATTTGCATAACTTATACAGGCTGCTGAATTTAACTTTTCTTGGTGCCTCTTTCGCCCTCCACCTGCTGCTGCTGTTGCTGTTCCTCCTGCTGTTTCTGGAGGCAGTGAGGGGATGACTTTCTTAGTACAGTGGTACCTCGGGTTACATATGCTTCAGGTTACATACGCTTCAGATTACAGACTCCGCTAACCCAGAAATAGTACCTCTGGTTAAGAACTTTGCTTCAGGATGAGAACAGAAATTGTGCTCTGGCGGCGCAGCAGCAGCAGGAGGCCCCATTAGCTAAAGTGGTGCTTCAGGTTAAGAACAGTTTCAGGTTAAGAACGGACCTCTGGAACGAATTAAGTACTTAACCTGAGGTACCACTGTACGGCCTGCTGTTGGGTATACCAAAGACTTGCTGGAAAGTAAGCCCCACTGAACTCGGTGGGACTGAGTTCTAAGTAGAGGTGCTTAGATTGTACTGTCAGTTGTCTGTCTGTTACCTGCCCTTCAACAGAAGTAGTTCATAGGCATGTATGTCAACTGTCAACAGGCCAGAAAGAGGTGCTGCGATGGCATAATCTTGAGCCCCTGAGCTCTGGGAGTGGGTGTCTGTCGAGTTGTCCTTGCTGATGCCTGGTGCCGAACAAACAGAATGTGGGGCTGCCCCTCTCTAAATGATACAGTATTGCATCAAGGAGGTAGGAGGGAATGCTGAGCAGAATGCGTCCCCGCCCTCCCCTCCCCTGCTTGGTATGGTGGAGATGGCAGCAGGACCACAGAGGGAGAGGCCCGCTGGCGCAACAGTATCTGCACAGATGCCGGATGGCAGGAGAGGCTGCCTCCCCCCTTAATCTCTCCCGCTATGTTCCCAGTGTTGCTAGGCGAGCCAGTCTTGGCTAGCCTATCCCCCCCCCCCCCCGCATGCTCTGCCACCTGGGACCAAATGGAAAGGCTCCATTCTTTTCTTTCTCCTGGGGGAGGATGAGAGGTTGAGGTGGGAGGAGAGGCAGGAGGCAGAGAAGTGAGAGCCTAGTCTGGTTGTTCCTTAAGGCGGGGGCTGGGGCAGCGGCAGTGGCAGCTTAACCCTGTTGCCTAGGTGGCTTGGGCGAGATGCTGAAACTGGAACAATGGCACAGGATTCCCTGGCACCTGGCTAAACAGTGCCCCAGCCTGTCTCTCTCTCTCTCTGTGTGTGTGTGTGCATACATGTGTGTGCAGTCTGCCAGGCTCTCTTGTATACTGCAGCTCTGCAGAGCAGAGGAACATCAGGAGGGCTTGGTTTATGTGGCTGTGTACAGTATTAGCAGCCTAGAAGAGAGAGAGAGAGAGAGAGAGAGAGTGTCTCTGGGAGGGGTGTGCCTGTGGAAAGCAGAGGCATGCACATTGCGGAGCTGTGGGTGGGTGTCGCAGCTGACCCTCCTGGAGCAGCCACAGGCTTGTTCCCTCTCATCCACCCCCACTCCTTTGTGTTGTTCTGGGTACAGGCATCTGGATGTGTTTGCTGGAGGCTTTTGAATTCCAGCTCTTGGGTCACTCCTCCCTGGTGCCCTTGGGGAGCTGAAGCAGCCGAGAGAGAGCTCCGGGGAGCAACACAAGCAAGCTGCAGCTTGGAGGTAGCTCTCTGAACCCCATCTTCTGAGTTGGGTGATGCCTCCTGTGTGTTGGTGAAGCCTTGGAGAGAAGGAGGGCGCTGGAATGTTCCTCCAGAGGAGCCTGGGGAGCAACTTTAGCTCCGGCTTTTGCAAGCTTTGCATGCATGCACTTTTGCAAAGGGGTAGGAGGATTGGGGTCATCGGAGCGTGTTATCCCTCTCTGATCGCCCGCTCTATGAGCTCTGTTGTGTCACTCCAAGCACAGTCTTGGGCTTGGCCTGTAGTGGGCGTGTAAAGAAAAGTGTGGTAAAGAAGGAAATGCAGTTCAGCCCCACAGGCTGTGGGCTGGGCTTTCTTGCTCACAAGATAAGCTGGTGACCCCCGCTTGGAAGGATTTTGCCCACACTTGAATTTGCATCAAATAGAATGGTGTTCTTTAACAAAAACCCTATTATTTTCTGTACATGTTGGTGAGGTAAAAATGTAGGTGAGGAACATAACTGTGATAGGAATCTGTTATCCAACACCTTATCCAAAGAGCTTGGACTAATTTTCTGATTAAGCTACCTCCCCAGGCCTTTTTGAGGTTTATTTATTTTAAAATGTTCCTAGGCTGCCTTCGTGAATTCCTCCCTCCCTCTCCCTTTCTCTCCCCCCCCCCCTCTTTCTGTCTCTTGGCAGAAATGCACAACTTACCCAAAACATCACGAACATTAGTAAACGAGCGATAATAATAATAATAATAATAATAATAATAATAATAATAATAGTAGTAGTAAAGCAGCCAGCCAGCTCATGATATAAACCACAACTCTGCAAATCCATCCATTGCGAAGAGCAAATGCAATTCACATAAGACCACATGAAACAAACCAGTCTTCAGAACTCTTCCAAAGGGCTGAAGTGTAGTCGCTTTCTGGAGGACAGTGGGCAATGAATTCCTAGAGCTGTGGGTGCACATTGGAAAAGGTCCTCTCCCGTGAACCTCACAGCTCATTGTCATTTTTATTTATTGCTATTATCTGTTGAAGCATTTGTATACTCTTTTTTGACCACAGGCGGTTTGCATCACTAAAAACAATACAATAGAATGCATATCAAATAATAATAAACACCATTCTGTAATCCCAACACACAGAAGAAAAGAGAGTGAGGGCAGCAGCATTACATTATAAATGAAGCTTCACATTGAACTTACATATAGTCTTCCAGAAGAGCCCGTTTACCTGGGCCCAAGCCCTGATGAATTCAATAGGACTTACTTCTCAGCAAAGTCTTGTGGCACCTTTTAAGAACTAAACCAGTTTTATTATGGTGTAAGGTTTTGTGGACACTGTCGGATGCAAGCATGCCTGTTGAGGTGGGTTTCAGTTTGTGAAAGTTCACACCATAATAGATGTGGTCAGTCTTCAAGGTGCCACCCTAGGGGGCAGCTGGGGTGATTTCCTTTGAGAGTTCATACTTGGAGGCTGTGGCCCCTTAGCTGTGCTGGGCCCAGGAGCTCTGGCCCCTTTTGGAGGTGACTCCTGCATGCTCCCTAATGTGTTTGCAGCAAGAAGGACCAGAGGCCTGTGGTGTTAAGAGGGAATTTCAGAAACATCCCAATGTTTCTACATATGCTGAAGGAAGAGGGCGCACACCGTGCAGCTTCTGGACAACCTCATCTGTGAGGCTGGGACGCCGTTGCCTGACTTGGCCGCACCGTTGCCAGACACTCAAGCCAGGAGCCCCTCATCTGAAAGGCAGGCAGGCAGGCAGGCTGGGCTGGGTGTTTCCTGTGTGGAAACTGGATTGCAGACCATGGCTGGCTTGCTCTGAAAGGGCAGCTGTCTTCTTTCTCTTCTCCACCCCCACCTCCCCGCCCCGTCCCCACAGCTCCGCTTCTCAGGCCTCCCTTCCGGAGAGCCAGGGGTAGGTGTAGCCACCCTTCCCTCGCCAGCAGCTTTGTCTCTGAGCCTGCCCAGTGCAAAGGGCCTTGCTTAATGTGTCGTGGAATGTGCTGTGGAATTTTCCCTGGGCAGATTAAGATTCGTCCGGCCCGGCATGCAACATAACCTGGTTTTCGGTCTTTGTAGGGTAGGGCATGGAGGCTGAGGTAGCAGGAGTTAAATGAAGGCAGCTTAGATGATTAATGGGGAGCTGGGGGGGGGACAATGATGGCTAGATAGTCTGACCGAATGCAGCCCCTTCACTCTCCTCCTCCTCCTCCTCCTCTTCTCCTTCCACCCTCCCCTTCCCCGCCTGCCAGCACTGCGCACATTAATGCAAACACACAGGCCTGAGTGCTTCATTAGCAGCATGCGGAATGGAGTAATGCATCCGCATCCCATTAGCCTAATGAAAGAAGTGAACAGGCACCTGGAACAAAGCGGCTGGCTCTTGGCGAGTGTCCTGGGGCTGGCGGCCTGGGGGTCTGGTTGCCCCCCTGGCTCAGGCAGGATGCTTAATGTAGTCTGGGGGCTGAGTTGGGGCGAGGGGTGCAGGGAAGACGCAGGGGATGTGGCAGTAGCAGCACCAGCATCCCTTGACTAGCAGACTGATTGGCAATAAATGAATCTTTCACTGTGTAGGTAGGTAGGTAGCTAGGTAAGTGTGAGACGGGGTGGGGAGGGGGAGAGAGAATGTACCTGGCTCCTTTTAAAAAGGAGATTGACTCTGTTCAATTCTGGCGGACTTTAAAAAAAACAAAAAAACTTGCTTCCATTTAAATGGATGAAGATATGCCAGCATGCAATAAACCAGCTACCAATGTCACAGTTTTATGGGTTGCCATCTGCCCATAGAGCAACCAAGTTACTCACTGGCCTCCTGCTTAACTGATTAATCCATTCCAGATAAGGAATGGGGGGTGGATTTCTGACATGTACAGACTTCCCCACCCATGCCTGTCCTTCAGAAACCACTATACCTGTAATCCTTAAGTCCACAGGCATCTTTATTATTATTATTATTTTTTATAGATAGCATCCCTATTCTCTCCGCGCCCCCAATCTTGCCCATTTTGGTTGTGGCTGTGTTGTGTCTTTAACCAGGAGAGGGGCCAACGCTGTCCAAAGCTAAAAATGAGCATCCTCCCCTTCTATTACCCCCCTCCACACACACACTGAATGAACTAGCCGCACCCTAATTAGGATTACTGGGGGATTACACTGTCAGAGTTCCATTCTTTGTCCTGCAGTTTCACCTGAGTGGTTCAGCAGGGTGGAAGATCCTGAGTGGCGAGAGAAGCCACAGAGGTCCAGGAGATCTTTTGGCTGCACAGTCTTTGTGAGAAACAGGAGACTAGATTTGCAATTGAGGATTTTGTACTGTGGGAGCTTTTTTTGGGGGGGGGATTAGGCAGCCAATTATATATTCCATTAGAAAGAGAACAGAAGACCCCCTCCTCACCACCACCTGTGAGTCGGAGGCAGTTTTGAAAGTGGGATCTGCTCATGCTTTGCATGACTATCCAACTTTAACCTCCTGGTATCCCAGTTTTGCAGATTGTTTGTAGCCAGATACATTGAGTTAGTAGTTGGTTTGAAACCCTGTTTGGCCAAAAGCAACAACGGGACCCCAAGAAAAGGGAGAAGCAAAGCCTTTCTTAGACCACCTTCAACTCTGTCTGAAAAATGATTATCTTTCTTGTTCTGTTTTCACAAACTCAAGGATTTTACTGTAGCACCTTGGACAAGTGTGGGCCTCCTTTTCCAATCTATAAAATGGGAATAAAATTCCCAGCTATGCAACGTGAAGGCAATATGAGAAGAACTTGTGCTTAGTGCTCAAGTGTTGTTGTTGATTTTTAATTTGCAAGTTTTTTAAATTACAAATTATGGTTTTTGGTGCTCCCAGTTTAAATAGCTGGCGTTTCAGTTTCACGCTTCTCTAATCCTCAGAAAGAGAGGCCAAGACATATCATTCAAGGTAATGAATTACATCAGAATACAAACGTAGGTTTTTAAAAAAGGTAATATAGTCATTTCAACACTCATATGGCACAGAACTTTAGGGAGTGCAGAAAGAAGTAAACCACACCACTTAACACAAACCCCATGATTACTACTTACTCGACACTGCAATGCTTGATTGGTAGCTAACCTCCCAGGAAATATTAGTTTTCTCAATTCCCTTACAGTCATTCAAGTTTTAGGTTATTTTAGTAAACAAAACAGCATGCTAGGCTTTTAGAGACCTGTACTCAAACCAAAACACATGCAATATATACAGTTTTACACACAAAGCCACTGCAAACATTGAGCATGGCAAGATTGGTCAGAAGAGGCACGGCTATCTCACATCTGATCACCTTCAGAAGATGATTAGTCTTCAGCAGGATGAGGAGACAAGGGGTGAGCTTTTCTTCTGTGCTTTCCTATTCCACTGCATCCTGGCTCCTCAAGGACCTGGTTCTCCTTCTCCAAATGCTTTGGGGACTGTGTGAAGAACTCCCCGATTCCTTTTTGCCATGGCATTGTTGGCCTCACACACACTGGGTTGCCACCAGCACATTTACTTTCAGCTTTCCGTGAAGTAGGAGAGGAGCCCACATCAGTGTTTCCGGAGCCCAGCACTTTCTGTGGAGCCCTGGCAGCCACCACTCTACTGGTCCTGCGCCACACTGCAATGGCCGCTCGCAAAAACAGAATCCGAGTGCAAGATGCAGCAGCAGCGCCTGCTAAAACTAAAGTGCTCAAGTGATGTACCCAGGGCTGCTGCTAGCCTTATAATGCCACGAAGTTGGGCTTGGAGCTGATAGACCAAAACCACACTTTGCTACGCTGAAGTGCAAAGCATCATCAAACTCCGGCCTCACAGGTCCTAGTCCAACCCTCTAACCACTGCACTACACTGCCAGCCTTTTTATATGCAGTCTTTCAAGTTGCACTGAACTCTGTGTTTGAAACAGGAGTTGTTTTGCCTCTCTAAAGCTTGTATACTGTTGTGCAGACAGAGGTTGGTCCAGGAAGTGGCAGTGCCTTACTCTGAATCTCTTATTCTGAGTTCAGCACGTCACTAGCTGTCTGTTACCTAAAGGACTTGAAATCGGGTAACAAGTCCCATCTTGGTGGATGGTGCTGGGCTTCCTTCAGCAACCCTGGGCAACAGGTACATGGGGAAGAGAATGAATCAGCCACAATTTAGGTACGGATTTGGGTGTTTGTGGGCATGGCAAAGAAAGGTTGGTAGTGATGCAGTACAAACAAACGAAAAAGGCCACCCTAATTTTTCCAGTTTCTAACAGAAACTGCCCACATGCTTTCTGAGTATCTCTTTTGTAGCCTTGAAACTATCCCCTGCACTTTCCCTGTGCTCTTCTCTTAAACTAAAAGCTCTGATTCACAGTAGCTATTTGATTCTGCAGGAAGAGGCACTCCACAGGGCACAATAGCTGCCGTGCAAGAACCTCCATCTGTACCACACCGGTTATGCCCTTACTGTTGTGCTCTGATAAAGAAAGGCCACATCTCCACCAGGACGCATCTGATGCAGTCCTTCATTTTCTGTAGTCTCTTTTTGCCCCACCCTCACCTTTTGTTCTTGTGGTGTTGGGAATGACTAAATCCTGCCATTTCAAGGAGCGCAATCCTGTGCCTCAGCATAAGCCGATCTTTCTGGGAGTAAGCAAGGCAAGAGGGTTGGAGGGGTGATGCGCAAACACCATTAGGGACTCCTCTATCAGGTTAGTACCACTTTTAAAGTAACTGGCTTTGCCGTAGCCGAACCTGGAAGTAGTTGAGCCTTGATTGTGGACATTACCCATGAGATGAGGTGCAGCTGTGCCAGCTGTTAAGGGATGCACCACATGCTACAAAGAGCTCATTGTTGCACAGTGCCAGAAACCTAGCTGCTTCAGATGTTCCGCCAGTAAAGCAAGCCATAGAACTAACCCCCACCCACCCCTGGCTTTGATTTCTTCTCGGCCCACTCCTCCAGTTGCGTTCTGTTTAACCGTCTGCGGCTGGGTCAGCCTTACTCTTGCTACCAAATTGCTACCAGGGAGCTCTGGTGGTTTTCAACCTTGATCTGCTCATTGACTCACTCTGGAACTGGGCTGGTAGACCTGTCCTCCTGGATTCCCACCTCCCATTATCCCTGACTCTTCACCATGCTGCCTGGGGTTGATGGGAGTTGGAGTCCAGCAGCACCTGGAAGGGCATGGCTACTCTAGAAATGGACCCAGTTAAGCAGCACCCACCCAACCCAGTTTGCCAGCTTCAACCCACAACTGGAAGGTTGTTGATTCTTTGAACTGCGGGACACCTCAGCTCTAACAAAAGAGGAGCTTGTAGACCACAAACACGTTTATTACCAGCAGGAGTCTTGCAAGACAGTTAAAAGAACTCAAGGCACAGAGCTTATGACACAAATTTGCACATGTAAATTTATTTGTATAGATGCCTCTGGGAATTAAGTTGGTGAATGGCGGCGGGGTGGGGTCTTACCAGTACTGGAATTTGGAGGGCACCCAGCCAGGTGTGCAGAGCCTTTGGTCCTCTAGATGTTGCTGAACTACTATGATCCCTTGCTATTGGCCACGCTTCCTGGGGCTGATGAGCATTGTTGTTCAGCGACATCTGGAGGGCCTAAGGTCCCCCAGCCCTGTGATAAGCAAAGTATTTTTCCAGGGCCTGATGCAAAAGATCTGGGGCTCTCATGCCACCACCTTGGGCTAGCCCCAAACACTCTTCTGGTGCTTCTGAGGCTCTTCTGCCTACCAGCTGTACCAGCACTCTGTTGCTGGGGCCTCTCTTGCCTTTTAGACTCAAAGCAAAGCCATTGCAAGGCTGTATACATGCGACAGTTTAAAGTGGATTTGATGCTTTTCCCATGTGCATGTTTTTACCCTGTCCACACATTGTCCTCATCCAAGTGTCAGCCTGCATTCCTCTCCTCTCATTTAATCTGGATTTTTTCAATTTGTGGATAATGAGGAGTGTCTGGGGCGGGGGAATGCAACATAAAATAATAGCTGTGAGTGCACTGAAGTACATGGTATCGGCAGGGTATTATTATTATTTTTTAAATGTGTGTGGTGACATTTTGCTGTGTTTCATCTAGCACCACATCCCCTACTTCCTTGGTGAGGAGGTCCTCTGTGGGCTGCTAGTGGTGCTGGGTGTGGCATGTGTGTTCTGTATTTAAACCCGTTTTGTGGATCTCGAAAAAGGCTGTCTCAAAAATTGGCTATACACACAGGCAAACAAATACCTGTGCACATGTCCACAATGGACCTCAGGTTTCCAGAACTCAGGAAGGGTAGGGATGTACTACTAAGTGAGGAGAGGAGACAACAAAACAGAACGCAGATATATCCCATCAGGCACCGCCCACTAGTGTAAAAGGGAACCGCTTAGCTAGAGTTCAGCTGGCAATGCCCATGTGTGGATGAAGATGCACAAAAGCACACATGGAAAAATGGATCTCTGTGATCTATGTGTTCCTTAACACTCTGGTGTGCACACAGCCTAAGTTATAGGAACTTTCAGGTGTGATTTTAAATAGGTACGCTTTTAAAAATGCAAATAACAGCCCCTGATTGTGGAGGGGAGGTGAGAAGAGTCACATTGACCATTTAGGGGTATTGCTCAAAATGGAGAAGGCAGGAGTGGAACACCCCTTCCCTTGCTGTGGTCCTGATGAAAACTGTTTCTCCAAAGCCTCTTGGTTTGCATTGGGAGGAATTTCTGTTGGTGTGAATGAGTTTTTTTCTTCTTCTAAGTGTAAATTAGTAAGATGAGTGATTTTTGTTGAGAACCTAACAAAGGAAGAAGGGGTTCAAAAACATCTCTGGGGCTGCTGCAATACCACTATCAGTCTCCCCCACCCCCAGGGGTTGTTATTAGTATTATTAAAAATGCACGCTCTCATCTAATTTGCCCCTCCACATCTTTGGTTAGACTGGATATGGGTACCATTCAAGTAAACAGTTTAGCACCAACAGTATTCTTGTTCCAACAGTTCCAAAGTTTTTGATACTGTTTATAAGAAGATCCCACTGAGGAGATTTGGGCACATGTTTCTCTGATCCCTACAGGACAGGTGCTTTTTAAAAAAAAGAGATGATAATGAAACTCATTTATTTGTTAAGTTCCTGCCCTTCCAAAAAGACTCAAATTATTATTGTTCATTGTGTACAGCAATTGGTACATGCCTGTTTGGTAGACAAAGGCAGGTTCTGAAGACAAATTGTTTATCACTACCCTCACTGGAGACCCAGAGAAGGCTGCAGCTCCTTGTGGAGGGCTTGTCAATATGGCACCCATGGGTGCACATGCCTGTTTTGGGACACCCCCCCCCCATTGCTCTGTCCCTTTCCCCCACGAATAAGCCAGCTGTTGCAAAAGAAGCAAACGTGCCAGTTGTCATCTACAGGTTGTAGAATCCAGCTTTTCTTGGTGCAGGATTTTGACTTTCTGGCTGCCTCCGCCTCTCTTTCAATGCGTGGCCTTTGTGGGCAGAACGAGAGCGCGCCTGATAGATGTCAGCCTCGCCTGTCCCAGGTCCTTTTGCGTCTGCTGCCCCCAACTGGCTCGCTCTGTTCATCAGTGGTGGGTTCACTCTGGCGAATGCGCCCGGCTTGAACGCCATGTGCAAGTTAGAAACCTTGGTGCGGGCGGCTGTCTCCTCTCTTCCTTTCTTCCTAGGCTTGGTGGCTTTGCTTCTCACCCTTCCCCCTCCACCCCCACAATGTCAGCAGGGCTGTGTCCAAAGCTGAGCCCGGGAGAAATGTTCTCCGCTCTCCAGGGCCAGCATTGCAGTGGCTGGAGCAGACTTGGAGGAAGCGTCGCCAAGCTGAGCAGGCTGTTGCCGGAACCAATTAGCCTCCAGCCAGCAGGCAGAGTTTCAGCCCCTGTTCTTTCCGGCCTTCTCTCTCTCTCTCTCTCTCTCTCTCTCTCTCTCTCTCTCTCTCTCTGTCCCCGCCTCCAGGATCTCTCTGCCTCTCCATTCCTCTCCTTGTCGGAGCTTGTTTTGGGCAACGTGGGGTTGCAGTGAGTCACGCCGCGCGTAGGGGATTTTAAAAGCATTCTGTTGTCGCTCAGTGCTTTGGCGCTGGGGGCGGAACAAATGATGGGCTCTTGCAGACAGCCTTGGCTGGGGAAGGAAGGCAGAGCTGGGGAATGACTGTGTGTGTGTGTGTCCTTTTAATCTTTTCGGTGGGTGAGGGCTTGCTTTGGGGAGGGGGCTCCTCTCTCCCCCCTTATAAAAGTAATTCTGCTATTCCGCAGGTGAAATTCACAAGCCAAAGAGATAAAGATAATTTGTTGCAGCATATGTTGAAACATAGGAAGCTGTTTTATACTGAATCAGACCACTGAGTCCATTCACTCAGTGCAGTATTGTTTACACTGACTGGCAGGCCGTAGCTCTCCAGGGATTCAGGCATGGGCTGACTCTTCCAACCCTACCTGGACATGCTGGCGGATGGGACCTGGGACCTTCTGAATGTAAAACAGATGTGATGGCCCTTGCATGGCTTGCAGTTTATATGCAGGCACACTTTCCTGCCCCTTCAGAGATCACCCACACGTTCAGAGTGTACTTGGAAGAAATAGAAGAGTGTTGGTGTGACTGAAACTGATCTGCAGGTATGAATGTCCCATTTCAAAACACTTCTGCGAAGAACTTGGTGGCTTTAGGCAGCCCCCCCCATCCCATTCTCAGCCCCCGCTCCCCCAGATCTGCAACCCAGAGATAATATTGACCGATCTACCTTATAGGGCTGTTGTAAGGATTATGACAAGGTAACATGTGAAGCATTTCTGAACATTTGAAAGTGGTACATAAGCGTTCGCGGTGTTATTGGAGTTTATCTTTCTTCCCTCCACCCCTTCCCTGCGATGCACACACTGTAATTTGAGTCTGGCTATCGTCCGGCCTTCCTGTACCACCCAGCCCATCTGCAACTGGGGGCTGAAGGCCTCTTTCCATTTCCCTTGAGAGGTGTGTGTGTGTGCGTGTGCGTGGCTGCTGTCTGAAACAGCCAGCCGCTGAGTCACTGATGAAACTTTAGAGCTAGTGGAACTTATTTGAGCTTGCAGGGAGGAAGGGGAGGGGGAGAGGAAGAGGAGAGAGGTTTATCAGGAAGATTGGGGCCGGATATGTGGTTACCCAGTTTTCAGACTGTGGCGCAGAATAGATGACAGGGCAAAAGATGATGCTGAGGGCCGAATCTTCCTCCTGTCTGTTTCTAAAATGGGGAGCTGGGGTGGGGGCTCTCCCTGGGCAGCTCACATCCTGTTGTCATTCTCTTCTCCTTCACCTCTTCCTCCTCCTCCTGGTTTTTTTCTTTTTCTTTTTTTTTCTTTTAAAGCCTTGCCATGCCTTGAGCTGTGCACTGGTAAGACATTTGCAGTGCCACTGGATCTGGAGAGGAGAGATTTAGGTCAAGCGCTCAAGTGAGTAGAAACAGCCATCTGTGAGCAGTATGAAGAAGGCCAGGCCACCCAGAGATGAGAGATTGAAATGGCCTGCGCTGAGAGACTGGAGAAGGGGCGGTATTTGGCGGGGGTCGGGGTGTGCGGGGGCAGGTCGTATGGCTGGAAAGCAAGCTGGCTTTTTTAAAAAGGAAAAAGCACCATGATTGGAACGGACATTCTTCCCTCCCTCCCTCCACAGACTCTTATTCCTCTCCCCCCCCCCTTTGTGTCTCCTGGAAAAAGAAAAAGAAACCCCAACCAAATCCTTCCCTCCCTCCCCCTTTCTTCCTGACCCTCCTTCCCTGGCAGGGCTGCTGTCAAATGAAGGAGAAAGCTATGCTGGAGCTGCCTAGGCGAAGATCCAAGATCATCCTGACATCTAACAGGAAGGTGTGTGTGTGTGTGTGCGCGCGCGCTTGCTTGCGTGAGCATGAGCTGTGCGGGTGGGGTGGAGAGCAGATAAGATGATACTCAGCCAAAGTGTCAGGGACAGAATTAGGCACACACTGGGGGGGGGAGAGGGGGGGAGAAGTGCTGCAAAAGTTTTACAGCATGCTCTTGAGAATTTGCTGCAGGGAGTCTGGCTCAGCTCTCTGGTGGCAGAGGCGATCTGCAGAAGTAGACGACGGCAAAGCAGCACAGTGTAGGGTGGGTTCAGAAGAGGAGGGGAGCACCAGTGACTTAATTTAGCCGTCCAGGTCGAGGCCAAAGCATGTTGGAGCCGCCTCGGTTTGTGACCAAGAACATTCCTCATAAAAACTTAACGATTCACCGAGCAGCCTTGCCTGTGCACACTTGAAAAGCAAGAGCCTCTTGTGGTTCCCGGTGGGAAGAGCATCCTTTGCCAAGCCAGATGTTCCAGACTGCAACTCTCATCAGCTCCAGCCAGTGCTGTAGTCCAAAATACTTGGAGGGGCAGCAGGTTAGCAAGGTGGGGTTAGAGTGTTGGATGTAGATTTGGGTGACACTCCCAATGATTTGCTTTGTGGCTTTGGGCACGACCTCCTTTTAACAACAACAAATTATTTACATGCCATCCATCTGACTGAGTTGTCCTAGCCACTCTGGGCAGTTTCCAACAAATTAAACACATTAAGCACAGTAAAATATCAAACATTAAAAACGTCCCTGTACAGAGAGGTATCTCAGCCTGGAGCCAACTTCAGGGAGCCGTGGGTGCTTCAGCACCCACAATAATATATTGTGGGGGCTGGGCCCCCTCAAAGTCAGTGGGCAAAGTTGAAGCCCATTTTTGCGGGCACCCACAATCTTCGGTGCATGATGGCACCTATGCTCGGCCTCACCTCAACATCTGTGCCTACAACCATCTTTCGCTGTGGGGAGCGGTCGGCGAAGCTCTTTTAAAATAAAATGGAAAATTATGGATCCATAATGTGGGGAGCACAACCTTTACTTGGAAATGGGTATTGAGACATGTTTTCGCCTCCAGGCTTGCACAAGATATGTACTGTGGAGGGAGAGGTTGCCTGCCTTGTTTCTTTCCCTGCCACCCAGCACTATCCCAGAGAGTCTTGCCTCATGAGAGCAGAAGAGCCCTGCTAGATTGGGCCAAATGCTTATCTAGTCAAGCGTCCTGCCTCGCACCATTGAACAAATGCCTGTGGGAAGTCAAGAAGGAGGACATGAACATAAAACCCCTCTGTAGCTACCCAGCTGCTAGTATTCAGTGGCATAATACCTCTGGACCAGGAGATTGTATGTAGGCATTGTGACTAGTAGCCACTGATAAGACTTAGCCTCCTATGAATTTCACTAGCCCCCATTGTACAGCCACTTCGGTTACTGGTCACCCTGTGCCTGAATATTCCACAAGCTCATTCCTTTGTACTGAACCTGCTACCAATTTCACGGGGGGCCTTGCTATCTAGTACTGTATAGTGTGAGAGGAATGGAAAATTGCCCCATGCTTTCTCCATGCTATGCATAATGTTAGTAATGCCTGTGATGGGCCCTCCTCCCCTCTCCCTGGCCTTGATTCCCTCCCCCAAAAACCCCTGAAAAGCCTTTAATACAGAATTGTGGAGTTGGAAGGGACCCTGAGGGTCATGTAGTTCAACCCTCTGCAATGCAGGAATCTCAGCATGCAGTCAACCATCCCAGACCCTGCTTAGTTTTGCAAATGTGCTAGCAGTTTTATTGCTTCACCATTAGGGTCACCATTCTATGGGAATTCATTGGGGTCATTTGTAGTAAAAACTTTAAGCGGTTTACAGGAAACAAGTGGTATATACCGTAACTTTTGCTAAATAAATGAATTTTTACTAAGATTTTCTTTTGGATCTGGAAAAACCAAGTTTGAATTTGGGTTCAGCCATTAACTTAGTGGTTGGCAATCAACTACTTTTTTTTTTTGTAAAATAGGAATATAAAAACACTTCCCCACCCCCCCTACCCCTGCAGTAACATGGGAATATGGTTAACCAATTGTATGTTATTAGTAAAGACAGATGAGTTAAGGACACGTAAAAGGATATGCACAAGTGATCCTGATGGGAAGTGCAGGGTTTTTTTTTTAAAGGCGGGGGACTTTGAATCATATTGAAACTCTAGTTGCATAGCGTCAGTACAAGCCCTGGAAATGCTGCGGCTTTTGTTGTGCAAGCTTCTACCTGTCTCCATGGCTCAGTTTCCCCACTCACTGGTGGCACACCCTTTCGTCATGTTTGCTTCACCTCTGTGCTTTGCCATGGCTGGGGATGCTGCACCTCAAAGCTTTGGTGCATCCTGGGCTCACAGCTCATGTTATGGCAGCCCTCTGGGCGTTGAGATTCTTATATTCTTAAAGCTCCTTTCAGGTTGGTGAGCAGGAAACAGGCAAAGCAGCAAGTTTGTACACATGGCTTGGCCTGGCTGGGACTCTGGGACACAGCAGTTGGTTTCATTCCCATAGGGAGCGGGTTTTCCCCTTCTCCTTTTGCTTTTCTAAAGGCTCCGACCCTGAAAGCACGGTCATACTCACATTGTGCAATACTTCTTTCTGCAGTTCTCTCCCCCTCCCCTCTTGTGATAATCACACAACCTCCCTACTTTATCTATTAGGTGGGGTGGGAAGAGAGAATAACTCTGCATTTTTGTAGTATTTTAAAGCCTCTTGGTATAGAAAAGTAATTATTTGCAGGAGTTTTGGAGCAGTTGAGTGCCCACCTACCAAAATAAAAAGCTTAGAATGTTGTGAGCATTGAGTGGGGGTGTCTTGTTAGCCCCCACCAGTGAATTCACAAACAAAATCCAATAGCTGCCCATGGCTTTTTAACGTACTGTGGCTCATGTGGCAATCCAAATAGAAACAAGTGAACTAACTTGAGGGTGGAGTAATGCATTTACTCAGATGCTGCAATTCACGGTGCAGGGTGCGCCCTCCAACTAAAATGCTGCCTTGATGGAAGATGTGTGGAATGCAGGCAACAAAATAGGAAGCAGATGTATATTATGCAAAACCAGGTAGCATAAAAAGACCTTGATGAGGCCGAGGCCGTATCAATGGGAGTGTTTTATTTCACTTTGTGATTCCATGCTGCCCCTAAATAATCTGCATGTTTTCTGTTCACATAGCCCACCCCACTTTGCAAGCTTCGTGTTTGCATAGCCCCCCCCCCCCCGCAACCTCATGGTTGGAACTTTTATTTGTAAACAAGGAATGCTACTCATTCAGCTATACAGCTTCCAATAGGTTTGATGCTTAAAGGGGAAGGGGGAAATGACAGGATAGGGATGCTGACAGCAGTTCATTTTCAGGATCACAGGGTAGTCAAGTTTTTGGGTTCACAAGTTGGGAATTAGTGGCTGCCAAAATGCACAGTTATTACTTTTAGCTGAGTATCAGTTATTATATTGTTGTGGAGTATATCCTATATGCGTTCTGTTTCATGGTAATTGTCGTTTAAGCCTTAATTCAAAGGTTAATTGTGGGGATTATTTAGCATTTCAAAACAGACAAAGTTAGCAAGGTGCCTTAGTTTGGATGTAGTCAGGGTCAAGTTTATCACAATGTGGTTTGAGTTGGGAGAACGGCTTCAAAAAGTTTATGTGGGTGGATCGGCACCACCAGTATCTTGGGGCAGAGGAATTTATTTGTTCAAAAAAATGTATATACCATTTGATTGTAATACAACCTCTAAGTGGTTTACAAGAAATATTAATGTTATAAATACAATTTAAATACAAATACCATTTAAAATCATTTTAACATAATTAAAAGTAACAGGGAAAAAAGATTAAAACATACCAACACCTATTTATATGGGTAGACTTGCCTAAGCAGAAATACTCAAAGCAGAAGCTGAAAAGAGTATAGTGAAGGCACCTCGCGGATGTCACTAGACAGGGAGTTCCAAAGTGTAGATGCTGCTACACTAAAATACTGATTTCTTACAACTGTATGGAATGTACATTTGGAAATGGGGGGCTTGACTGTGGTGCCGCCACCACCATTTTCAACATTTGCCTTGTACTGATTGTGATGGCTAGCTCTTCTCTGAGAGATTTGGGGCACTGTTCAACTAAACAATTGCGCTCATGCAAGGATTACCACTAATGCAATGGAACTCCCCACCATGCATTCGGTCCCTGCTTTGGCACAACCCCTACATTTTGGCCTTTATTGTCTGCTGAATAAATCAGAGAGCTTTCACCTTCAATGACTTCTTCCCTAAAAACCCTTCTATTCCCCAGCTAAGAAGCTTTTGGTCTGATATTCGACCAACTTAACAAGTTGAACTTTTAGTGTGTCCTTTATTCACTTTCTTACTATTTATCAAGTTAATTTTGCCATTGGAAAGATTAATGTGTGGGCAGCCAGTGCTGGAGATGCGTTTGGTTGCAGTTCCAGAAACAGAACTGTGTTTTTAAAGCTGCTAACTTTTACATGGCAAGACACTGGCATGCGTATTCTAATGCATTTAGACCCTGGTCTTAGCTGGATCCTTCTATTTATAATGAGATCTGAGCAAGCTGCCGTTTGTGGAGTGTGTGTGTGTGTGTGTGTGCGCGCGCGCAATCATGTATCATATATATCTGGCGATGGTTATGATTACAGTACCAGTGACAGAAACAAAGCACCATTTAAATATATTAAAGCCATATATATCTCCACCATCCTTCTTCTAGCTGCCCACTGAAAACAGAAAAGTAGCCCCCAGGAAGTTCTGGGGGAGTTTGCCTCTTTAAATTGGCCTTTTGTTTATTTATATTTTTTTAAATCACAACTGCATGCAGCTTTGCAAAATCTCCACTAGGAGGTAGTTTTAAAAGAAAAATATATACATATATATTCCATGCTGTTTCCGCTGCCTGCCTTTCTGTGTACACAGTGCCAGAAGAGTGAAAATTGCCTCCTTAACACTGTATGTGTGTGTCTGATGGCTGCTGAGCTGTTTTAGGGTGGAGAAAGAAGGAAGGGAGAATGTGGGCCACCCACATGGTTCAGGGGAGCTGGGTGGTGGGCATTTAGATAAGGGGTTTTGACTGGCAGGCTGTGGTCAAGTGTGGTGACTGGGATTGTGTGTGTGTGTGCGTACGCCAGCAAAATGGAGATTCAGGAGAGAAAAGACTTGGCCAATTCTATATCCTGTAACTCCTGCTGGAGCTGGCAAGGGGATTTGGAGCTTGGGTGCAACTCCGTCTTTTCTCCGCCTCAGTAGGTTCCTTTTCACTCTTTAAATAATATCTAGCTTTACCAGGTAGTTTTTTTTGTTTTTTTTTAATGCTGGAAATTAATTTCCGGAGCTATTTTAATTTTGCTGTATTTAATTTGATGCTTACTTTAATTAACTGCTGCTTAAACCTTCTCCCAAGCTACTTTCAGATGTCTGTGATTGCTGAACTCGAGTGGAAAGATGGGCTGGAAGGAGTATGGGGAGCAGCAGGGGGTGCGGTGGAAGGAATGGATGGAGATAGGTAGCCCAGGTGATAAATGTCCAATGCCCTCCTCCCCCAACAGCTCTTCCCATCTGCCTCAGTCCTACCTGCGTGCGTAAGGCACCTGAGAGGTACGTTCTTGGATAGGTGGCCTGTAGGTTTTTGCATGGGACAGAGACACTTCCAATAGTCGATCTTTCTCCTGCTTTTCTTTCTCTCTTTTTCTGCTCCCCTTGCCATTTTGCTGGCTAATTAAATTGTAGCACCTTTAAATAAGCTGTCCTTTGAGTCATTGCCAAATACAGCAATGTTCCTTTGTCTGTCCCCTCACCCCCTTGCTCACAAGATACTATTTAATGAACCCAGTAGCTCCTGTTAAACTGGCTATGGGTTATTTTATGCTGATACCAGTTTAATCCAGTCTTCTGACATGTCATGAAATTGTGCCCTCATCACTGTCTACACACATGTGACATACCCTCCAACATTCCCCAGATGATAATAGGGACATTTCTCACCCCCCCCCCCACCAACCAACCCTCCATTTTTTGGTGTTCCCCCCACAGAACATTTCCCACCAGAAAAAGGACTAGTGCTGCCACCACTACACCAATGGGACACAGTACATACAACCTCCACCACCCCGAAAAACAACACCGATTTTATTTTATTTTAATCTGGCTGGGGAAATAGGAACATTCCAGGATCAAATCAGAAGCTGGAATGGCTTTTGTAATTCTAGGACTGTCCCTGGAAAATTGGGGCACTTGGAGGGTACGATGTGACCCCCCCCCCCATCTTTCTTCCCTTGCATTAAATCATACCCCATTGCTGTTGTCCTCTGTCTGACTCTCTCCTTCCCGCTACAAGACTCCCTGCCTATCCCATCTTGTACCATATCTCTTCAGCTGGAGATAAAGCAGCTCAAGGTCCACAGCTGTAGTGGAGCCTGCAACTCCACTCACCCCACTGAGCAGTCCTTGTGGGGTGATAGCTTTCCCTGTGAGAAACTGAGGCCTAGAGCACTGGTATTACTTACATGAGCCAGGCGTCTCATCTCCAGACACAGAGGGCTCCATGGTGAACTGGCTCTGCTCCCTTAATTTATGCCTGCCATATGTGTGCCTCCCTTTTACGCTTTGCTTTACTGGGTAGCATGGTATCAGCAGAGACTAAAGCCTAAATTGCATATGAGTCTTGAAACACTGTGTCTTTGTGTGTGTGTGGTTGTTTAAAAACAAACCAGGTGTACACAGTTCTTGCCTCAAATGGTAAAAGAAGTAGGATGTACATTTGGGGGGGGGGGGAGAGGCAGAAGCTAAGAATAACAATAGTAAAACTTTCACACCAGAGCAGTGTGTATTCATTCTTTCTGGTGTCGAGTTGCTTGTTTTTCTTCTCAGTTACTGCAAAGGTGTCTGGGGCAGGAATTGGAGCCCGTTCAGTGACACTGGGCAAGTGGGTAGAGGGAAATTGGGACAGGGTCTGTTTCAGACAACGTTCCCTCCGGAGCTCAGATCTGCTGGAGCAGAGTTGGCTTATGAGCTGGTTAATGAACACCAATTTGTGGCACCTGGCAGCTTGATGCTGGTCGATGATGGAGGGTAGGGGGAATCTTCCGGAGGAGGGAGAGAGCTGGGAACGGAGAGATCAGAAGGGATGAGACGATGATGGTAAGACAGCGAGAATGTGTTATTTTTTGCTTGGCAGAGGGGGCTGCTTGAGGACAGTGGGTTGTGCTTGCAAGAGAGGCCTGGGCCTAGTTGCTAGGAGCAGAGAACCTGTTTACTGAGGTTTCCTGTCAGGGATAATTGATTCCTGTGTGCATTTGTGAAAGAAAACTGAGGCAACTCTCGGTTAGGCAGAGGCAGATTGTTTTGTGACAGGGATCAGCAGAAGAAACTCAAACACGGGCCCACAGTGCGAAGTCTGGCAGTCTCAAGGGGGTGTTAAAAATAAATATAAAAATGCTTAGCTGAACCTGGGGTCACCTGGGAGGGACTTGAGCAGCTGGGTCCGTCTTGACCTGTTCCCTGGACTTTGAATGCTGATTCCTTTCACTCATACCTCACACCCACCCTGGTGAATAGAGCTGAGGGAAGAGTTGGGCCCAGGCAAATGACATATTGCAGAGCATGGTTGAATGAGTTAGGGAGGATGTTATTACAGCACAAAAGGCCTCTTTGGGATGCCGCTGAGGAACTGACTCCAACATCGCCCGCCTTAGCCTTTCCCTTTGGACTCGATAGAAAACTCTCCACGACCTCAGCTTTATACAAGCCTTTCAGATTAGGAGTTCTCTGGGAGATGTGGTGAGCCAGAGGAGTTAAATGACCATTTCTCTGCGCAAGAAATTAAAGCAACTGATTGGGGAGTGGGCAGGAATAGAAATCAAAGCAGTTTGTATAGAATATAAAATATGCATTAACATTATTGATGAAATTCGGAAGTTAAAAGCCTGTTGACCTCAATCTGCCTTATAAGGTAAAGGTAAAGGACCCCTGGATGGTTGTCTAGTAAAAGACGACTATGGTTTTGTGGCACTCATCTCCCTTTCAGGCCGAGGGAGCTGGCATTTGTCCACAGACAGTTTTCCGGGTCATGTGGTCAGCATCACTAAACCACTACTGGCGCATGGAGGACCGTGATGAGTGCCAGAGCGCACGGAAACACCATTTACCTTACCTCTGCAGCTGTACCTGTTTATCTACTTGTACTGGCATGCTTTTAAACTGCTAGGTTGGCAGGAGCTGGGGCAGAGCAATGTGCGCTCACCCCATCATGGGGATTCAAACTGCCGACCTTCCGATCAGCAAGCCCAAAGAGGCTCAGTAGTTTAGACCATAGCGCCACCTGCGTCACCACCCAGTTAACAATATAAGTTGGGAATAAAATTCCCTTTAAAAATCACCGTTGCTACTGTTCTCTTTGGTCCCCCAGTTCCAGCCTCCCTGTTTCTTTTAAAGCATTAATTTGCAATGCACACATATTTAAGAATGACCATTACAACTAAACAGAGTTTGTGCGAAGAGTTGAGCAAAAAGCAACGGATTTAATACGCACATCAATCAACAACAATTCCTTGATTATGTGTTACGGGGGGATCAGTTTTTAACCTGCAGGAGCTAATTTTAAATGCCAGGACTGAGTGTTAAAAGCCCATTTAAAAAAAAAAAATCTTTACTGATTCTGGTGTAAATAATCATCAAAGAAAAACATTACAAATGTCATTTCCTCATAATGGTGAGTAGTTGGTTTGGTGTAATCAAACTTACTTAAATTTAAATGGTCATTAGACAGATGATTAAAGGTTTTTTGTTTGTTTGTTTTAGTAAACTAATCATTTGTCAGCCCAAATCTGGATTAATATATCTAGAAGAGCAATATGGGAGTATTTGCACCCCCAGTGAGCACTACTTTTAAACTATCACTAGTATTGTCCCCTCTTATGCAACCATAGCATTAAAGGTCTTTGCTCTCTTATACTGGTTAGACTGAGTGTCAGTTTATCACCTGGGAGACCAGGACTCAAATTCCTACTTCGCTGTGAAGCTCACAGGCCATTCATTGCCTCTCACCCTAACCTACCTCACAGGGTTGTTGTGAGCTTTAAATGGTTAGGGGGAGAACAACGTATGCCACCTTGAGCTTCTTGGAGAAAAAGGTGATACTGTATATAAATGCAGTGAATACCTGAAAAGAAAACATCCACTTGGACTCTTCCAGTTCTTCTGTCATTTCAGAGTTGAAACTCAGTTCTTACCTTACAGAGGCTCTGTATTTGAAAATGTCCTCTGTTTGGAGGGCTGCCTGGTCCAAGTCTTGTTTAAAAATAAAGAACCCTAAAGCAGAAGAGCAGGGGAGGGTCATCTCACTTAGCACCTGAATGGCAGACTAACCAGGCACACAGGTCACCTGGTCACAGCATTTCCCCTACAGTGAAAGGTATTGCATTTTTATTTAAATTATAGAAATTGTTTCTAAATTTGGGCTGCTTTTGGACTGCTCCATAGAATTAGCATATGCAGATTGTATGCAAATAGAACCACCTTTCATTTTCTGTTTGGGTGATGTATTTCCTCTTGATGTGCAAGTGGCCTCTTGAAACCCTAAATATAGGTAACAGGCAGACACTGGGCGGTGGAGGAGGGGAAAGTGCCACAGTTGGTGTGGAATCGTGTTGCTCAGTGCTTTCTCTCTATGGATTTTGCTACTTACACAACTTCCACAGTCCATTCATGGACTGCTCTGTGGCAAAGGTCCACTGGATGTGCAAAATTGGCACATCCCAGACTTGCCAGTGGCTTGTTTTCTATGTGGTTAAAAGGCACAGTTGGTCAACCTTCTGAGAGCTGTCTTGCTCCTTCCTTCATTCTGTGTTGTGGTGGGCCTTGGTTTTGCAGCTTTGACCTTTGTCGCTGGTGCTAGTGGTCCTTAAGGCCCTTGCAACCTAAGAAAGAAGTAAGGAGGAGGGAGGTGGGCTGGGTCATGGGCTAAAAATAAATGAGAACTGAAGGGAAAGATTGAGAAAAGAAAAGAGTTAAAGGGCAGAATGTGATGTGGAGGGGAGTAGGTAAAATTTATCAGCTTAGAAAGTTTTGACCAGTGGGGAGAGGATCTAGAAATGGTAGATATACAGAAGAAATGGTAGATATACACAAGAAATTTCAGGGGTTGCCTAGACATGCCTTACAACCCCTTTCTTTGGAGGCATTTCCCCTTGGAGTGAGAGTGCTTCCTAGTGATATTTCATACTATTTTTTAAGGCTGATTCTTTAAGTTCCATTTTAGTAACCAGGCTTTGAGCTTTTCACACTTGTAGATGGGAGTTTGGGAGTATTAACCTGATGAGTCTCAAAACAAACAAAAACAATCCTACTGGGAAAGTAGATGTATTTATGTGCAACTTTAAAATGCACACACACAACACACACACACATAAACTGGGCAGTTACATCAGAATGGTTTGTCTTCTGAGCCCTCTTGTTTGACTTGGCCACCCACTTGACACCTCAAACTGTCAGGTCCTCTTTGATCTTCTCAACTTATTCTGGATAGAATCCTGGGGTTGAAATAGCACCCAGAATCTCTGGGATTGGTCTGCACAGCAAACACGAGCTGATTCTCCTATAACATTTCTTGAAGTTCCTCAGCTTTCCCTGTTTTGAATTGTGAGCATTGCAACTGAGAAGCGAGAGGGCTTAAGCCACTCTTAGGATCAGTGTTGTTATTTGGGGACAGTAAGTTTCCTCCCCTCCTCCCACCTCTAGTTTCTTGTGTGCTAATGTGAAGATACACTGTCTTTTACTGCTGGAATGGCAACTGGAAAATGCCCCTGGCCCATAGGATTCAAGCTTCGCCATTTATATCTTGATGTCAAATCTGTTTTAGTGAACCACTGAAAGGTTTGTCTGCAGTTCTGAGCATCCCAACAGAATTGGCATTAGGAAGATAGGAAGCTGCCATATCCAGAATCCCTTGGTCCACGTAGCTTAGCATTGTCTATGTTGACTGACAGCAGCTCTTCAGGTTTTTGGACATGGGACATTCTGCAACTGAACCCCCCCCCCCCCCAAGAAGGCTTGCAAACAGACCACTTTCTGTTTGTCCTGGTATGTTTCTGGAACTTAAGACTGGCTGTCAGACCATGTTTCTCCATTAGAGAAAACCTATTGAGTTTCCCTCCCCCTTATGTAAAGGTGTTTTTTTAAAAAATACCTTTTGTGTGCATGTATAATACTTGTGCAAAGACCTGGAACCTGGTTGGGTTATTTATGCCATGTGTGAAAAACATCAACTTCCCCTCCTCTGTCCCTCCAGAGCTTGTGTGGGATAGTGACGTCTCAACATTCAGTAGTGTAGAGCAACTTAGTAGGGTTGTATTTGTGGATGAATGTGGCACACTCCAGGTGTTGTTGGACTCCAACTGCCACCAGCCCAGGTTAGCATAGCCAGTAGTCAGGGATGGTAGGAATTAGAATTTAACAACATCTGGTGGGCACCATTGTTGGGTGCCCCCATTTTAGGGTGTGGTGGTAAGGAGGAGTTGCTGGCTTCAGTGAACCCCTTCCGTTTTTGAGAAGGTGGCGGCAGTGGTAAGGAACAAGCAGTAATTGGCAATAAGGTGCTAGATGCTATAGGATTTGGTTGCTAGAGCAGGCTGCTGATGGGCAGGTGGTTAACATAAGAACATAAGAAGAGTCTGCTGGATTGGGCCCATCCAGCCCATAAGCAGGATTTGAGCACAAGAGCACTCTCCCCTCCTATCGTTTTCAGCAACTGGTATTCAGAAGCATTATTGCCTCCAACTGGTTCTAGGCTTAGCCTTTTCCTTGATCCGGCCATTCTATGGGTGGGGTGGCTTTTTTTGTATGGCATATGAAGCCCCCACATGTGGCCTGAAGTAGTTACCTATGTGCACGATTGCATATTTGTGCGTGCGTGAGCAAGGGAGGTGTCGTATGTTTGAACGGTGTTGTTTGTGTGTGCTATTGCAGGAGACTGCCTGTACTCAGAAGAGAGGATCTGTTTATCTATTGTGTCTGTGCTGTCTGCTGTAGAAAGGGACTAATATTAAAAGAAGGTGTGAGCTCTCTGCCAGAAGAACATAAGAGCCCTGCTGGATCAGACCCAAAGGTCCATCTGGTTCAACATCCTGTTTCCCACAGTGGCCAACCAAAATTCCTTTGGGAAGCCCACAAGCAGAGTAGGAAGGCAGGCAGTTCTCTCCTGCAACTGCTTCTCAGCAAACGGTATTTCATTGTCTTTCTGCCTCTGAACATTGGTGTCTATATAGCAATTTTGACTAGTAGCCATCAATAACCTTATCCTTCATACATTTATCTACACTCTTTTAAAATCCATCTAAGCCAACGGCTGTGGCAGCAAATTAATAAGTTAACTATCTGCTATATGATTAAGTCTTTCCCCTCCCCTTGTCTGCCCTGAATCTCCTGTCCCATCAGTTTCATTGGTTGACTCTTGAGTTCTAATATTATTAGGGAGGGAGAAAAACATGTCTTTTTGCGGAGGAAGCAGATAATTTTTACAAACCCCTTTTGCACTTTTTCAAAAATTAAAACTTCTTAATGCTTTAGCCTTGCCTTGAAGGGAAGCTGTTTCAGTGCCCTGATCACTTTGGTTGCTTTCCTCTTCACCTTTTCCAGCTCTCTAATACCTTTTTTTAGTGCAGTGAGCGGAACTGTAGATAGTATTCCAAGTGTGGCTGCACCAAAGGTTTGTATAATAATATTACTATACTGGCAACTTCATTTTTGATCCCTTTGCTGGGTTAGCATTTTCACTGAGCCTGTTCATTGTGACACCAATTCTCTTTCCTGGTTAGTCACTTCAGGTTCAGATCCCAATAGTGTATATGTGTAATTAAGGTTTTGTGGTTTTTTTTAAGTGTGCACCACTTTATACTTGAACAACATTTGCCATTTTGTTGTGTATTCACTCAGTATGGAGTTGCCCTTTTGGAGCTCTTCCCAGTCTGCTTGGGTTTCCACCACCCACAGTAATCTGCAAACCTGGCTACCTCACAGTTCATCACTAACCCACTTCTGGAAAAGCTAAAAACTGGTCCCAGTACAGAACCTTGGTGAACCCATTTCTTCTATCCATATCTATTTAATTCCACTCTCTGTTTCCTGCTCAACCAGTTAATATTCCTTAAGAGAACCCAGGAGCCTTTGGTGAGGCTTTGTTTTTTGCTAACCATGATTTAAATATTATGTGCGGATCAGGCCACTAATGCAACTTGAGCTATAGAAACTTTTTTGTGTTCTAACAAGTAAAAAGTTTCAGATGCAATTAGTGTGTGTGTGCACATGCGCACGGAGATACGTTGTTCAATCCCGTGCTCTAAGAATATAGGAACCAGGAGTGGGCCACACCCCTAGTGCCAGACACCCCTTCCCTAGTGACTACATGTGCAGCACAGACATCTGTAGGGAGTGGGCCTTGTGCATATACTGTAATTGTATGAAGGCTTCCCCAGAATATGAAACATTGACTGAGTACTCTGTACAACAGGGCTGGGGAACCTTTTGCCCTGGGGTTAAAATGCAACCCTTTAGGCTTGTCTTTCCCTTTACTCTCTCCAAGTTGCACCTTCCTTGAGTGTTTTTTGCCTGCCTGGAAAGTGTTAATCGAACTCTGGTAATGGCTCTTGGTTGCCTGGATGCGTGATAGAAAGGGATATAAGAGTATGTATAGAAATTAACCTGCTGTGCAAAGATAATATTTGCATCCACTACTCTACCCTATTTTGCCTCTGGCTCCACCCACCCTTTGGAAGACTGCCAAGAAAGGAATTCAATCTTCGGGTTGGAAAAGGTCCCCTTCCCTGCACTTCAGACATTTGTGCTGTATCTGCAGTCGTCCGTGTGGGGCTGCTTGGTGCGGTTCGCCTCTTTCCTCCTTTGTGAAACCCGGGAGCAAAGAAGCCAAGATAGGACTTGCAAATGTCTGGCCATTTGTAAGTGTGGCTGTTGTGTAGTGGTTACTGTCTCTCTGCCTAATCTACCTTGCAGGGTTGTTGTGAGGCTGAAATGAGAAGAAGAGAGAATAATGGATAGAAATGTAGGAATAACTACATATAGCAAGTAGCACCAATAAGATATCATTAGCCTGCTGATCATTGATATAAATGAGGGGAGTCCATTGCTCGTTGTATCAGCCGATGGAAGGTACCAGCCAGGTGGGCTATGACCAGACCTCCACGACAATGGATAGAAGCATTGTGAGTTGATTTTTTTTGTTATTTTGATATATTTCTCACCCTTTACCTTAAGGTCCCATTTTAACAATTTAAAATGCAAGCTTAATACAAGTTCTGAAACCTGTGTTGCAGGAGATGTTTGATGCCTGTGGCCCATCATACGAGCAGCATCTGTTGGTGTGTAGTTGACAATGCTGAACGGTGTCACAAAGCTCCCCTAAAACATACCTGGCTTAGGTGCAGTTGTAACCAAAGAGTCTCTTTCTGAGTACTGCCTAAAAGTCCACCTGTTTGGTGGCAAACCTGGCCTGTGTCAGAAGTACTTCAAGTTCAGCCATTTTGCTTGGGGTTTGCTTTGTGTTTGTGGACATGAAGCTGAAGCTTTGGGCCACTTCCAACTTCATTTTCCAGGTAATGGTCCACAGCACCATGTCTCAAGATGCATGTGCACAGTGTAAGAAAAAACATATATATGTCCTGAGCCATGAGAGTACTGTCCAACCTGGAACATAGATTCAGCCTGAGGAGAGCTGTTGAGTAAGGCTGTGTACGTGTCATATGTTTAAAGCACATGGCTCCCCCCCCCCAAATCCTCAAGACTATAATTTACCCTACAGTTCCCAGCATCCTTAACAAACTACACTACCCAGGATTCTTTGCGGGAAGTCATGTGCTTTGAATGTATGGTGTGTACACAGAACCTTGCACACTGCATTTGGAACAACAGTGTCACTGAGTACCCATCTTCTCCAGGAAACAGATATGTGTTCTCATCCATGCATGTAAAGGTACAGACTTTCAATAAATAAACAAAGCCTGAAGCTGCCCTCTGGGGACAGAGGACAGACTCTTCCCCACAAGTTTTATGCCCAGCTGTATTTAATTTGGGATGCATTATTCTCCCCCTTTATGGAGAACAGGATCTTTTGTGCAGAAGGTGGGCTTACCCTCGGCAAGGACAAGGCTGCTGGGATGTTGGTGGCTTCCTCTTGTTTTATCCTTGCCTCAGGTCAGCGCATGCAATCCAGCTGTTGCCTGTGCTCTTCTCCTTTGTTTGCTTGCACACCTTTGCAGTGCATTCTGGGAAGCCCATCCCACAGTGCCAAACAGGCTCTTGCGAGCAGAGAGACGGAATAATTTGCAAAGTAAAGCAGCGGAATGTGGAACTGAATGGGTACAGAACACTTGTGAATATAGGGTGGAGGGGGTTGTGGGTTGTGCCTCAGGCATTCCCAGCTGTGCCACACACAAAAAGCCCCTTATGGTGTGTGCTGCCAAGCCAGATCCAAAACAGGATTTGCTGTAGGCGGGCTGGTCAACACCTAGGCGCTGTGTGTGTTTTACCACTGGATTTGTTTTCTGTTGGAACTAAACTAGCACGGCATAACCAGTGGTGGTTCAGTTAAATTTAATACTTTATTGTTGGATCTTCTGTGACAAAATACTCTTACCAATTTTCCCATTGGAGGTTGATGTTAAATTTGATAGCTGCAGTTCCAAGCATCCCTGGGGAACTAGCGTTAAAGAGGCAGGGCAGACTGTTTTGGAGTTGAGGAGTAATTGCTGCTGTTCTCTTGAACATAAATAGTTGGCTAGCAGCATGCCTCTTTTCAAATGCAGCACTGTTTCCCCCACTCTCTCAGAGGGGCCAGGGGACTGGCACTGAGGAACTAAGTGTGGAAAAACAGGAGACAACAGATCTCAAAGGAACTCTGAATGTGGATGCTCCCAGAAGTGATAGAGCAAATTCTGAAGTTGCTCCTGAACACGAAAAGGAACATGTGAATGGTGCCTGGGCATGGCTGCTTGTGGAAAGTCCTGATGTAAGAAGCATTCAGCCAGAGCAAGATAAAGTGGCCCACCATATAATCACTTGGTGATGCAGTTTTTATTTATATTTATTTCATACATACATATGAAGACCAAGGCACATGCAAATATGTGAGCTTTATAAACATGCTGTCCTTTTCAGCTCACCAATAGACTATTGATTCACAGGCAAATACTTTTCGGGCTAAGGATGCGGGTGGCACTGTGGTCTAATCCACTGAGCCTCTTGGGCTTGCTGATCAGAAGGTCAGCGGTTCGAATCTGCACAACGGGGTGAGCTCCCGTGGCTCTGTCCCAACTCTTGCCAACCTAGCAGTTTGAAAGCCTGCCAGTGCAAGTAGATAAATAGGTACTGCTGTGGCAGGAAGGTAAATGGCATTTTCATGCGCTCTGGTTTCCATCACGGTGTTCTGTTGCGCCAGAAGCGGTTTAGTCATGCTGGCCACATTACCCAGAAAGCTGTCTGTGGACAAACACCGGTTCCCTCGGCCTGAAAGCGAGATGAGCGCCGCAACCCCATAGTCACCTTTGACTGGACTTAACCATCCAGGGGTCCTTTACCTGTTTTTTAACCTTACTTTTCGGACTCTATTTCAGCAACAGTGTCCTCTACCACCACCACTGCAGTTTAATAGTAATAATAATAATCATCATCCTTTGGAAAAGATTTTAAAAAGATTTTAAAAAACACCATTCCTAAAGATAAAAGCTAAGAAAATAATAATAGATTAAAAGAAGAAAGAGAAGGTGAAGCCAGAGGTACCTCAAAGCTGTTAATAAACCAGGTGAAGTGGAGCTCTTTGGGGATAGATATTATGTTGTAATTGAAAGGAGTTAGTGCTTTAGAGCGATTGGAGTTGGTCTAAGGAGGTTCTGCTTCAGGAGGACTCCTCCACAGCCCATCCCTGTGGCTCATTTGCAGCTCACTAGCAGGGAAGTAAATTTACTAGGGACTAGATGGCATTCTATTGACAAAAACAGGATCTGTTTTTTCTCACCTTCACTTCTTTCCCCCTTCCACCATTTTTCAAGAAGGGACAGCTGGCACCTCCACACAAATGAGATTAGGGTCTTGGATGTGCAAGAGTGGAGGAGTGGTTTGAACAGCAGGAGTTGAAGGCTACCTTAAAAAGCATAAAGGCTGTCTGTCCTCCTGCAAAGCTTTCTTGTTGTGGACCCCAGCAGGGAAGAGGGATACTGCTGTGGGAGAGGAAAGGATTATCACACTGGCCTCTCTCACCTCTGGGGAGAGGAGGAGGAGGAGGCTGCTTTCTGCTAGGAATCTGCAACCCAACTGGTGTGTGTCCTGCAGCTGTGGGGTTGCGGGTGATGGGCAGGGATGGTCTGCCACTGGGACAAGCAGGGATGAGCCCACTTGATCATGCAGAGTCTGGAAGTCCTGGGTTTGATGGAACAGAGATGTGACTGCATTGCTCTGCTTTGGCTGGAGGCCGTTCCTGAGGCAGTTTTGTTTCCACTAAGTATTAAGAATAAAAGAGCAGCTCCTGGTCGTGTGTGTGTGTGTGTGTGTGTGTGTGTGACTGTTCCCTTCCAATATCCATAAACTCCTTTCCTTTAGCTGGTTGTATGTAATAGGGTCATCTCTTTACTATGCAAGGAACAAGGAATTCATGCAGATAGACAACTCCCATTACAGTAGTTTATGTAGCCTGCTTGATGATTAAATTGTATATAAATCTTGTTGGATTAATTCATTAAAGAAATAAAACTATCTCTGTGGCCAGATTCCTCTTCCCACCTCTAACTGTGTTGTGTGGCCACAACTCCTAATCAGATGAACCTGTCACTGCTTCAAATGCTAGCTTTCGATTGTGTTGAGCTGCTCACCTGGAAGTATTGAAACCCCGTGTTGAGTAGTGGTAGCCAGTGTGGTGCCCCCAGATGTTGTTGGACTATACTACTACCAGGTCTAGCCAGCATAGCCAGTGGTCAAGAATGAGGGGAGTTGTTGTTCAACAGCATGTAGAGGACCATAGGTTCCACATTCCCCCATTCCCTATTTTACAGAGTTTAAGCAAGCATTCTGTTGTTTGCTAGTCCACTGCCATGGGACAATGCTTGAAAGACCCAAGATAAGCCTATAGATGTAGGATAAGAATGTAAGAAGAGTTTGCTGGGTGAGGCCAATGACCCATCTTGTCCTGCATCTGTTCTCTCAGTGGCCAACCAAATGTTTATGGGAAGCCTGTAGGTAAGAGCAGTCTCCCCTCCTGTGGTTTCCAGCAACTGTTACTCAAAAGTGTACTGCCTCCAACCTGGAGGTGGAGCATAGCCATCATAAATATTAGCCACTGAAAGCCTTTACCTCCATGCATTTGCCTAATCCTCCCTTAAAGCCAGTCAAGTTGGTGGGAGCAAATTCCATAGTTTACTATGCACTGCATATAGAAGTATATTCTTCTTTTTTTTGTCCCAAATCCTCCCAACATTCAGCTTCATTGGATGTTCACCAGTTCTAGTGTTAAAAGAGGGAAAGAAAAACTTTTCTCTATCCGTGATGTGCATAATTTTAGAAATCTAGTTTGGTGATCATCCAGCCATCCTATCATCTTTCCTGTTTACGTTTTGCTAGTGCTGCTTGCACAGCTTACCTGGGTCTGAGGTTTATCCCTCCACCCTGTGTGCCCCTTTTCTTTCCCCTTTTCCTTGTTAATTAACTACTCAGTGTGCTCTGGTGGTCTGCAAAGACTGAAACAAAACACAGATGTTTATGCAGGTCCAGGTCCAGATCTAGTTCCTTGTTCTCATCCCCACACTGCAGCACTTTGAGTTGCGGGCTTTTCCCGTTACGGACGGGTCTCTGGAACGGATCCCGTCTGTAACACGAGGTACCACTATATAGCATTCCCAGAGTGGAACAAAGCAAGACTTGCAGCCCATTCTTTGAAGTCTGTTTCATCAGCAGATACATGTTTGCAATGAAATCTGCCAACTGAAATGTTGTGGTGGCCCAGCATTGTAAAGCCAAATGCTGAACCAATGCACATTGTAAGAATTGGGAGCATTAGTTAGAAAAGTATTTCAGAATAATGCATGGTTGTACTTAATTGAATTGTAATCACTATTTTTTAAAAGTTTAATAGACACAATGTATGCATATTTTTATCCTAAGGAATGGAGACAGATACTGTATTGAGAGCCTAGTCCTGGGCTAGTGTTTGGGAGTGATGGAGAAGCTAGCATCTAAGGCAGAAAAGTACCGTAATCTGAGGAGTGCCTTACTTGAGGAAGGTGGTGGTATTAAAAAGTTATTTGTGAGGGTGCATGCATGTTCCCTGCTGTTGAGAGGTCCTAAACTCTATCTATCTATCATCTATCTATCTATCTATCTAGTATCTAATGCCTTCAGTAATTTTTCTTAAAACCAAAAATAAGTCCTCTCTGAGTAGAAATCCTAACATTTTGACTGATTGAAATCATCATCATCATCATCATCAGCAGCAGCAGGATCAAACTACAATGTTCAGCTCTTCTCTCTGCTTAAATTTATTTTAAACGTAGATATGGGTTTTCCCCAGAAACCTGTTGGGACTGCTGCACTGGGAAAGTTAAGCCTCCTACCATCACCGTTTTTCTGATGTAAATTACCTCTTCTCTTACCATGCTGCTAAAATGCATTGGTAGTTTTTAAGACTTGGCATTGGTCTGAAAACTGCATCATTATCTATACAGTACTTGCAAGGTTTTTGGTCTAGTATTCAAAAACCCACAAAACCAGTTAGATAAAGCCATGTTTGAAACCCGCGATACCTGTTTACCACAGGCTATAATGCTCACACTACAAGCAGTGATCCTTGTCTCATACCACCTGAGATACCTAGGCTGGAGACTCTCTAGCTTTTATGGGTTTCCTTTTTGTGTGTGTTTAAGTAAACGAATAAAAAGAATTCTATACTGTCTTTTATCAAACCAGATTCCAGATATAGTATAGCGTCATATAGAATAGATTATATAATCTAAAAACCAATACAGTACAATAAAAAAAGGAACTACTATAATAAAATATGCCAGCTAAAAATTCCAGTGGGGTGTGTGTACAAACACTGTAAGCCTATGCCTGCTTCCCTCTGTGTGCCTGTGCATGTGTATGGAATTATGGTCCACCTTGAAATACAGCCCTTCCTGGCCAAAAAATTGCCCAGCCCTGGTGTGCTCAAAGAGCCCTCCTAGATCAGAGCAAAGGTCCATCTAGTTCTGCTACCTATTGGTATGATGACCAGACAGATGCTTCTGGAAATCCTGCAGCAGCCTTCACAGCTGCCAGTTTTTACTGTTCTTCTGCCTCTGAAAATGGAGGTTCCATTTGGCTATCCAGGCTAATAGCTGTTGGTTCACCTGTCTTCCCTAGGGTTTGTAATTAGCAGAGTGCCAGGTGCATTGTGCACCTAAAGATTCTCCATTTGCGGGCACCTCAAAAAGTCTGGGTGCCATTTTTTTGTGCCTGGCTGACACTCGAGGATTACTGAGATGTATGTGTTGGAAGCCTCAAAGTATATGTTAAGGATAGACAATATGTTAAGGAGTTTAACAATAAAGAGTAGAGTGTTTTGAAAACTGAAGTATGGTACCAATAATTTTATTGTAAACAAAAAAACAAACATGTATTAACAGTTTCCGCTAAAAATGTGATTTTAACGTGTCACTTGTGTAAATTGTATATTAATTCACGGTTATCAAAATAATAAAATGTGTTTCCGACACCCCACCCTACCCCGCAGTGGCAACTAGACATTCTGTTTTGTTGCCCAAAACCCAGGCTCCAGAAACCATTTGGCTTCTAGCTTTTCTATCCCAGTTTTTAACACAGGTCTTCCCCCATGGAATCGTCTCATCTGTTTTTGAAGTCATGTAACCCAGTTGTCTAGCACGCGGGTGGCGCTGTGGTCTAAACCACAGAGCCTAGGGCTTGCCGATCAGAAGGTTGGTGGTTCAAATCCCCGTGACGGGATGAACTCCCGTTGCTCGGTCCCAGCTCCTGCCAACCTAGTAGTTCGAAAGCACGTCAAAGTGCAAGTAGATAAATAGGTACTGCTCCGGCAGGAAGGTAAACGGCGTTTCCGTGTACTGCTCTGGTTCGCCAGAAGTGGCTTAGTCATGCTGGCCACATGACCTGGAAGCTGTACGCCGGCTCCCTCGGCCAATAAAGCGAGATGAACACCACAACCCCAGAGACGTTTGCGACTGGACCCAGCAGTCAGGGGTCCCTTTACTTTTTTAACCCAGTTGTCATAATCTCCTTTTTTGATAGCAAAGTCCATAACTTAATTATGCATTTTGTGCATAAATATTTGTGTGCGCATGTCTCATGTATACATATTCAGCGCTAGTCCTACTTGGAGCAGACTAGTTGAAATCAATGAACAAAACTAACTTAACTTCATTAATTTCAGTAGCTCTGCTCTGAGTAAAGCTTAGTTGAAGACAACCCATAATCTTTCAGGCACATAAACAAACACACTAAAATCACCAGCATGTTTCCGCTCCTATCAGCACCTTTGAAAAAGCATCACTTTGTGAAGTTTTCTTGCTATAGTGCTGCTATTGCTGCCACCTGCCTCGGTTTCCCTTTTGTGTTTTTGAGGTAGGTGGCACTTGCCCAAGGCAACTGTGTGTTCAGGAGACTAGGCTAGTGTGCTATCATAGTTGTCCCCCAAAACCTTTTTGCTTTACAAAAGTTGCAGCATAAATAGCCCCCTGCTGTTCATCTGGACAGTGCACATTTCTTTGGATGCCCAAACCAAGACAAGGCTTGTGTGCATTACTGGAACGATAACATCCTTCCTTGTGCAGGAGCAGTTTGGTTATTAAAAGCATGCACCCAATTTTACATCAATGATTTTGTATATGTGTGTGCATTTTATCTCTTTAAAGCATCTTAAGACCCCGGGAGTGTAGCTATGTGGTCCAGACTTGGCCCTTCTGGGTTCCCTTGCTGGTTTGCCCCTTGACTATGGAACTTTAGGCATAGCTATCTCCTAGATAATGAGGAGGAGGGGTGATCGAGTTCTTCTTCTGGCAGAGGTGCCTGGATGCTGATATGCATTTCCAAATTAATGAATGTCTGCAGAGCACTGTGGGATGCCCAGATGAAAGGCAGTGGAGAAGCACAAAGGTATTATTATTGTCACTTACTAATTAAAATGTTCCCCCCACCCCCTCCCTGGGTTTTTTTTTTGAAGCACTGCAAATCGGTATTGGGTTCTGAAAAGCATAGCTTACCCCATCTCAGCAGGCAGCTGCAATCTTCCAGGGAGAGAATCTTGCTTGCTGTTTCCTCACTTTGCTTTTCTCAGTGGAACAGGGGGCCAGAGCGCCAGAAATTAAGGGGGAGAGGGAGCTGGAAGAGAGCCTCCCTTTGAAAACCCTAACCTTATTTTCCCAGGTCTGATGCCAGTTTCCATGGAAACAACAGCCAGGAGCAGAAATAGGGGAACCAGAATCCAGAAATGCAAAGCCTGAAGCTCCTGTTAATTTCACTCGCTGGATTCCAGTTCCCTTCCCCCTCCCGCCCCCTAGGAAACTGACATCAGATGGGGGAGCTTAGTGAAAGGCTTTTTTGCTTTAGGACCAAATTCTCTCTTTGGATTCATTCTCTCTCTCCCTCCCTCCCTCTCTCTCTCTCTCTCTCTCTCTCTCTCTCTCTCTCTGTGTGTGTGTGTGTGTGTGTGTGTGTGTGTGTGGCTGGCAGAAGCCTCAGGCAGACTTTAGCCCCTTTCTCCTTCCTCCCCCCCTTTTTTTTTTTACTTCAACCCTCTTGTTTCTGGAAAACACTCAGAAAAGCTGTTGGCAACTGGGCGCTAAGCTCCTCCCCTGGCTATTTCAGTTGCTGGCTGACTTCTGAGGGATGTGAGTGTCGGGTTCCAAAACCCAGCCACAGATTTGGACCCACCTTGGTTTTCAGGCAGCAGCTGGGCTACAGGCTAATGAGCTAACTTGTTCCAGACAGCGCTGCTAGCAATTCCATCCTGCCTGGGCACCGTAGGGAGGCTGGAGAGCAGCACCGCGGTCGGAATTTTCAGCAGCCAATCGAATTCATACTTGCACAGCAGCCATGTTTCCTCCCCCCTCCCCTTTACAAGGCCAAATGAAGTGGCCCTTCTATTTCTCGTAACTTTTTAAAAAATCCAGTGCTGAAAAATCTGAAAATAATATTTAGTAGTAACATGGTAACTTGCAGCTGATATATTATTTTCATAGCACATTGCATTTTTACCCCAGTGCTGCAAGTATATGTATTGGGAATGGGAGGGGTAATTTGGAAAGTATGCACAAGATAGCATTTTTAGAGCTTTGCGGCAATTACCTCTGGACCCCCTAGGCCATCCTAGTTCACATTTTATAGGTGGTAAATTGAGAGAGGGCATGCTCAAGGCTGCCCTGGCAAGTCATGACTAACCTGTAACTTGAGCCAATATTGTGCAGGTCTCTCCTCCCCCGACCTGTGTTTGTTTCCTGGGTGATGCGGGATGTCACTTAAAAATGAGTGTCATCTTGACATGTTACAACTCTGATCCAGGGCTCAGTTACCTAAAAGCCACTTGTTTAGATGAGGCTTTATGATCAGGCAAGGCAGCTACCTCAGGCTGCAGATTTTAGGCACCATTAGCAGTAGGTTTTATTTATTTAACCCTATGTCAAATAAAAGCCCTCTTTCCTGCAAACTTGTGATTATCCAGATATTTGGCTGTCCCCCTGGCCATGTGGTGGCCTCTGCTAGCCAAAATACAGTGGTACCTTGGTTTAAGAACAGCTTGGTTTATGAACAACTTGGATTAAGAACGATGCAAACCTGAAAGTAGGTGTTTTGGTTTGTGTTTCGCTTCCTGTTGAGTGTGTTCCATTTGTAAATTGAGTCCCCCGCTGCTATGGGAAAGCACGCCTTGGTTTAAGAATGCTTTGGTTTAAGAATGGACTTCCAGAACAGATTAAGTTCGCAAACCAAGGTACCACTGTATAGGATATCAGTGTAAGAAATAAATTGCTGGAAAATGCTTTTTAGCATACTGTAAATATGGTTTAGTCCAGGGCTGGGGAACCTGTGGCCCTCCAGGTGTTGCTGGAATAAGTTCATATTATGTCTTACCATTGGCCATGCTAGCTGGGGTGAATGGGAATTGTAGTCTAGAAACATCTGGAGAGGGGGGTCTGCAGGTTCCCCATACACTGTTTAGTCAAGGATTTTTCTTTTATGGAAGTGACCAGTGTCTGTCTGTGAGAGAATTCCAGAACTTGTACAGAAAAATGAAAACACACAGCTTCTCAGTAGATCAGCCTGCCTTCCAGTTGTGCAAAACAGGGCTTATCTACCTCCCTACTCTTGTTCTGCTGGCTGGATATTGGTTTCAGTGTGTCCCAGTGTCTCTCAGATAGGAGAGGTGGGATGTGGTGAAAGCTCTCCTCCCTCCCTGAGGATAAGCAGAAATGCACATTGCATTGGTAATTTTGAAAGGCAAAGGTTTCTTACAGCCCTTGATGATGTGCCTGAGAAGCTACACCCCCAAGGTCTTTCATCCTGTCACCAAAGCTAGCCTGTCTTTCCTAGCCTAAGCACTCTGAGCAGTTGCCAATCCCCAGGTTTTAAGGAGTATAATCTCCTTAGTCAGCCCTGGTGCTAGTTAAGGGCTTCTGTTCCTGATTTCTGTGAGACTCTATGCATGTTGCTTTTACACCACCCTCTCCAAGTGTGATTATAATCATCAAATTTCTACCAAATCTGCATTCAGATCCTTATCAGGATGAACACAGCCTGCACAAGTTTCATTTTTAGAGCAATCAGCCTGTGGATTTCTGTGCAAAAAGTCCATTCAAATTTTTGCCTGTTTGCTTGGATTGCCTTTTCTTCAGTGTTGACAATAACTTACTTCAGTTAAGGTCCAGATGTTTTTATAGATTTCTTTATTAAATTTGTATCCTGCCCTTCCTCCCAAAGGAGCCCCGGGTGGCAAACCCATCAGCCTTAAAACAATGCAATAAAAATAAAATAACAAATCTAAAAACATAATTTATAGATTTCCCCCCTAGGTTGCACAGCATCATGGTTTTTATAGTCTTAAAGCAACATTAATACTTGCCATTCTAGTCCATGTGTGTTTTGCTCCAGTTTTGTAGTAAATAATGAGGTGTTTGGTGGGTGAGATCAGGCAATGGTGTATGTAATATTATGTAAATATTTTCTGATTTCAGAGCAAATAATCAAGCTTGTTGAGTGCTCGTTATATCAGGGATGCCTTCTACATTTTCACGTCAGGAGAGAAAAGACAGAAATCTGTGAGTGAAGGCAAAGAAGCTATATAGAGAGTATACCTTCCCTCTGGCCACTGGGTTTTCCACTGAGTCCATTCTAAGCTTTCTTTTCCTTTGCCATCATAGGGACTAGTAACTGTTCAGTGAAAGCCTGGATTCTCTGTGGTTTGATAGATTCAGTTCTGGAACATTGTCCACAAACTGTGCCTCTATCACAACACAGCTGTGCAGAAAACAGGTTTTCTTGCCTATAGGATGCAAATAGGTTTTATGTTAACCCATCCAGCAGGGGAGGCAGCTTGCAAATCAAGTCCTTAGCAGAGCTTTGTGGATGCATCTCAAACCTTTATTTCCCACCTTTCCCTTTGTGTATCAAAGTGGGCATATGGTACCCAGATAGCATCATTGCCCCTTCACCAGCATCTGTAGACACAGACAGGTATTAAGATATGTTATGGATAGCTCATGCAGTCGGGGTGGGGGTGGGGGGCGGGGAAGAGAAGAGAGATGCTATTAATAATACAGACACATACAGAGGGAAGAAAAGTGCACACTTGATTCTCATGCTGCTACCAGGAGTTCTGAAGCTGGCGCTGGCTGCCTCTTCCCACACGTGACTCCAACACAGTGGGTAGCTTGACAGCCCAGAGAGACTGGCTCGGGGCCAGGAAAAAAAAGCAGAAAACACAATGTCTGTGCATATCCTCTCTCTTAAAATAACACTCCCCAACACCGTCTGAGACGAATTAAAATAAGATCAGGAGCGATCTCGGAAAGAAGTGTGGGGTGGAGGGAAAGAGAGAAAGGCAGTATGTGTGCACAGGAAAGATACATAACTGGGTTCTTGCAAATGCGGTTGACTCCAGGGCTCACCACTCTGTAAAGGAGGTTCTCTCTTTAGAGAAGTTAGGGGTGTGTGGGGGTGTTTGTGCGTATTTTTAAAAGTATAGGGAGAAAGGTAAAGAGTCCAACTCTATGTTAGGCATCGGGGAGGAGAGAAACCATGTCATTGGGTGTGCTTGAATGCCCAGCACATGTCTGTCCTTTAGGGAAGACTTGGCAAGGGAAGAGGGCTCTTTGCAAGCAGACTTGCATGATGGAGAGCGTTAGGAATTTCCTGCAGCTGGGGAACACACCAAATGCCAGAATGCGAGAAAGGTTGCGGGGGGGGGGGGGAGGGGAGGAGACTGCTGGTGGTGGAAGCAAACTTCAAATAATAATTAAGGAAAACAACAAGAAATTTCTCTAGCATCACTGCATCCATTAGGAGCTCTTGGAAGAATGGGAGGAGAGGGGGTGGGTTGTGGGTTTTTCAGGAGAAGTAGTCATGGAGCATGGATGAGCCTAACTTGGATCTTGCGACTTCTATTACAGAATTTGCTTAAATGGTTTAAAAAACGAACAACAACCCGCCTCCCCCCCCCCCATTATTGCAAGCTGTGAGGGTGGTTCTTGCATTCCTTTCACTTCCACCTCCCCAGCCAGGTCTACAGCAGAGCATGTTGGATTCCAGCCTCCCTTGTCTAGTTCTCTTAAAGTGATTCTGACGCAAAACACCACCTTTCCATTTCGTAGGGTTCTGGTTTATTTGGGAGATTTGTTTGTTTGTTTGTTTGTTTTGCATGTACCATGGCTTCCTGGCTATCAGGCAAACAGGCATAGACAAACCCTCCCTCAGTCCTGTTTGTCGTTTGGGTGTGAGGGGGAGGATGAAATGCCACCCATTTTTCCACTGCCACCCTACTCCAGTTCATAAAATGTGCTTTGGATGGGTTCCACTCTGTTGCACCAGACGTCCCTTCCTCAGCCCCTCAGCACAACCTTGCCATTGCTGTTGTAAAGAAGCTGTCTCTGCAGCATAATGATGCTCAAGGCTGGGTGACTGTTGCATCTCATTCCAGCGAGGTACAGGGACATGATCCCAGATGACACCATCTGCCAGGCATGATCCTAGGTTTCCTCCCCTTCTAGGTACTCCCTCAATGCAGAGTTTCTACTCAGGGAGTAAAATAGTGACGTCAGATGGAATAATCCCTTCCAGGAACCATCTGCCATCATTTTGGGGCAGGATAGATGGCTTCATCTTCATCTAGAACTCAGCTGAAAGTTTTTCAAGAAAATTTTTTGCCTTTGAAATACAGGTGGGACAGGGGAAAGAGGAAGGAATCCCCCAAAACTGGAGGCTATTTTTTTGGGGAGGAGTTCCTCAAAAAATGCTGAGTCTCATCTCTTCGCTTCAGCAGCACAAATTAGTTCCTTTTTGTTCCCTTCATCTTTCTTAAACATCCATGTATCTCATGTAGAATTGGAATTCTTCAAAACGTCTGCTGTCTGGTCTGCCACCAGGAAAGAGCAGGCTGGCTACCAGGGACAAGGCCTTTTCCATGCTGGCCCCATACCTGAGGAAAATCCTCCCTCAAATACTAGTTCAACATACTTTGCATGTTTTTGAATGGACCCCGGAGCCTGTAATGTGTTTTCATTTCACTTTCCATGTAATGTCTTTATGCTGGCTGCTTGCTTTTAGCTGCTCCCCGGTCTTTAACTTTATGTACTTGTTTGTGGTGGTGTGTTTAACTCAGGGGTCAGCAACCCGCGGCTCCAGAGCCACATGTGGCTCTTTTACACCTTTGCCGCGGCTCCGGGGCGGATACTAGCGAGGGGAGGAGGCGCATTGTGCGCCCCGACACTCCCCACTGTGGCGGGCGCTGTACTGGCTGTGACATCGCATGGGGGCGGTGCGTGCATTAGTCACGCACCGTCCCGACGTCACCTTCCTGCCCACCCGCTACATTATAAGGGGCATGTACGCTGGTCACTGCATTTAAAGGGGGCATGTACGCTGGTCACTGTTTTGAAGGGGAGTGAAGAACACACACACACAAAAGGTAACTTGTTAATTTAATGTTTATTTCTATGAGGAGGAGTAATTCTGAGGGGTCAAACAAAGAAATAATAAAAAAGTGACAAAAAAGTTATTTTTATAATGACGAGTTTTGCGGCTCCCAGTTTTTTTCCCTTCGGAAACGGGTCCAAGTGGCTCTTTTTGTCTTAAAGGTTGCAGACCCCAGGTTTAACTAGTTGACTCTAAGGTGCCTTGAGGTGTTCTGAAAGATTTTAATAACAATCAATTACTAGCCCGTGTGCGCGTGTGTGTGTGTGTGCGCGCATTAAAAATGTGTATGCCGAGAACAGTTATATACCACTTTCTGTCAAGGCACTCAAGGTATTAATATTTAAAATACTTGCAAGAAAAAAAAAAGGAGAACTGTTTTTAAGGTTGGACAGTGACATGGGGAGAAATGCAGGTATGCTAAAATTCAATATCCCTCCCAGAAACCCTGGAGAGCTACTGTCAGTCAATGTAGACCAGGGATTGGGAACCTGTGGCTTTGCAGATGCTGTGGGACTGTAACTCCCATCATATCTGACCATTGGCCATGGTGACTGGAACTGATGGAAGCTGACGTCCAACAGCATCTGGAGGGCCAATCTGGAAACAGAAGCTTTCAAATAGAGGAGTGTTTTATGCAAAAGTACTACACATGGCTATCATAGTCCTCAGTCATGCTGCTGCTATTATATTAGAAGCTTCTTAATTGCATTTTTATATCAAAAATAGCCAGGGTGACATACGCAAAAATCAAAAGTGAAATACAACCTTACAAAAACAGTTGAAAAATTGTTTTCACCCATGCTGTTGCCTTATGCCAACATCATGCTCCACCCTCCTTTCCTACTCTCTCTCCATGCCATTGCCAGGCTTCCTGCTAGAAAATTCTAAAATCCTGCCTGCCACCACCCACAACCAATTTAAAAAATAAAAAATAAAAAATGGATGGGTAAAGCTCAGAGAACTAAATAAGATTTTCAGTTTTCAGGGGTGGTAACTTCCATTTACTTCATAGCTTCTTGCCCTTCCCCAGAATTAAGTTATGCAAAAGTCTCTGCTTTCTTTGCATAACTGGGATTTGTTTGGCACAAAATTTGGGTTACTTTTTATCACTTACTTTTTCTTTTTACATTTTAATTAAAAAAGAGCAAAGTATGCACAACTCTATATCATACATAAAGTTGTAAGCTTCCCAGGGCAGGGAACTCTCTGTGACTCTGTTTAACTCTACCATTCAGTGAACTTTATACAGTAGTAATGATGCTAATATTAATTGACCGTTTCAGACAACATGAGTCGCACAGTGCGGTGTTCCTAAGGGCACAGCAAGATAGCCATTCTCCCCCAGTCTTCTGGCTGTGCATTAGCTTCGAAACGCGGAAATCCCAACAAAGTGCTGCCCTCCCTCTGGTTCTTGGTTCACCCCTAATTTTTGGGTGCTTGTAGTCAGCCTGGGTTTAAGGTGCATGTGTGTGGACTGTGGGATGTGCATTGACAGCCACCCCAGTCCAAGTCTGTTGCATTGGTACACTCTAAAAGGGAAAGAAATATCACTGTGGGCAAAGAAAAGCCTGGATTGTGTGTGTGTGTGTGTGTGTGTGTGTGTGTGTGTGTGTGTGTGTAAAGCAAAAGGAAATGGATTCTTTATTGAGGCTTTGCTGGTGTGACAGATGAAGACCATGCAGCTGAAATAGAAGTGGAACAAAGAGGATACCCAGAGGCTGACTCTTGCCCCTGCCAATACAAGAAGCTGCAGGTAGTAGATAAGAGGGGACAGAAGGTGAGGCACTCTCTCGACTACAGAATATTGATAAGATTGGCTTAGGTTGTGACTATTAAGCCCTGTAGTTGTGTTTACTCTTTTCCTTTCCTGCCATAATGAGTTCGTGGGCATGAGTGGCCTGGGTGCCCCAGTCATCTTCTTGCGTTATGCTAAGGAAGTCTGTCTCCTGGATCTTCGCTTGCATGACAAGAATCCTTCTCCCTCTCTCGCCCTTGCTTGCTGATCCATAAGATATCCCTTTTGATCTTAGCACTGGGAGGTGCCGAAGCCTCTGTGTGAAGAAGGGTTTCATTCCCCCCCCTGTTTTTTAATTGCTGACCTTCCACTGCTCCAAGTTTTGATGGTGGGGAAGGACAGATGGAACATAAGGGTGGGGTGAAGAAGGCAGTGTGGAAGAGCCGAGGGAAAGGTCTCATTTTTTTGCAAAAAGTGGAGGAAATTTGGGGTGGTCAGTAGAGCTCATGTGGTTAGCTATGTTCATAATTAGGGCCCTTCCAGCCATCCTTTTCGTTGTGCATTCATGATTATTTGTGCTCATGATGATATCGGGGAAGATACATGTTATTCCTCCTTCAATACTTTTTGTACCTGCAAAGGTTTGGGAGACACACAACTGATCATTTCTGATTGGTTCATGTTCCATAGCGTCCTTTTGAAATCCTGTAACTTCGTACCACAAATGTTACACAGGGCTTTTGTTGTTGTTGTTCTGCCTTTGATGAAGTACAGTCCACAAGTGCCCCTCAGTAGTGCTGTAACATTGGGTTGTTACAGGGTTGCCATATTTCAAAAAGTAAAAACCAGGACACCCCAGAGTTGTGCTTTTTTTTTTTTACACAAAAACGCCAAAAAATGTGATTTTTTGATTGACTTGCCTAAGATCCAGGCAAAGCAGCACATTTCATAATTTCCCCCTGGATGTCTTTTCTGCCTTTGAAATCCCAGTGGTCCAGTATTAATCCACCACCAGTGCACTATTTTTGTGTCAATGAGTTGTTGCAGAATGCAGCTGCAAAACAAACCAACAAACACAAAAATCAGTCTGGAGGAGCCCTTAATTTCCTGCCTTCACCAGGCACACAAGACATTTTTTCTGAAGCAGCACACCCACCATATGAGATTATGAAGCTATTTTATACTGAGTCAATTCACCTAGCCCCAGCATTTACTATTATTCCGGTTTGCTCCTGCTATCCGGAGATTGACGTAGGTGCCTTCTGCCTGCCAGCTGTGTCCATTGCTATTGAACTGCAACCCCTCTCAATTCCTGTCCTGCAACATAAGAATGGCCTGCTGAATCAGGCCAGCAGCCCATCTAACCCAGCATCTTGTTCTCACAGCGGCCAACTAGATGCCTATGGGAAGCCCCAAAGCAGAACCTGAGTGCAAGCAACAGCACTCTATCCACTTGTGATCTCTGGCAACTGGCGTTCAGAGATCCATGCCTGTGCTTAGATCTCATCTCTAGGCTCTTCTGACATTTGTGAGTCCTGATTTTCAGTCTCTCTGTGTTGAGCAAATGTGTTCGGCCAAACTGAGTTTTGGCTTTGTTGCTAGCTGCTGGGGAAAAGATTGGGTGCTGAACTGTTGCTTTGTTTTGCAAAAAACAAAACAAGATTGTCAGGGCCCAAACTATTAGATTTGCTCCCAGCTATACATTAACACACCATCACATGTAACCCAACTCTTTTCCTGAAGAGAGAAGATAATGTAGCATATTGGCTAAGAAAATTAGCAGAATACTTCCTGGTTTAAATATAACATTAGCTCTAAACTCTTTTGATGGCCTTAAACATCGCCATCTGAAAAACTTGGTTAGTACTGGCTAACCTTCCAGGGTGGTTGTAAGGACTACTTACTTGGACAGTGATAACTAAGAGCATAAGAGCCCTGCAGGATCACACCAAATATAAGTCTTGTCCAGCATTCTGCAGCCAACCAGATGCTTCCAGAAGACCAATAAGCGGAGAATGAAGGCAATAACCACCTCTTGCTGTTGTTCCCCTATAACTGATGCTCAGTAGTATGCTGCTTTTGTGCATTGTGTTTTTCTGTATAGCTAACATGACTAATACCCATGATAGACTACCACCTTCTCCATGGATTTTTCTAATTCTGTTTTAAAGCAGCCTAAGTCAGCGGCCATCACCACATCTTGTAGCCACGAATTCTTTAAATTAATCAGACTGTGTGCAGCAGCACACTATACAATGCTAAGCTACTTCCGGGACTGAACTTCCATAGCCTTGCATTCCCTGAGTATGGGGTGTGGGTGGGTGCTTTAAAAAATGTGGTGGTGTTGGGCTAGATGAGAGATTTCCTTGACACATACTCCCCTCATACCTCATCTTTGGCTCAGCTCACAAGGAAATGGCAATGGGGGTACCAGATTCAAGCAAGTCTTTTTGCCTGGCATCTGTCCGAATGTCACCTTACTCTGATAACATCTGCTTCCCCCTTGTCGCCATATCAACCGTTCTGCTCAAACCACCTGCACAGTGGGTGGGGATGTAAGAAGGATGATGATCTAGAGGCTTCTGCTCCAGAGCCATTATATTGAGAAGCTCGAGCTGTTTGCAACCATCTTCAGCTCTTCCATCCAAAGCCGACTTCTAAAAAACAGTTTGTTCCTTAAGTAGCCTTAAGCATTCTTATTACAGTGGTACCTCAGGTTACATACGCTTCAGGTTACAGACTCCGCTAACCCAGAAATAGTGCTTCAGGTTAAGAACTTTGCTTCAGGATGAGAACAGAAATCGTGCTCCGGTGGTGCGGCGGCAGCAGCAGGCCCCATTAGCTAAAGTGGTGCTTTGGGTTAAGAACAGGTTCAGGTTAAGTACGGACATCCGGAACGAATTAAGTACTTAACCTGAGGTAGCACTGTACTTTATTATTTATTATTAAATGTATGTCCCATCTTTCCTTGCAAAGGAGATCAGGGCAGCAAACATAAAAGTGATAAAACCCCTGATACCAAGATGAGGGATTCCTTTGGAATGCAGATAGAGATAATTGATAAGAATAATGATCTGTTGTGAGCTTGACGTAAGTGTACAATAGATGAGCTTTCCTGCTTTGGCTCATCTTCCTTTTTCTTTTTCTTTTTTATCTTTTTTTCTATTTTCTTTTCTTTTATCTTTCCCATAGTTGCTTATGTTCTGTGTCATGTACTTCAATATTTTTTTGTAGTTTTTTTCATCATTATTAAGGAATTTTCCTTGGTAATTTTGGTTGTCTATATTTATATGTACCTGTTTAAAGCAAAAAAAAGTTTTAAAAAGTGATAAAACAATGTAACTAAAAATAAAATGAAAACATATCTAAACACTTAAAAACATTACGAGCCTTTGAATCACATTCTCGCAGCAAATAATTTCAAGGTTGCCAGGATCAGTATCTTTCAGTCATCAAATGCTTGGGTAAATAGGAATGTTTTTCAAATTCATCCTGAAAATAATAAGGAAGGCAGATGCACTTCACCAGGGAGAACATTCTACAAATGGGGAACTGCTATCAACAAGTCCCTGTCACAGGTTAATGGTGACCAGGCAGTACCCAGCAGTGGAAGCACCAAAGGGCCTCCCATGCTGATCATAGGGCCCCAGATGGTTGATATAATGACTGTTCTACCCCATACAGTGGTACCTCGGGTTAAGTACTTAATTCGCTCCTGAGGTCCATTCTTAACCTGAAACTGTTCTTAACCTGAAGCACCACTTTAGCTAATGGGGCCTCCCGCTGCTGCCGCGCCGCTGGAGCACGATTTCTGTTCTCATCCTGAAGCAAAATTCTTAACCCGAGATACTTTTTCTGGGTTAGCGGAGTCTGTAACCTGAAGCATATGTAACCTGAAGCATATGTAACCCGAGGTACCACTGTACTAGAATTGCCAGATATGAAGGATGACTGGACTCCTGTACCTTTAACCTTTAACTCCTGTACCTTTAGCAGAGAAAATGTTGGTTGCTGCTTTTCTTACCTCTGCGTGACAAGCTTGTTTTCATAAGTTGTGGATAGATCCCTTTTCTTTCCCCTTTTCTTCACCTTCTGCTACTGTACCCACCTCTCCCTGAGGTGGGGGGGGGGCTTTGTAGTAGTGGATCTTGCAGTGATAAGGTATTGGGCCAGTTCAGACAACAGTCCCTAGCACATGGCAAAGAGAAGTCTCATTCTTTGGGATATCAATCTTTGCGCAAGAGGCGGAGCTTTGACTATCCACCCCACCAGCTTACTGAAATGAATTGCTTCCACATAAAGCTAGATAAAATCCCACAGGTGAATTTGCTATGTGATCAGCATGACTTGGCACCCCCTGGGAGTGGGGGATCCAAAGTTAGGATAGACTTTAGGGCAGGTGTAACTGCAATCCCCACACTGGAAAGCACTTCTGGGCTATAAAGAGCATGAACCCAGTATGTAGATCATGCTCTCAGGTTATTTCACTATCTGTACGCAACTGGAGTGGTGGGGTCGGCGTCTGTTTTGTTGCAGGCACACCGTGCAATGGCCAATATATGTCTATGTGATTGTTCCATGTGGCCAGCATTATATATGATTGGATCATGTGATTTCATACATGGAAATGCTTTAATGGAATTGAATAGATGAAGATTCACTGATATTAGGGAAGGGTGATTTCTAAAAATTAAGAGGAGATCTCAGGCTGAATGTGCGCACATGCAAGGCAGGTTTGCTTAATTTGACAAGAGCTGGATGCTGGAAAATGAGTCAAGTACTGTGTGTGTTCTCTTCATTCCCTTCTCTTTTTATCATGTTATCTCCTCCAAGCCCCATCTTGATTACTTTAATTAAGCCCATCCTAGCCTCCATTGGACTCTCCTTAGTCTGCTACTCCTGTGTACATCTCTTCCCTTATTATCCTTTCCCTTCTGAGATCGGACACATAATAATGTAAGCTCTCTGAGGGAGAGACTGTCACGTCTTGTGTTTCTGTATACCACTTAGTACTGTACAGTGTTTGAATTAAACAAAGATACAGAGGTTATAGGACTGTGTGGTATTTTTTTTTAGTTTTGCTTTCCATTAAATGTCAACACAATTAATATTTCCGAAAACAAAGCATTTTGCTTAATTGCAAAGCTACAATGAGTGGTGGATCACAAGCATTGCATGCAAAAGGTCCCAGGTCCAATCTCCCACATTTTCAGATAAGGCTAAGAAAGACTCTGGAAACCCTGAAAAGCTGCTGCCAGCCAGTGTTGACAATACTCAGCCAGATGGACCAACAATATAAGGCAGTTACCTATGTTCTCGTGACTTTTACAATAGGAATAGTGGTGAGGTGCAGATTTAACTTCATATAAAAGCAAAGTTTAGTGGACTGAGTAGGCATATCTCTACACAATGGATTAGTTTGTACCTGGAACTAGCAGAACCATGAGATTTATGCATGCCCAGCCCCTGAAACTACAGTTACAATTCCCAGGACAGGGTGGGGGATGCTGTCACAGTTAAAAAGATGTGAAGCATACAGTGGTACCTCCGGTTACGAACTTAATTCATTCTGGAGGTCTGTTCTTAAGCTGAAACCATTCTTTTCATGAGGCATGCTTTCGCTAATGGGGCATCCCACTGCTGCCGCACTGCCAGCACGTGACTTCCACTCGCATCCCAGGGCAAAGTTCGCAACTAGGGGAATCTACTTCCGGGTTAGCGGAGGTTGTTACCCAAAGCATTCGTAAGGAGGACGGTACATAACATGAGGTTCCACTGTATTTTGAAGGGCTGTTGTGTATGGCTGTGTGTATCTTAACTCTACATATTAAACAAAATAATACAAAAATGTTTTCCTTTCTGTGCACTTGGAATCTTTTCCATTAGTCCTACTAGGTATATATTTGTAGTGCAGATATTTCCTATTGGATTAGGATCAGAGTTACTCCACTCAGACATAAAACAAATCACTGTCTCCTAGCCTAGTCTACTGCAAAGCGGTAAGATGCATGAGAAGGAGGAAAATGTGACGATCAAACTAGTGAGGCAGATGCACCAATCCTATATTTTGCAAACATGGTTATGCATGCCATTCTGCTTTGTTTCCAACTGGGTTTTAACAGCTCTACCAATCCTATCCCAAAGGATCAGATAAAAATGCCTGGCAGGTATTCTGTGGAGTGGAGGAAAGCAATCCATCAATGAGAGCTGGAGAAGAGAGATGAGAAGAATCAGGCTGGATTGATGGAACATAGGACTCTTAAGTGTTTTTTTGTTTATACAAAATGTCAGTTGTCTCATTGCTCGGGTTGGGCTAGATGACCCTCGTGGCCCCTTGCAGTTCTACTATTCTATTATTCAATGATTCACAGTATTTGTAGGCTGACCTATAATAAAGTTCTCTGGGCTGCCCATAACCTAAAAACCCGATTGTAAATGAAAACAAAAGCAACAACAGGAGTCTAAAAACAGCTTAAAGCTGAAAAGGACTAAAAGGCCTAGTGTGAAAAATAGTTTTCACTTGTTGCTGAAATGTCACCAAAGTAGGTGTTAGGCAGGCCTCTCTGAAGAAGGCATTCTATAGCTGGGGCACCACCACTGAAAAGGCCTTCTCTCCCATAGCTAGCAACTGCACCTTACTTGGCAGGAGTTTTTGGAGAAAGAGCTTCCAAAGAAGGATTGGTATATGTGTATCCCTTCAGCTGCCTTGTCCAAAGCTGTGAAGGGCCTTAAAAGACCCCAAACCAGCACCTTGAATTGGATCCGGTGAAGATGGCAAAAACGGTGGCAGAATGTGCTCATCATCACCCAGTCTCAGTTAACAGCCTCACAACCAGATGCTTAATAAACTGAAGTTTCTGAACTGTTTTTTTTCAAAGGCAGACCCATGTGCAGCGCATTACAGTAGTCCAAAGACATGCATACAGAAAGCTACCCAATTATGCTTTACCATAACCCAGACTCTGCGACTGTCATGCAGAGCAGCTAACCTAAACAAACCTTTCTCTTTTTTTTTCTTGTTGAAAACTTGGCTGCAACCCCAGCTGACTTGCATTGGTGCAGAACTCCCACACCCACCCTTGTATGTTTTTGCATGAATGTGATGGCATTGCTCACCCTCCCTCTGTGTGTGTGTGTGTCTGTGTCTGTGTGCATGCGAAATATAAAAAGGCCAACCCCATTGTTTCTGCTGCGGCCTGCCTGATCTCTTCCACCCCCACCTCCCAAGTACTGTGAAGCTCTTCTTTTTCCCATGGGTCTGTTCCATCCTCCCTTGCCTGCGTTTGTGCTTTTTATTCCTAGAGCATATTGTGAAGAGGAATGGGGGGGGGGGGCAGTAAAATGTTTCTCCTGCTAGTGCGTAATTTTACCACGGTGCCTAAGTGAGGGACAGAAGTAAATTGACCTTTTAACCCTTTTTCCTACCAAGGGATTAGAGCCTGTTTCCTGTTAAATCTCTTCAAGAACCAGTTCTATCCTGTTTGAGAGGGGAATGCATCTTGTGTATGTGGGGGGCAAGGGGGGGGGAGGAAAGAGATTGTTATTTAACCTTCTTTCTCCTCTCTCCCTTCCTATATTTATTTCTCTTCTCCCCTTTTCTGGAATTGCAGCTTTGATTTGCAAATAATAACATTCCTCTGTGTGTGTGTGTGTGTGTGTGTGTGTGTGTGTGTGTGTGTGTGTGTTTTTGTAGGTTGACTGGTATATTTTAGGTGGCAGTTGCATGCCGCTGCTAAATTGTTCTGGCTTCAACTCTTGCCCAGGGAAAGGGGAGGCGCAAAGTGGAAAATTGCTAACAGGAAAGAGCCGGAAGGCGGAGGGTGATAAATATTGAAAGGGTGGGATTTAGATCTCTGCTCAAACAGCTGCGGTGGCTAGAGTGTCACACTGTCTCTCCACAGGTTTACTGACCCATTTCCATTCACACGGCTGCCAGTATCTTAGCAACTGCAACTGTCCCCCAAGATAAGGCGCTTTGCCTGCCATTAGTGACTGTGCAACTGTGTCAAGGTTAGCCTGCACCCTAAAAGCCAAACCGCCTTTGCATGCCCCCCTTCACTTTCCCCCAAGGAGCCGGTGCAGACTGTTCTTGCACACACGTGTGTGTGTGTGTGTGTGTGTGTGTGTGTGTGAGTGTGTGTGTGCAGACAAAGGCAATGTCTTGTACATTCAGCAGGATGTTGTGACCAAATCCTAAAGCGGTTGAGGCAACTGGGCTGCTGCAGGTGAGGGTCACATGTTGAAACAATCCCCTGAAAATAAAAATCCCTGCTGTTTGTGTGTGTGTGTGTGTGTGTGTGTGTGTGTGTGTAAATCCCTGCAAATAAGCAACCAGTATAATGGTGAGTGAGATTCTTGCCCAGCTCTGTGCTTGCTGCGCTGCTTTTCTGTTTGTGTGTGGTGGTGGTGGGGTGTTGTTTTTAACATCCCTGAGATTTCAGAAATGACATTCCCCACCTGCACATCGATTGTGCATTCTCCTATTTGGTCCTGCTGCATGTGAACACCAGGGCCCCCTGTATTGTGCGGGGTGGGAGAGGGAGAGGGAGAGACCGGCAGCTCCCCTGGTTTTCTGTCATTGTGCTTCCTGGATCATAAACGGCCTTTGTGTGGAAAACTATATTCACCCATCAGTGTAGCAATCCAGGGACATGCACTTGCGTTCTCTTTGGTTGCAACCCTAGCATGAGGCAAGACCGAAATAGCTACTGTTAGGTCTGGGTAGGGGTGCTGTATAGGATTGGTGGTTCTCTCTCCCCCCTCCTCCCCCCACTTCATGCGGGGTCAAGTTTGACAGGTGGGTGGGATCACCTGCCTGTCAATCACTTGAAATCACAATGATGCCAGGTGACTTGATGTCAGGTGCAGAGCAAGCAGGCTTGGCTTACCCAAAACAGCCTTGTGGGCAGAATGTGGAGGCCTTATGAGACTGGTGAGGCCCATAGGTCGGAGGTTCCTGACCCCTGTTTTAGGTGGTAGAATGCAGTTGCTGTGAAAGTTGGCAGAGATGGAAACTGATGAATCATGAGACACAACCCACCATAAAGCGGGTCCTGTAAATGCCTCACTGAAATCAGTGGGACCCTCAAGTGGAAATAAATCCTTTTCCTTCCCAGGAGGCTTCTGCAAAAGAACCTCTAGATGGATTGTGCCCAGTTAGTTTATTTTATATAAAAATATATAAAAATATATATATTTTCAAGGTAACTAGCAAAAGATATACCAACCATCTATGAAGCTCATCTAATGAAGCATCTCAAAACAATTTACAGAACAGTAAAAATGTATATAAAACAGTTAAACAACAATTACACATATATAATCAATTTCAAATCCAGTACAGATATCTATCGGGATGATGATAGACTTAGAGGGCTTGTCTTCCCATAAGCGCCAGAACAAAATAGAGATGGTTTCCCCCCAGTTGCTCCCTAACCTCTGAAAATGTGGTGATGAGGCACCCGGAGAAGGACCTGTGTTGATGAGCTAATATGACAGATGGACAGGTTCATGTGGGAACAAGTGGTCCTCCTTTGTGAGGTGGGGTTTCATTTCTTGTTCACACTAGAGTGTGACAGAATTTTGAGAAAATAGGATGAAATGCTGGGAGATGGTTTTTCTAGACAGATTTATGCTATGGGGGCAGGTTGTACCTACCCTTTGTTAAAAAACATTAAATAAAGGATATGTGTACAGTGGTACCTCAGGTTACATACGCTTCAGGTTACAGACTCCGCTAACCCAGAAATAGTGCTTCAGATTAAGAACTTTGCTTCAGGATGAGAACAGAAATCGTGTTCTGGCGGCGCGGCGGCAGTGGGAGGCCCCATTAACTAGAGTGGTGCTTCAGGTTAAGAACTGTTTCAGGTTAAGTATGGACCTCCGGAATGAATTAAATACTTAACCCGAGGTACCACTGTATAAGCTTTGAGTGTGGGTGTGTCGTAGCCAGTTTGTTTGCTGGGGGAGAGAGATTTGTCAGGCCTTCTTTGGGCACAAGCTCCTTGACTCGCACAGTTCTAGTCAGCTAAGCATGTCCAATGGATGACCAGCTGTCTCAATGCCTAGAAAATTCCTGCTGTGGTCTTTGAAAACAAGTGGTTTAGTGGCAGAAGCTTTGCCATGTTATGTTATTGGGGTTCTTTTTCTTTCAAAAATTGATCTGAATTTATAGTGTTTTGAGTTAGACGTAGGAAGAGCTCGCTTCAGAGGCTGTGCACACACTGTACCTTTAAAGCACTTTTGAAGCATATTTCTGCTGCCAGAGAATTATGGGCACTGTAGTTTGTTAAGGGTTGCTGGGGAATGGTAATCCTGAGGGGTAAACTACAGTGCTAAGAATTCTTTGAGGGAAAGGGTGTGCTTTAAATGTGTACACAGCCTTTGTTTTACAATACCCCCCACCCCCTCGAATAAAGTGAAGGGTATAGATATCATGAAAAGCTGGTCTGTTATGTAGTAGTTCTATGTTCCAGACAGCTGAAAGTCATATTCCTTCCAATAATTAAAATAGTCACCATACAAAAGAAAAAGGAGAGTGAAAAGAAGAAGAAGAAGAGGAAGAAGAGTTTGGATTTGATATCCCGCCTTTCACTCCCCTTCAGGAGTCTCAAAGCGGCTAACAATCTCCTTTCCCTTCCTCCCCCACAACAAACACTCTGTGAGGTGAGTGGGGCTGAGAGACTTCAAAGAAGTGTGACTGGCCCAAGGTCACCCAGCAGCTGCATGTGGAGGAGCGGAGACTCGAACCCGGTTCCCCAGATTACAAGACTACCGCTCTTAACCACTACACCACACTGGATGCTAAATAGTTAGCATCCTTCTCATTGGTCTGTCAGAATTCTTTCTTGGAATAACCCATGAACATCAAAGATAGGTTGTCTTCAGAATTCTATCATATTATGTGACTTCTGTTTCTGGACAGATGTCTATGAAGATATCTGATGCAAATTGTTGCATTCACCACAGTATAATGCAGTGATGAGAGAAATGTCATGTTTGGAGTATGAGAATCACATAGTGAAATTTGTTTCTGGGCGGGCTGCAGCGAAGTGGAAAACACCATCCACAAAGTTTTTGTACTCACACAGGTTCTCATCCACTGGTTTTACCTGTGCATCCACTTCACATAGTACAGAATGCATGCATTCTGTCCCCTAAATCTGAAGCGGCCATATGGGTGATTTGTAAATCCAGCCTGGAGGTTTTTTCTGACACTTGGACAATTGTTGGCAGATTATCATCTGTTGAGATAGTTAAGGGTAGCAAGCTGGTTAAATATTTGATGTTAGCAGCAATGGGAAATCTGTGGCCAAGGTGTTATAAAAATATGCAGGTGCATGGGGCTGATTCATTGTGGGGTTTTTTTGGGGGGGGTTTGATCAAAATTGTAAGGGTACTTACCATATAGGACTAAAAGAAAAGAAAAATGGACAGCATGGCCCAAGAAACCCCGATGACTCAGTCTGAAAGGCAGGTATGGAGAAATCTCTCCCGCAGAACAAAAGCCTACAAAATGTACCTCAGGGTGGTTAATGCATTTCCATAATGGGTGGTTAGCATTCATGTAGCCCCAGATGCCTTGATCCACAGAAGTATCTGAAAAGGGTGTCAGAGTGCACTGCAGTATCAAAACATGGGGCATGGAGGGCATCTTTCGTTTATTGGTTCCCATATCAGCCCCACCCTCCTGTGTGCAGCACATGGGGAAGAAGCCCTGGCTGTTGAAGTGAATGACTCTAAGGATGGGGGTAGGCCTGCACAACAAATGCAGCCCTCTGGGCTTCTCTATCTGGCCCGAGGACTTTGCACCTTCCCCAGGCCACACCTATCACTGGGCCTGCTCTGTGCGGTCCTTGAGGGCTTTTGCCTGGCTGGAATGAGGCCTTGGAGGGCAATAAAGGCTCTGCCCTGCCTGGGGCTCTTGTGCATAGAAACCTCTCACCTTTTGTGTGGTTGGAATGTAGCCCGCTGTGCAAAGGTAAGAGTCACATCTGTTGCTCTGCCCACCTTTGTCATTCTCAACACTGGCCCCTGCCATACGGGGCTCTCTCCCTGTTCCCCTCCTCTCCAGACGGCTGCCTTTGAGGGAATGTAGACCTGAGGCTGAAAGGAGTTCACCATCTCTAAAATGTGCCATTGTTGGACTCCTAACAGCCCCAGCCAGCATGGCCAATGGTCAGGGATGATGGGAGATGTAGTTGAACAACATCTGGAGGCCAAAAGCTCTCCACCCATATCATAATGAATTTTGGGGTAGTTTTGAACTTTTGTGTACTTTTTTTTTCTTACTGCGTATTTGTTCCAAACGATGGTGCTCTTTCAAATAGTTTTCTTTGTTTCCTCTGTTCTTTCCCTTTCTCCACCTGTTTTTCATCCTAACCATAAAAAATACACAATACGCTTTCCTCTGTTCTACTGTCTTTCTCTTTGGATGCAAGACAAATAAATGAGACAAGTCAGAGTTAGAAAGGAGGAGAAAATGGCCTGTTTGCTGACCGTCTGCTCTCCAAAGGTGTTTTCAAATAATTTGTAACGCTGTTGGCTGTTCCTTTAAAATTGTGGTGGGACACCTGTGGCCTTTTGCAAGCAATCAGATCTGTGCTAATTGAGGAGGGATTGGTGTGTGGTGGGGGAGAGAATGTAAAACTGATGGACAGATGGAGGGAGGATGAGGTGGCTGGGAGAGGGGTGCTGTGATTTGCAGTGCTGCAAACCCCATCCTTTTTGAGCTGTTGCTGCACTCATCATCAGATGCACCCCAACTCACTTTTCCTGTGGATCAACAGCCCTTCCTCCGGATAAGGTTCTCACCCCTGTCCTAAAGGCACTTTAATGCCTAGCACCTGCATAGGCATGCAATGTACACAACGCAAACACAAGTAGCAATGTGTTTGGAGCATAAGCCTTTGGTTTTCACATCTTGACTTAGGCATGTGCTTCATTGTGGCTTCAGTTATCTCAGGCCCTACATTCTGTAACACGGGGACAATTTTGCGATCTGTAGGAGAGACTTTACTTTATCCCATCAGTAGTTAAAGCAGAGAAAGGGCATTCTCAGTGCTAGCTATGAAAATTAGACAATCCCTTTCTTTACCTGGTGGTTTTAACTGGTGTTAATAGTGTTGTTTTAAAGTCATTTTATTGTGAGCTGCCCTGGGCTCCCTTTCTGGCAGAAGGGCAGCTTATGGGGGAGCTTTATTGCAGAAGGGCTAATGCTCAGTGTTAGAGCATCTGCCGTGCATTCGGAAGGTCCTAGGTGCAATCTCCAACATCTTGAGGTATAGCTGCATGAGAGAGTCCATGCCTGGAACCCTGAAGAGCCATTCCAGTCATTGTAGCTACATGGATCAGTGGTCTGACCAAGGCAGCTTCTCATGGGAATAGCCAAGGGGAGGACAGCTCCTCTCCCGCTCCCCATCAAGTAAAACAATTGAAATACTTAACTAACTGTCCAATCACGTTGGTTCTGCCCCCCCAACAAAAGTCCTGCCCCCTAACAATGTCCTGTCCCCCAACAAAAATCCTGGCTATGCTCATGCCGCTTCCTATGTGCCTATGCTATAAATTTTAAATAATGGATAATAATATTGTCCAACCTTACAGGGCAGTTGTGAGGATTCCTGATATAATGTGTGTATAATGTGTGTGAAAGCCTTTTGAGCAGGGTTCTATATGTGTGCCTGCATGTGCAGCCTTCCTTGGACTGTGCCACCCGGGACTGTGTGTTTGAAAGCTCCCCTATGTTGAGAGCTCCTTGCACCTGGAAAGGGTTATGGACCCAGATGTGGGAGCAAAGATGTTTTTCGCTGCTTAAAAATAGGACTGTCACCCTATTAAAGAAACTGTAGCTAATTGTATGAATTTTAATTGATTGGTTAATTGATTACATTTGCATGGATCCAAGTATAAATAAAAACGATAGTTCAGAAGGAAATTTTCTTTGTCATTTAATAAGACTCTGTTGCCTTAAATGTAAGAGGAACAGCATGCTGAAGCAGGTTAGCTGTAATTCTGCACCCAGAATTACAAAGAAACTAGCTCTGCTCCCATTTTGTGAGAGTGTGAGGTTCTGTTCTCAGGTGTGATGGTATACCTACCTGCCTCTCCTCCACTGGTCCCCTTTCCAGCCATTGTGAGCCCTGTGCATACTTACACATAGATGGGAAACTTGTGGCCCTACAGCTTCAGTCAGCATGGCCCCAGTAGTCAGAGAGGAGTGGGAAGGTTATTGGTGGGAAAACAGAAGTAGTATGTATGTGTATTTAAACAAACAAACAAAAACCTGCTTCCCTGAAATATGCAGCGATTCCCTTTGATCAAAAGTTTCCCCAGTGGATTACTCCAATGGATGATTGTAAACCAAGAGTTTTCAACCTTTTCAGATCCAGGGCACTCATGTTTACTCCTAACACTCATTTCAGGACATGCTTCTTCATTTTATACCACATATTTCTGTTGAGCTACTGCTGCCATTGCAATCTGTCTTAGATCAGACTGCACCCCACTAGTGGGTTCCTGCCTACCAGAAGAAGTAAACAGCGCAGTTCTCCACAGGAGTGCTTGTGGATGCCACTCACATGAATCTGAGCACGACGTGGTCCCAGCCTGTACCCCCTTGACTTGACTGCTCTGTTCTAGCCATGACTGGTGTCCATTGGCATGGGTAGGGCAGAAAGTAGGGAGGTGAAAAGTAGGTGGAGCTACATCCAATGGCATTTGGCCAATTTTAGTTTTGTCTTGCTCCATGTTGAGTTCTACAGAGTCTAAGGAGGAGGAAGGTGATAGCCAGTGCCACCCCTTGGACTAGTTGAAAGTAAGAAGGAAGGCAGATGGGGACTGGCTGAAGGCAGATGTGAGTTCAGTGGGGCAGTGCCCCATTTGCCACAATGGACCAGTTGCTATTGTTGTATTCCAGCCATGTACTTGATAATCTTTTTGTCCGTCCTGGTGTTAGGCAATATATTTGAGAGAAAGAGAGCGTATCACTGTTATTAACACAAATAGCTGAAGAAAGGCGGGCCTTCCACACCTCTAGAACTCTGCCCATCTTTCACCCTCACTGCTGCTTCCTTGCATCTGGTCTCTCCATCAGCTCAGGGCAGATTTGCAGGAAGGAGGTGGGTCTGGGATGCACAACCCTATCCAGCATATCCGGATGGGGGAGCCTAAACAAAAGGCCACTGTGAGCGAGTGTTTTGGCCACATGCTTTTAGAAGTAGCTCCATACGAATCAGGTAGGTGGGTGAGAGGAAATGAGCCCTGAGACAAGCTCTTCCTCCCCTCCTTTGGCATACTACGCTCAGTGAGCTTTTCAGATTCACAGCAAGAAGCAGCAAAGATGATTTAGATGGCTGATTTATTAAAAAATAATTAAAAAGCTCTAAATATGCTTAACTCAGCCAAACAACCTCCTATGGGAGGGGGAGGTCTGACCCATCTGCCACATGCATGAAGGGGTGTGAGAGAGAGGCTACCTTCTGGCTTAGGGAGAGGAGCAGGAGAGGCAACTGTTGGTTTTTTGTTAGGTTCTTCGACTTAGCACTTCCATTGTGGCATCTTATCCACCCCATAGTGACCTGTAGCTTCCTCCCTCCCTCATCTGCAACATACTGGAAGGATCAGTGCAGGCATTGCTTTCCTGTGTGCTTTCCGGGGACTGGATGAACATAGGAAACTATCATACCAAGTCAGACCATTGACCCATCTGTCTCAGTGTTATCAACATTGACTGGCAGTAGCCCTCTGCAATTACAGAGGATTCCCCTGTGCTTTCCTGGAGATGCCAGGAATTGAACCTGGGATATTTTCCATGTCAGCATGTGTTTTGCAGATACACCAACCCTCCCACTGCATGTGTGCATGGAAGAGAAACCATGTACATTTATGTCCCCACTTGATGTTGGAAGCACTCCTTTAGGAGCAGGTTTAGTGGGAAGGTGCCCTCTGTTGTGACAAAGCCACAGGGAAACAGACACTTCAGTATCATGCAGAAGTGTGCTTATGCTTCTCTGTTTTTGGTTTCAGCCTAGCAACACTTGGTGACCTCAACTGTTCCTTCCATCAGTCCTTTTAGCACTGATGCATGTGCACAAATTCGGGGGGAGGGAGGCAAACACCACCATAGGGTTTCAAAACTTTTAAAGAGATGCTACAGGGTCATGTCTGCTTGGACCGCATACCCTCTGAGCTTTGGATGTAGTGACTTTGCTCTTAGTCTCAGGTTTTTGTGTGTGATTGTAATGCTCTGGAGCAGGGTTGGGTTGGGGAAGCTGTAGTCCTCTAGATGTTGTTGGACTACAACTCCTGTTATTCCTGACCATTTGTTGTGCTGATTGAGGATGATGGGAGTTGGAACCCAATGACATCTGTAGGGCTGCAGCTTTGCCACCTGTTCTAGAGTAGCCTTGCCAACCCTGGGTTCCCTTATTTTATTGGACCATACTTCCCATCATCCCTGATAATTGGCTATGCTGGCTGGGGATGATGGGACTTGCAGTTGAACAACATCTGGGGACTCAAGTTTGGGCAAGGCTGCTCTAGGGTCCAGAGCATTTGCTTTATTGTTACTTGACAAATCCAAGTTGTTGCAAGCAAGAGCCAGGTGAGTTCTGGCCACCATGATGGGAATCTTGGAAGTGGGTTGGCCACAAGTTTGTGATGCTTAATGCAGCCTATGAAGAATAGATTGTCACCTGTTTCCCCAGATCTGCATCAGTAACAGATCTGTTCTGCGCAGTTGCAGGTAACTTGTGCTGTAGTTGCCAAATTTTTGGTGTGCCTCTGTTTTGTGGGATTTTTGAACAGGGCAGGCTTTTGAAATCCACTATGGTTTTTGCTTTTGTTTATAAATCCCATATATTTTCAATCTGTATCCCTTCTATTTTTGCCTTGTGGGTGCAATTCAACTATGGAAAGATGCATGAACGCTGGATGTCATGAGAATCTCATGCCCATTTCATTTCTTACACAGCACGGACACAAAAGAAGCATGATTCACTTCACCTTCAGTCATGTTTGCGAAGCCCAAAACTTCCCTAAACCTCCAAATGATTTTGTGCAGCTTTCCAGTGGTTTGAGCGTAAACTCCCTGCCTTAGGTGGAGTCACAGCCGTGCTCAAATAACTTCGAAAAGAAGCTGGCCTTGTGCTCTCCTTTGTGCTAGCTGTGAGGGATGCCTTGCCTTCATATGCCTAAAAGAGAGAACACAGAACCAATAATGTGCAAGCTTTATAAACAGTGTCAGTGTGACCACAAGAGGGCAGCACCTCTGCCTACTTCCACCATTTGTTACTTATTCCCATGCGCCTTGGCTTCAGCCTTGAGACTGAGATAGCAGTGCCCTTTTATGGAACCATCCATCCTGAATTCGGCAGAAGCTTCTTGCCCGCAAGGTAAATAAACCCGTAGTTTAGATTCAGACATACTATTCTTTCCCCTCTTCCTTTCTTATTCCTGCCCTTCCTCACTACTCCTTGTAAACCACACATAGAGCTCAGAAATTCAAAATCTAAGAAGTGCCTCTGGAGCGCTTGCTGATCACTACCTCTGGGCATGGCTGTTTTTAAAGGCTGAAAAGCTAGAGAAACTCAGAAGGAGGCTTGAGCAAAAAAACATCAGTGGCCCCCTTTATGCGGCACATGGTGGGATGGTCAAATTGAGAGGGCGTCCCGGGAGTCTTCTGCCCAGTATTGCAAGGCCATTAAACCACATGCATTTATTTATTTGATTCCATTTGTGAATTGCTTCCCATAAAATGCCACACAGTAAAAATATCAGCAATTAAAAACAATTTCATTCATATAAAAAACAAAAACAGTTTCATAATGTAAAAATAATTTCAAGTCTAATGCATACTGGGATAAAGAACTCCACTTTAAAGTCAGTTGGTCTTTAAGGTGCTACTGGAAGGAAATTTTTTTATTTTGTTTTGTCCACTTTAAAGGAGTTCTTCAGTAGGTTTATTGTGAAAAAGGAAGAGTGGTGATGCATGCTGCCAGTCATTCCAGGCAGTATAAACAACCAGGAAGCCTTGGCTCCCCATTATAACTGAACCAGACAGGGATCAAGTTGTTTTTGTATTCGTTTTGCCCTCCAACAACCTATAATCAGCAAGCCAGCAACGTATAATGGCTTCTGGTTGGCTAGAAACCATGGGTTGGTTCAGGCATTATGGGAATCCAAAGCTTTCTGGTGTGTTTAGCCTTCAGACTTTCATTCCTAGCAGCACAAGAATGAAACCAATTAACAGTTCACTTTATACAGTGAAGCGTTACTCAGACCTTGAAAGCTTTCTTTAAATAACACACGTTGTTCAAAGGATATTTATTTAAATGCATAAAAAGATCTGCACCTAGTACCAAAAAGATAAGGTGCGAAGTGAGCTTGTGTGAGGAAACTATGGCATAGCCAGGGTGCCACCATCAAGAAGGCTCTCCCCATAGCACATAGGAAGCTGCCTTATGCCTTACAGTGCAATCTGGTCAGAGCCGGCCCGCCCATGAGGCGGGGTAAAGTGCCTGCTTCAGGCTCCGCTGACCTCAGTGCTTCTACCACCAGCAAGAGGGAGATGTTCCTGTGCATGGCGTTGCCATGCCCCTTCCCCGCCCCTGGGTGGAGAAGCCGAGCAGCAACACTTTTAGGAGCATCCTGGCTCCCGCTGAAAAGAATGCAGGGCGTAAGGGGTCACTTTTCATTGGGAGCTTAAACGTTTGCAAAAAGTGGCACGTTACCCTTTTGGGTTCAGCCCTTTTAACAATCCTAAATCCTTGCTGGGTGGCCTTGAACAAGGTACACTTATCATAATCTACCTCAAATAGCTGGTTTTAGTTATTCAAACAGATAAGCCCAGGTATTACGACCCAAGTTCCGCTAGATGAAGGGCAGGATAGAAGTGTGACTCTTCCCCCAAAGCCAACAACAATAACAACAACAATCCAATGCAAACTGTTTGCATAGAGAAGAATACCAGAATAATATATTTGTAGAGTTGGGAGAGTCCCAACCCCCTACAATGCAAGAATCACAGCTAAATAAATCTCTGGCAGGTAGCCACCCATCCTCTGCTTAAAACCTCCAATGAAGGAAAGCCCATCACCTTCCAAGGTATTCCATCCCACTGTCGAACATCTCTTGCCCTCAGAAAACCCTTCCTAACATTTAACTAGAATCTCTGTTTTTGCAACTTGAATCCATTGGTTTGGGTGCTGCCCCCTAGAGCAGCAAAAAAATAAGCTTGCTTCATTTTCTAGGTGACAGTCCTTCAGTTATTTGAAGATGGCTATCATATCACCTCTCCGTCTTCTTTTCTCCAGGTTAGACATTCTAGAGAATGAGCTATGAGTCAGGAAATCGCTGCCTCAAATCTCCTCAGCTGTGACCTCACAGGGAGGCCTTGGGCAAGTCCAAATCTCACCCACCCACCAGCAATATGGGGCTAATGCATGGTGGTTGGAAGAGATGAGTGAGATAATATATGGGCAATGCTTTGAGCACTGTGGGAAAGTACTAAGTGGTGGCATGGGTGCAGGGTAAGGGCGTTTGCCTTTTGCTATCTGAAGTGACTTCAGTCTGCACGAACTAGGAGCTCACTCCCAAGGGGCTGAGGTTCCTTCACCCCCACCCAATAAAATATTTGAGGAGGCCGGTCCCCTCCCTAGGTTGATGGGCATTGCCATTCAAACAGTTTGCATGCACCGTGTCATGTGATCGATTATGAGGGGTGGGACTTACCCCCCCCCCCCGTTTTATTCAAGTTGGCACCCCTGCGCAGGAAGCACTACTGCCTTGGCTTTGCACGCAAAATCTGTGCTTTCCTTCCCACAGTAGCACATGGGAGTGCAGTCCCAATGCACAAAGAAGCACCACAGGCGAATTGAATCTTTCGTCCATCCTGCTCATCTCCCCAAACAGCAGCTTCTAGGGGTGGTTGTAGGTCAAAAAAGCTAACAGTGATAGGGACCCCTCCAGACTTTGTTCGTCTTTGTTATTCTTCGTTGTTGTCTGAAACAAGACATCTCAGAGCTGTTCTGGAAGCCACGTTTCCAGCTTGCGCAAGTGTGCTCAGTAGGTGAGGGAATGGCACTCCATTCATGTTCAGAAGCACGCCTCTTGCATTTTATTATTTGCGTGATCTTGGTCAAACAAAGCTATCCTTAGATCAGAGACCCTTGGCAGAAATAAAACAAGACAATCAAACTCCTTTGGTCTAATTAAAGCAGTCCTCCACCTGGCAGATTCGTTATCAGAGTTGTAAGCCATTGGGGCAAAAGGCCCCATAGCTCAAACCATATGCTTCTGTGTTGCAAGGGGTGCTCAGAGAGTGAGAGTGCCCTTAGCTCTGCAAGGGCAAGCAAAGACTGAGGAAGCTGCCCTTTCAAGGAGCTGGGCAAAAGGCCTCTCCCAGTCCCCCCTTTCCTTCCCCAGGGAATTCATTCCCCTTTTTACTCTCCACCCTTGCGTACTCATGGCGCCACCATTCTCCACCCTTTGCATCGTTCAGGCCCTGGGAGAACTAGAGAGGGGAAAGAATCGCTGTGTTTGCTTCGAAAGCTGGAGAAGGAGAGGCCACTCCAAATGCACAGAGCAGGAACAAAAGGTCTAACATGCCACGGACTGGGGTGAGCAGAGCCAAGAGCTTTTTTCATTGACCCTGGACCTTACCAACTGGCTCCCTCCCCATGCGATACTCCAGCAGTCACGCTGCCAGGAAGGTTTGTGAGTCAGGTGGAGAACGCAAAAGGGGGAATCCAGCATTTTTGATTCACAAAAGTCCCTTGGGAAATTTACCCTCATGCCCTCCGGTGTGATTCCTCCTTTCTAACCCCAATAGTTTTTTGTTTCTGTCTTCTGGAAACCTTTCCTTTCATTGAGCTACGTTGCGGGGGGTTTCCTGAGAGTTGCAGAGGGATGGGATTGTTGCCAGTGCTATTTTTTTTAGAAAAAGAGGTGCCAGAGCTCGCCATCAACACCTTCCTTGCTCTCTTATAATGGCAATGGCGCCCACCTGAGAGGTGCCAGAACGGAGTTCCGGTTAGTTCCGGCTGAAACCCCGCCCCCCCCAATTGTTCCTGTTATTATTACTTTTTATCTTTATTTTACATCTTGTTATGGTTTATGTGGAAATTGTTTCAGTTTGGTTTTGTACTCTTTGATGTTTTATTTATTGCTTATGACTACTTTCGTTATGTTTGCAATTATGTTTTTTTTAATGCTGTAATCCACTTTGGGCATGGTTTTATCTATGGAAGGGTGGCATACAAATAAAATGATGTATTTATTTGATGCCAGGGCGGAGTGGGCAGGAGATATATCCTATAAGGATCCGCTAGCTGATCAGTGGGTGGTTTGCAGGATGAACCTACCCAGGTCCTGAGATCATCCTCTGAAGCCCTTTTTCATCGAGTGGTCTGGAGGATGGCAACACGAGAATAGGCCTTTTCTGAATAACTGTGGGAGCTCCAGGAAGACATCAGATGTTGATAAATATGGGGAACGCAACCAGGAAAAGGGGGAGGGAAATTTGGAATCCAAAGGGTGTAAAATCATATTTTATTTTATTATATTTTAATCTATTATGTATATTAAAGGGGGGAACGCGTGGAAGGGAATAGGTCGATCTTAGGAGATGGGAAAATATTTTTAAATTGGGCTAATGATAATAAGGTTAAAATTTGGGATAATAAATTGCTGAATTTATTTGTAAGAATTGGAATATAAGAGGGGGAGGGGAGGGGAAGTCCTGGAAAGATGTTATGGAAAATAAGATCTTAAATTTGGATGTTTTGTTTTTTTTATATTGTTATAACTGGAAACTTTTAATAAATATTATTTAAAAAAAAGAGAGAGAATAGGCCTTTTCTGCAGTGGCTCCCCATTTGTGGAATGCTCTCCCTAGGGAGGTTTGCCTGGCACCTTCATTATGCAAGCCTTTTGCTCCACAATGAGCTGAGAGTGCATCTTGTTACACACACAACATGTCTCTGCAGCTGCACAGGTTGTGAAGAATTCTTAGCAGCCCAGTGTAGTGGTTAAGAGTGTTAAGTCGGATCAAGGAGACCCGGGTTCAAATTTCTGCACATGGAGCGACCTTGGCCCAGTCACTACCCTACTGGCTTGTTGGGAGGATTAAATCGGGATAGGGAAGACTACGTGCCTTCCTGATCTTGGAGGAAGAAATGAAACGGCAATAAAGAAATAACACACTGGTGGATGACCTGCCTTTCTGAGAAGCCGGTTCCCCTCTCCTAGTTCCTAATCTTTCGCGATAATGATGATGCACGCCCTGCCCTCCCTCAAACTTTCTGGCATTTCAGGCCAGTTGGAGCCAGGCTGATCTGCCCTTTCTGATATTCTTCTAGGGAGGGTCCTTTATCTCCTAGCGGGTGACTGTGACCAGAACTTCCTTTCTTCTCTCTTCTACAACCCACAAGGCAATCTGCAGTAGGACCAGAGGTCTTGATGAGTTCCCAGTAGCTGAGGGTCTCCTGCCTGATGTCTGGGGCTTGTCTGCTTTTCCCATTATCAGTGTTCTTACTTAACAGATAAGGAAATTCTTGAGTAGCTTCCAAAGAACACTTTTGCCTAGGATGCAATGGTTTTGACCTGATCTCAGATTCCAGGCAAGCTTGGAGCAGAGTTGGGGGACTATATGGCCCTCCTGATGGTGCTGACCTCCAACTCCCATCAACCCCAGCCAGCATGGCCAGGGGTCAGAGATGATGGGAGTCCAACAACATCTGGGAGGGAGGCCTACAGGTTCCCCACCCCTGGACTTTGAGCCTTGGAGCACAGATTTGTTTATCAAAAGAATGTAATCCTGTTCCCAAATGTGCTTGTGCCATCTTTTCAACCTCAGTGTGAGTCAGGAGAATAATGACTTGGCACTAACAGAGCCTAGACCAGAACCAGTCCCACAATGCTCTTGGTGCAGTGCATGGATTAAAGCATATGAGGCCTTGCCACAGGATTCATTGTTAGCCACTAGAGTAGTTGATCTTATAAAATTTCTATCTTGCCTAATGTTATTTTGAAAGCAACAGCTGTTAGGTAACATGCAATGAAAAGGTTCACAATAAAGCTCATGAAAACAATCAACATACAAATTATTATTATTATTAGCGCCATCTACTCAGTACAGTGTGACAGGTCCTTATTCCAACATGTTATCATTTTAACTCATTTTTAGTTTTACTGTTTTGGGTCGCCTGTACATCGCATAGAGATGAGAGTGGTTAAGCAGTATAGAAATTGTTGGGGGGGGGGAATTAAACAGGCCTGCAATCCGAATGATGTTATTTATAATTTGCATCACTTTTCCCAAACCTGGTGTCCTCCAGATGTTTTGGATACAACCACCCATCATTCCAGGCCATTGCTCATGCTGCCTGTGGTTGATGTCCAAGACTTCTGGAGGAGACCAGGTTGAGAAGGCTAATATACGCTACCCAAAACCAGCAAAGGCAGTGAAAAGTTTGCTTAATCAACACCGTGCAGCATTATTTGTTACACTGTGTGGGTAATGCTATGTGGGTGTGTACTGTGTTTACTGTGTACTGTGTATCTGCATTCAGATTCTGTGTTCCATTCCTCCTGGGTAAATCTGAAGTTTTTCAAGCATGTGCCCTGGATTGACACCACAGCTTCTTCTAGGCTCATATAGGTCATTGCAGTGATAAAATGGTTTATCTAGACTATTTTAGTTAAGTGGTGTATACATTGGTTAAATAACTGGGCCAGACTAGGTTGCAAGCAGCTTTTGTGGTCTTGTCAACTACACCTCAGATTACAATTTTGCACATTTGGAAGGGGCTGCACCACCATGGAATAGTTACAGAAGTGCTTCACACACTTGAGGAATTACTTAGAATGGGTGCTATCCAGCAAAATAGTGTCTACCACACTTGACACATATAAGGGGGAGACGCCTAGTGCAATAGTGGTGCTCATTCTTCTTGAATGGGGGGAGGTGTTTGTGATGGTCAGGTTCGCTGTAAATAGTGTGTGCTGCTTTATGCCAGGAATGAGTAACTTGTGGCCTTCAGATGTTGCAGAACTACAGCATCCACCATCCCTGATCATTTGACCGTGTTGGGTGGGGCTGAGGGGAGTTGGAGTCCAACAAAATGGGAGGGGCACAGGTTCCCCATCCCTGCCTTATGCTTCTCCTTCTGTCTTCTCCTTTTTTTACATTATGTATCCCATTGTGGAGGAAATACCCTCCCATGTGGAGCTGGCTGGCTTTGGACCTGCATGCTCCAAAATGGGGAGTATAAGGTCAGACTGTGGACCTTGCTATGGCGCTAGTTGCCACTTTGCAGAGTGTACACGGAATGCTTTATGTGTATACTTTATAATGTGAAGTTGGAATGCCACAAACATGCATTGTACACACACTGAGCCTCTTGGGCTTGCCAATCGGAAGGTCGGCAGTTCGAATCCCTGCGACGGAGGGAGCTCCTGTTGCTCTGTTCCAGCTCCTGCCTACCTAGCAGTTCGAAAGCACGCCAGTGCAAGTAGGTAAATAGGTACCACTGCTGTGGGAAGGTAAATGATGTTTCCATGTGCTCTGGTTTCTGTCACGGTGTTCCGTTGCGCCAGAAGCTGGCCACATGACCCGGAAAACTGTCTGTGGACAAACGCCAGCTCCCTCAGCCTGAAAGTGAGATGAGCACCGCAACCCCATAGTCGCCTTTGACTGGACTTAACCATCCAGGGGTCCTTTACCTATTTTTAGCACACATCAGCAGTTACAAAGCTGGGTTTGCTTCCATAAGGACATGAGAAAGGATCTCCTGGACCAGAATAAAGGCCCACTGTTCTCACAGTGGCCAACCAGGTGCCCCTATGAAAAACCTATAAGTAAGACCCATACATGTACAACAGATCTAATATTTGTACCAATTTAGTAGCACCAGTACATGATGGCTGGCATAGTTTTATAGAACCTCTTTTTCTAAGCTGGCCTGTGATTCTGTTTTCCCAGCTTCCATCGCCTGTTTGGAATAGAAGCTCTGGAGGAATTTTGGGGCAAAGGGGAGCTGGCATTTTCTCATCAGGGTGGTTGCACACCACTTCCGCAATTGTCTTCATATATTCTGTTCAGACACAGTGGCTTCCCAGTAGCTCTCCAGAATGTGATACATTGCAGTGGAATTTGGCCTCCCACTTATCTCATGTTTTGTTGTCTTTCCTTAAGAAAGCAGGTTTTAAATCCTTCATGGCCATGGCTGCAAAGAGAAACTTTTAATGGACCTGGACAGAACTTTTGCTGATTGAGAAGGCTGAGGCTTCAGTACCCCTGCTGCATAGTTTTCCTGCCTTCTTTTGCTACTGTGTCCTGACCCTACTACATTCAAACACAGCCCAAATTCTAAATTCCACGTTCCCTATCTTTCTGTGGCCACGTTCCTTGCTCTAAACTGAAATAGTTCTGTTTATTTGAAAACCTGAACCTTCAAAGTGGATTGCATAGTGCAAAATAGGCCAATTTGTTGACGCTGATTTACAGTGCAGAGAGAGAGGAATTTTGAGATTTCTCAGAGTAGAATGTGGGTGGGGCTTTCTCATAGGGAGGAATGCCATTGGCCTGTGCCTAACCCATCAGAAAACTTCTGCCTTTTGCCTGTTTAAACAGCAGGAGGTTGCAGCTTTGGACAATATAAATATCCAACTGGTTTCGCATTCTCTCTAGGTGACCAGCCTTCTGAGTGCACAACGGAAGGAATATAAGTCTGTGCTGCATGTGAAATGTCATTGTGCGTGCACACGCACGCACAGGACCCTAGACACATTTATAATACAGACACCTTTACCCCCAATTACCTTTGCAGGTTGCAAGCTGTTTCGGGAGTCCTTGAAAGGGTAGGGTGGCTTGCATTTTGAATTGCCGTGCAGAGAGCAGACTCCCCGGCGGTTTTCCTTGGCAGCAGTGCTGCAAGGGTTAATTGAGAGTTTGCTGTTCCTGCAGACAATTAGTGACATCTCGCTGACAAGGCCACACTGAGCTGCTTTCTAGCCACCCCCACCCCCACCCCTTCCCTGCGATTTCAGCTGTTTATTCAGGGACTTAACAATTGGAATTCTGACTGGAGGAGCTGGCTCCCCTCTTTGGCCTTTGACCTCTGGTTGCTGTGGAAACTGTATCCCATGTAGGACTCTGATGTCAGGATTGCTCAGTCTGAATTCACAATCTCGAAACTCCCTTAAAAGACAGTTTTTAGATGGCTTCGCTTGTGCCGCCGGCTCCCCTTTTGCATCCCACCCACTTTCCCTCCCTGCAGAAGCAAGAGCCCACTTCCTTGGTAATAAGTCCCTTGCCTTGTTCCGAACCACCACCGGTTTCTGCTCCAAAAGCATTCCTTAAAATGCGGCAGTTTTATGCTGAAATGAAGCCCCGAGCAAGAGTCCAGGGCATGCCTTAGCTGAGGGGGAGAGGAGGTTTGCGCAGTGATTGAGCAAGATGATTAGGATGTCTGGTTTGGGCTGTGGTTTCCTTGTATGGTGGAACACTTTTAGCAAGAGCTGAGTGTCAGGTTCTATGTTGGCAGCTCTGCCAGGTCTGATTCTGATTATGCCAAGCTGCTCACATCCAGGTTGGCCTTTCCAGAAAACAGCACAAAGCACAGTGAGTGTGGGGAAGGTACCTTTTCTGCTTCCATTCACCTGTGTCTAATTTTCTTTTTTCAAGGGGGAATTCTAGGCTAGACTCTGTTCCAAGTGACATTCAGTCTGGCCATACCATAGAGATGTTTAAAAGAAGGCTTGGGGCCTTTTTATTTGGCCAGGTTTGGGGGCTCTGAGGTCAATTATTTTCTGGGTGTGGTTTTATTGGCATTGTTGCTGCTATTTTTATTGTAGTTTTACTGCGGGTTTTAAAAAATCCACTTTGGGTTGCTTCCAGGCCTTTTTAGACATATTCATCTTGATCTGCTTGCACAAACTTTGTTGGGAGGTTAGACAGTGTTTGCTATATATGTGAATGGAACCGGAACCTCTGGGATAGCTCAGTCAGTAGAGCATGAGATTCTTAATCTCAGGGTCGTGGGTTTGAGCTCCACATTGGGCAAAAGAATCCTGCGCTGCAGGGTGTTGGACTAGATGACCTGGAGGTCTCTTCTAACACTACAATTCTATGATTCTGATTGTTTGCAGGGAGATTACATGGTATTTCACCAAGCAATTGCTACTCCACACTTTAAAATGCATTTCCCCATCACTTTGCAGAAAGCCCTATGTGGGGGGAGAACTTTAATTACACAGCGAGAATTTGCAGGTATATGATTGAATCCCACCCAAGAGTAGCACCCTTAAAGTTTTTTTTAAAATTTGCATGGCTGTTTTATCTGTTTTGGTTCTCGGATATCCTGCACTCCAAATTGGAAGAGAGTTGAGATAGGAAGCCTTTGTTTAAACAGAATTATGGAAATCTTCAAATATCTGAAGGACTGTCACATGGAGGATGGAGCAAGCTTGTTTTCTGCTGCTCCATCCAAAGGGTAGGATCTGAACTAGTGGATTCAAATTACAGTATAAGAAAGCAGAGTCCAACTAATCATTAGGAATCACTTTATGATGGTTAGAGCAGTTCGAAAATGGGACAGACTACCATGGAAGGTGGTGGGCTCTCATTCCTTGGAGGCTTTAAAACAAGAAGTTGGGTGGCTTTCTGTCAGGGATTATTTAGCTGTGATTCCTCCATTGCAGGGGATTGAACTACATGACCCTCAGGGTCCCTTCCAACTCTACAGTTTTGTGATATAAACTTATAATATGCTCCTACTAACATTGCTGGGGAGTGGGTGAAAGTGCTCACGTGTGTTCAATGTAAAAGTAATTGCCATCATGGCCTCTTGGCAAAAGGAAGAACTCTCTACTCTTTATGAAATTCAGCACTTCAGATAACGAACAGTCTAAACTGAGTTTGATGCTCAGTTTATTTATGGTTATGCTTATATCCCACATTTCTTCCTAGGAGCTCAAGGTGGCATGCATGGTTCTCCCTGCCTTTAATTGTCCTCACAACAACAACCCTGTGAGGTGGTTTAGGCTGAGAAATGGTGACTGGCCCAGGGTCACTCAGTGAGTGGCTGAGTGGAGATTTGATCCTTAGCCTCCCAGGTCCTAGTCCAAGACTCCTTATTGCAACACCACACTGGCCTTGAGTGTCTCTGTGTGAGATTGTGCATGCCAAGCACTGTAGCAATCACTCTGATCTTGAATGTTCTTTGAATGTTCTGGTGCTCTTTGGGATCCACAGTCAGCTTTGTAAACAATACAAATGAGGTGAATGTGTAATCTTTGCAAGCTGTAATTGGACCCACTGTTTCTGACCCCTTGAGCTGTTCATGAAGGCAAGTCCTCACTGGGGCCTCTACAGGCCACTCCACCAGACCAATGCACCGTGCAATCAATACACATTTTCTCCTCATGCATTGCGTGCAGTTTTTCAGCCTTCTATCAAGGTTGCTTTTCTGGCATGGAGGTAATCTCATTCTACCGGCATTCAAATTGTAGTATTTTGTACCTGGAGGGAAAATGTGACACATTTCCCAGAACATGTGTCCACTGCTGATGTTAATGATGTGTAGAACATACTTGCAGGTGTGCCTGGGCACTTGTTGCTATATTTTGTGTGACATGCTGAGTATTAAGGAAGATGACTCTTCTCACACTCATAGCAACTCCAGTTTGTGAATCTTGTTTCTCCCCCTGTACGCAACACATACAGACTGGTTCATTCCACCAACCCTGCACCTGAAGTCCAGAAGTCTCCTTTAAAAAAAAAGAAAAAAAGAGGGTAAACTCCTGCAAGGACACTTTTTGCCCATACAGTACATTAACACCCCCCCCCCCGATAAGGATGACTGAAGACACTCCTTCCTATCCACCTCTCATCCCAAATGAATATCTACTGTTGTTGTGAGTGCCAATGTGAACATCCTAACAGCCTGCTGGATCAGGCTAGCAGCCCCTCTAGTCCAGCACCCTGTTTTCACAGTGACCTACCAGACACCACAAGCAGGAGCTGAGCACTCCTCCTGTTTCCAGCAACGGGTATTCTGAAGCATTACCACCCATAGGCACTAACTCTATGAGGCCTTGGTCTCTTTGCCCCCTCCCCAATAAAATATTCGGCGGAGGCAGCCCCACCATATTTTCTGCAAGTTGGCGCTTTCCTGCTTTCCTCCCTTGGGCAGCCAACCTCCCCCCTCCCAGCTGGGCGTCTCCCTCTTTTCCTAGGTTTCAGTGCCATTTCCGAGTGTGTCTGAGCCAGGACAGCAGGAGAGAGGTAGGCAGGCAGGCAGGCAGGCAGGCAGGCCAGTAGGAGAGGCAAGTGGGCGGAAACCTTTTGCACGCAGGTGGATTAGGGTGAGAGGTGAGCGGGCAGGGGGAAAGGGGAGGCCTGTATGGGCAGAGGAAGGTGTGCTCTGCAGAAGTATGGGGAGTGGGGAAGAAGTGTGGGTGCCCCCCTCATATTATGGCGCCTATGTTACCACCTCCAACTGCGGAGCAGGCAGAACATAGGCAGCCTGGCTAGTAGCCACTGATAACCTTACCCTCCATGAATTTCAAGGAATTGCTCCATCTCCTTGATTGTTTTGGTTGCCCATTTCTGAAGCTTTTCTAACTTTATAATATCCTTTTGAGGTGAGGCAACCAGAATTGTACATGGTATTCCAAGTGACGTTGCACCCTGGATTTGTGTAACAGCATTATGATATCGGCTGTGTTATTCTCAGTTCCTTTCCTAATGACCCCTAGCACTGAATCTGCCCTTTTCACAGCTGCCGCACACAGCTGGGTCAGCATCTTCATAGAGCTATCCACTACAACCCCAAGGTCTTCCTCCTGGTCAGTCAATGCGAAATTAAGATGTTTTTGCCCCAACATGCATCACTTTACACTTGTTTACATTTAAGCACATTTGCTGTTTTACTGCCCATTCACTCAGAGGTCCTTTTGGAGCTCTTCTCTAACTCTTTGGTTGCATAGTTTACCCCCTTGTTTTTCTTTCCCTCACGCATATGTCTTGTTGCACGTGAATCTCTTTGGATCTTTGCAGTGGAATCCTATGCATGTCTGTTGGGAAATAAATCCAACTGAGTTCTACTTCCTGAGAAGTGTGCATATAATTGCAGCCTTCACCTTACTTAATTCTGTTTTCACCATGGGTTAGTGGACAGTGTAACATTGACAGTTATTGCATCTGTCTGTTCTTTACCTTGTGTCCAGATAAATTAAATCACAATTTTGTGCCAGGGAAATCTGTAACTTTTTTTGTCGCCACATATATTTGCAGAATTCTTTATATGTACAGCTGTGTCTCTTGTTATATTTTATTGAGGAAGCATGCCCATTGTGTGTGATTCTGTGTAGAAACTAGAAACTTTGGGGGGAAAGAGTTTCGGGAGTGTTTATTTTTTATGAATGTTGCAGCAGTGAGAGAAGGAAGGCCCGCAATTGTTCATATGAGCCAGTGGGGACAGGACAACAAGGAGGGGTTTAAAACTGCATGTTTTGGAGCTGCTCTCTCAGGAGTTGTACCTCCCAGATGTACTGCCCTACATCTTTCCTGAATGTTTCCCAGCAAAGACTGACCCAAGCATCTGCTGGTGGTTCTTCAGGTGTAGGATGTCCTGCTTCAGGGCACTGAGCCTTCCCCAACTGGGTGCCCTCCAGATGTTTTGAACTACAACAATGGGAGCTGTTGTCCAAACATCTGGATGGTGCCGGGCTGCAGAAGGCTGCACTTAAATGCTCCATCCGCTTCTCTGGTCCTTGAACAGAGGTGTGATTAAACAAAGGAAAGCTGGGCAAACATTTCTTAATAGAATTTGACTGGATGCCAAAATGGAAGGACGAACGGCCACACACACTGCTGAGGAGCTCTGCACTCTGCCATCCCCGGCCTTCTCATGGGGACTGCCAATCTTCCCCCTCTCTCAGGAGTTTGCGGAAGGCAGCCCTGTACATGGGCCTCATCACTGGCATTTGTGCAGAGAGCGGTGAGGAGGAATCTGCAGCAGAGCCCCCATTTGCAGGCACAGGTCTTTCTTGCATTCACACGCTTCATTTTTATGTTTGGAAAGCCATTCCAGGAGCACTTGAACAATATATCCTCGGCAGCAGCTCTAGCCTCGAAGCAGCCTCGGGGCAAGATCTTAGCCCTGGTTTGGGGGACCTGCTGGTTTGCATGGGCAACCCAGGAAAAAACGTTCTTCCGGGCCTTGATTTAGAACAGTATGGCTCTCGCTTTCCTGTCTCCCTCCCGTTTGGCTCCTTTTGATTCTGCAAACTCGGTCTTTCCTTTCATCCCCCACATCTCTCTCCAGCAAATTAAAGTCCTCCAGAAGCCGATAGTGTTTTTTCCAGTCTGAACCAGTTTTGCAAAGTCCCAACAAGTGCAAGGAAGGAGGGTTGTGGAGGGTCATTCCCTTGTCCTTGGGGGAGGTCAGGAGGGAGTTGGGGGCCATCTTGGACCCCATGGCCATTTTCACGCCTGAAGTGAGAAAGTCAAAGTTACACACAGGTGCCTGGGCTCTTTGAGTTTGTCTGTTTTAAAATGGTGCCCAGAAAGGCAATGTAGGGGAAGTAAAAAAACCACACACCAAAAAGTGCCTAACCTGGACTCTGCCCCATAAAGCTACTGCTTCATGTCACTTCGTGTTGAGGCTGGCCCTGGAGTCAGGAATGCTGTTAGATCCAGCTGTTGCCAAAGCACGAAGCTCACTGGGTGGTCTTGAAGAGCCTGCCCTCCCAGGACTGTTAGGAGGATAAAGTGGGATTACCCCCATATATACTGCAACCTTGAGCTTGATGGAAGCAGAGGAGGAATACATATGCAACAAAATCAACCCCTTGTTTCCTTGCCTTGCATGTGTGCACCCAAACACTTAATTAAGCAGGCTGTTGCCCAGTTAAAAAAGCACTTTAGTCAATTTAATATTAACTTGATCAATCAGTTAATTATAGATTAGTCCCATGTAGATTTATGCAGACTTAAAACAATAGTTTTGAAAGGAAGAAGTAGGTTTTGTGCTTCTTCCTTTGTTCATGTCTGTGTGTGTGTGTGTGTGTGTGTGTGTGAGAGAGAGAGAGAGAGAGAGAGAGAGAGAAGGGGAAACAATTCAGTTCACTTCTTTAAAGTGTTGCTGGATTAATGGGGGGTCCCCTTTTTTTAATCAATCAAAAGGTTTTTTAAATAACCAATTCATCAATGAAAAGCTGCAGCCCACATTGTTAATCTTTAATAAATAAAGTATTTTAATAGCTTTTTGTTGAATTGACCAGCATCTATTAAGTTTGTTGCAGTACTCCTTTATCCTCAGAACAACCCTGTGAGGACAAGCAGGTTAAACAGGTCTTGTGGATCACAGATCTGCCTGATGGCTCCCCTGCATCTAAACTTCCTCAGCAAGCTAAAGTCTGCAGTGCTTGTTACTACCTCTGCTGAGTTCCTGGGTACTTGCCCCAGGACCAGTAAGAGAGCTCCGTGACATGAGCTCTTCCATGGGAAGCATTGATTGGATGTGGAGCGCTGATTCTCACACATTTCTGGCCTGCTTTGTTTTCCCCATCTCCTAAGCAGGTGGCTCCTGCTGTGTACCCAGAGAAACCAGCAGGGCTACACACCTTGTCCAGTAGGATTCTGGGCCAAAGTAGAGACCTTGCTTTGCATTCTGTGTGGCTGTCCTGCCTGTGTGTTTTGCAGCTGGCTTTCTTCCCTGCTCTTAGCCTTTCTCCAGGCGGCTGGAGAAACCAGACCCCTTTCCCACACTTTGCTCGCAGCCAACTTGCCCCCTAGATGTAATTGGAGCCCACAGCATCTGCTAGCCTCTTGCCCCAGCTGACATTCCAGCCTTCCTGCCACTGCACACTCTCTCATCTGCTCCCTTCTTTCCCCCTCCTTTCTGTTGCTGCTTTCCTCCCTCTCCTCCTGTCTATTCTCCCCCCTTCCTCTCCCCCCCCCCCCCGCCTTCCCAACCTGCTCTCTCTGGATTTCCTTCAGGGCTGTAAGCCTGATTTGGCTTCTGCTTCTCTTTTCTGCAGGCGCCTATCTGTGCCTCAAGTCTCTTTGGCTTTCGTCCTCCTGCTCCGTGTGTGTGTGTGTGTGTGTGTGTGTGTGTGTGTGTTTGTCCTGCCTTGAAATGCAGCATGGGGCAGAGCCGGAGTGGAGGGAGGGCAGAGGAAGCGCACAAGCCCTTGGAAATGCTTCTGTAAAAACCAAGCCCTTGTCCCCCATTTTAAAGGCTGGCTCATTCTTCCTGCCTGTCTGCGGGAAGAAGAAAAGCCACTCTCTCTGTGCTGATTTGCGGCTGAGCATCAATCTTCCTGCTCATTGCCTCCCATGGAACAGGGAGTGGAATAAATGGCAACTTTGTCTGTGCCCCCCTCCCAGTTCCTCGGCTGCCTTTGCAGTAGTGCTTAGACCAGCAGTCCTTTCATCACCAGGTGACTTCCTGAATGTTTGCAAGACGGAGGCTCACCCCATCACCACCACCACCACCACCACCATTGCCACAGGACAGTAGCCTCTCCGCTGCAGGGGGAAGCCGGGGTGCCTGTGCTTTGTGCCGCAGGGACAAACATGGCATTCTCCATGGTGATTACGGATGCACTGGCATCCCGCAGTGCTTTTACCCAGGGGCTTCAGCAGGCAGTGGACGAGCTGTGGAGCTGCTTGGAAAATTTTCCACTTGAGTGAGATTCGGAGGGAAGGTTGAAAATATTTGGCATGAAATCCCCCCAGTATTCCTCCTCCTCCTCCTCTCTTTTTCCTCCCCACAACCACTCCTCCAACCTTCCTCCCATAGTGGGCATGACATTGCCTGTATTTCTGCTCTGCCTTGCATGTGCTCTTACTGCAGAAAAAAGCACCCTCCTTTTTGCCTCCTAATCCCCAAGCTGTATCACATCATGCTGTTCTGCACCCAAATACTCTTGTGTCTGTCCTGCCCAGAGCTGAATCCACTCTCTGAATCCAGAGTGCATTGGGCTGTGGCCAGCTAGGTCTGCAGTACAGTAAATATTGCTGTTGTATCCTCCAAAGGGAGGATGCTGGGCTGCAGACAGCTGCTTCATTGCCAGACAAGACTCAGGGGCCTAGATCCCCCCTTTTTCACTCTTTTTCTTAAAAAAAAAAGAGAGAGAAAAGACATCTGCAGAAGCATGATAATGACCTTGGATTGAGCTCTGCTTACAAGATACATGACAAAAAGTTTTGTCATGCAATGTGACTTGAATTGTTTCTGATAAAAGAGGGTGCAATGATGTCTGCTGGAATACCTCTGCTCTGAGGTGGCCGGCATGGTGCCCTTGCAATGTTGTCAGACTCCCAATTCCCATCAGCACTAGCCAGCGTGGCCAGTGGTCCGGGATGATGGGAATTGAAGTCCAGTATCATCTGGAAGGTACCATGTTGGCTGCTTGCCACAGTGATGCACAGCACAGTAATAAGAGCATAAAAGAGTCCTGTTAGGTCAGACCAAAGGCATATGTGGGTTAGCATTATTGTTCCTGAAGGTGGCCAACCAGATGCCTCCAGGAACATGGGTGTGGAGACAATGGCCTTCTCCTGGTAGTTATTTGGTGGGGAGTGATCCACTACCTCTGAACAAGGAGATTCTTCTTAGCCATCTGAATTTGTGTTCCATGAATTTGTCTCATTTCCCTTTAAAGCCATCTAAGGCAGCAGCCCTACGATGCAGCCATGGCATGCAAATTGGGTAGAGCCTTTCAACAGAATCCATGATTGCCCAATTATTGTTCACTACTAGCTGGCAGATTCAGCTACTTTGGGGCACACACCTGTCCCTTTTTATTGGGACACCTTATTGGGCTGTACACCCATCCTCTGAGCGCCACTAGCAGCATGATTCTGAGCACAGAACTTGAGTCACTTTGATGCCAAAGTTTAAATACATTTTTGCATAAGAATATATTCCTGTTTATCACCTGACACTTTTATTGCCCAGACCGTTAGGGAAGTTGGAATAAAAGCCAGTATCTTACCCAGGGCTAGCCAGTGAGAGCATATATTATAGAGCAGAGGCACAAACTGGTTTTAATAGTCATTCTTCTTCATAGGAAGACCTATGTTGTGTGTGGGTGGGGGAGCATTCTTGGTATCTTCATCAAACTACAGTTTCCAGGGTTCTTTGGGGATAGTTCATTGAATCAATTATAAAAACTCTGTAAAACTGTAATCCTGTACAGTTCCCTTACCTGGGAGTAAGTCCTGTTTAAGTCATTGGTGCTTCTTTCTAAGTATATATGAGCTGGACTGCATTATAAGTAATGTCTTCTTTCTTCTTTGGCGATCACTCATAGCCAAGTACATTGTCTTATGAACATGGTCTTAACTGTAAGTGACATTGGAGGCCAATTCTGGATCTGCACATCCTTCCACAGTGGGGTCATGGGTTTCTGGGCAGGAGTTGATCACGGTGAGGATTTGCTAAATGTGCCTTCCTCTTAGCTTGTTTCTCTCCCTTTCATCCTGAGTTTGTGCTTCTTCAAAGTCCATGACACCTTTAGTAGAGGCTATTCTCCAACTGGAGCGCTCAAAGGCCAGTGTTTCCCAGTTGTCAGTGTTTATGCTACATTTTTTTAAAGATTTGCCTTGAGAGAGTCTTTAAACCTCTTTTGTTGCCCACTGGCATTACGCTTTCCATTCTTATGTTGGGAATAGAATAGTTGCTTTGGAAGATGCTATGTCTTCCAAATAAGTAATGTAGGCCTATACTCTAATCTTCACAGTCAATAGGGGACTTGAACCTAGATCGCCTGTGTACAAACTGCATCACACTGAACCTTTTCCATATTTTGTTGTAGTTATATGAAAGGCTCTGAAATTGGGCCCCAATCTTAGTCTCTCCCCAAAAATCTATATAAGGCATTGGGCTAACTTTGTTCTGAGCTTTCCAATGTTCATTTTAGCAACGTAAATGTGGACCCTTGTTTTGCCATTAGACCACGGACAGCCAATGATGGTGCTGTCCATATGCTTGGGACCACAGCACCTACCATATCTGACAATTGACGCTAATGGGAGCTGTAGTGCAAATCATCTGGAGGGTATCATCTTAGCTACCCCTGCATTAGACAGCCGCAGGTGCCCAGTTGCTACCATATGTGTTGAATATTATGCTACCCTTTGATTCAGTCTGTTACGTAGTGAGAGGCTTTTACCCCTTACTCCATTTTCCAATTAGATAATACATTAGTTCAGCTGTCCCCAACCTGGCTGAGGCTGATGGAGTTGTAGGTGGAAACATCTGGAGGGCACCATGTTGGGGAAGGTTACAGCAGTTCCAACAAAGAGCATTGCTGGCATTTTGTAGAACCTGCATTATATAATTTCCCCTCAGTTATTGTTCCAAAATATGCAAACTTGTTTCCGTGTGGTTTTGGAGGTTTTCTTTCCAGTTTCTCTTTCTCTCATAAGAATGAGAGAAGTTAATTTGTTCATCTCTCTTATATCCCATGACCTCTTGAGCCGATCCATAGAGTCAGGGATTTGTAGCTTTGCCAATGCTATTCTGGCAGCAATTAATAAGTTTCCAACCAAGTGTCTGTCTTGCAGTTTAAGCCCTATATTTTGAAAGCTAGAGCTGTACCAGACTTCCAGCAGTTTCAATGTTGGGGGTGAGATTAGTGATTGGGGTAGGGTAACCCCCCAACCTGCCGAAACAACTTTGCTATGTACAAATATTTCCTGACCACCACTGAACACAGTTTGGTACCATTATTTCTGCAGTCAGTTTCCTCCTTTCTTGACAAATCTCATGCAGCGGACAAAAGAAGTCATAACTCATGAGACGATCACATAATCAATGAGATAATTTAGGTAAACATCGCTGATCAGATTTGGCTGCATGGTAACAACACTAAGAACAATTGTGAATGAGAGTGATTTTAAACAAATAAGCAAATGTTTTCTCAAGATCTTGCTTTTTTAAAAAATGCAGAAAAGGAAACCTGTCTTCTAGTGCTATTTGTGATGCCTTAATACAGGGATGGGGAACCATTGGCCCTCCAGATGTTTTTGGGTTGCAATTCAGCATGGCCAATAGGGATGCTGTAGCACAACAACATCTGGAGGGCCATAGGAACCCCATCCCTGCCTTGATGTCTTGTGTCCAGATTTCACCAACTTTTTTCAGAGCAGTCACTACAGCAAAGCCATTTCAAGGCACATCCATCTGTTGTTGCAACACACATGTCTGCCTTTTAGTGCAGGGAGAGGGACCCCAGGCCTGGGCGCCAACAGTGGCCCTCCATGCCTTCCTAATTGCCCCTCTGGACTCTTTCCCAAGCAACACACCCTCCAGAGGTATACCATTCACCAGCCCTTACTCACCACCTACCACCAATCCTTGAGTGTTTTGGCCTGGCTAGAACATTTCCTTGAACTCTGCTCATGCTTATTTCTTGCCTGGGTAGAGGAGGTAGAGGATAGAGTTTTGTGAGTTTAAAGAAATTATTGGCCCACTGTACAGAGGAGAATGTCACATTCTTTGCTTAGCCCACATGGGGCCCTTAGGATGTTTTCCTGAAGGGAATGTGGCCCTCAGGCTTAAAAAAGGTCCCCCACTTTAGTGTCTGGAAGAAAAAACATAGGTGCCTTGCCTGAAGCCAGAGATGTACATATATGGCTGCAAGTGGGCCATCAGAACAAAAATGGGATGGTGCAAGGTATTTTGAATTCCTAAGATGGAAAAATCCAAATCCATTTCCTTACTTTATCCTAACTGCTGAATTCTGTTGGAGTGGTTGGTTTCCATTGCAGATTCTTTGAGCACCGGATTCTGTTCCACCTTGCCCCTACATCCATCACAGCTCTGGCCCACCTGCTTTTTTTAATTACCAGTATAAAAGCAAAAGAAAGGCCTGCTGAATCATGCCATAGGCTCATCTAGTCCAACATCCTATTCTCACAGTGGCCAACCGAGTGCCTGTGGGGAAACCCCGCAAGCAGAGTTATGGGTTTCCCCCTTGCAGTAATGGTGGAAGCATTCCAGGAATCCACCTTCAGATACCAATCTAAGCTATCCCTTCTCTGTCTCTCTTTAAAAATAAAAATAAAAAACCATGCTGCCACCACCCCTCGGCAGCTGCATTCTTCTCAATTAGAAGGGGTAATGGAGCAGTTTATGGGCATCAGCAAAGTGACGGCTGACTGACAGGTTGCATATGATCAGCGTAGGGGCTCTGCTGGCACCTTGTGTTTTTTCATTCTGAATACTGGAAACCTTTTCTGCACAAATAAATAAATGAATGAATCTTGTTTTGTTTTGATCTCTCAAAGGGTGGTGGCGGGAGCGGATGGAGGAACAGCAACTTTAAGTACATAGAAAGAAGCTGATCCCTGTGTGAATATCTCATCATCTAAACGCCTGGTTTTCTAATGGGTGCTGTGCCTATGTGAGTAGGCAGAGATGCTCACATAAGGCAGCATCGATTGGAGTCCAGTAGTTTATTTTTCACCTCGCCATCACTTTGGGGTGGGGGTGGGAGGAGTGGTTGCTTTCTGGTGATTTAGGTGCATGCTCCCAGCTGTGCCGTGTTCTTGTTTTGGTGAGGGCTCCTTGCAATAGCTAGCTGCGTAGTTCTTGCATTCCTCTTTGCCCAGCCTGAGAGAGGTACTTGAACAGGAAGGTAGCCCACAACAGCTCACAAGCAGAGACAGAATAACTTGTAACTAAGAGCTGGTCATTGAGTTTTCTTGCTTTCTTCTCCTTCCCAAGCCATTTTCCTTTTGTGTTGTGTCTTTTGTGAGCTTGAGGGCAGGCAGGGACTGTCTTGATTTTGTGGACTGTAACTATCTCTTGGTCAAAAAGCAGGGTAAGTTCAGAAACCAGCCATCCCACTCCTGCTTGCATCTCCCCAGCATTTGGTATTTGGAGATACACTGCTTCAGAACATGGAGGTTCCACTTACCTACATGGCTAAATGCTGTATGCTCCAATAACATGTCTAAGCCTTCCAAGGCCATCCAGACTTGTTGGCTCAGTGCCCAAGAGTCATTCATACCCACAGCTTCTGCACCTTGCATCAAGCAACATTGTACCTTGAGGGTGGCTGGGAGGAGCCATAATTGCACCAGATTCTTTGGCTTCTTTTAAAATATTTATCTAGTTGGCAAAGGTGCAAGGCAAAGGCCTTGGTGCTTGGGAGGAGAGGCCGAGACTTACTAAAACAATGGATATGGATTATATACAAAGTCTCCCCCCTGCCCCTTTCTCAAGCCTCCTGGTATGCCTCTGTGCCAAAAAGAAAAAAAAAGAAACAGCCAGAAAAGTCGTCCTATTCTCCTTCCCTATAAAGCTAGCAGAGGGACAGTCAGCACAAAAGACACTATGCAGGGTAGCCAAGTAGGTTAAAATGCTTGGTTCAAACCAACCAACCAACCAACCAACCAACCAACCAACCAACCCTAGAGAGACTCATGGCCAGTAATTCCTGTGACATTGGCTACCTGTGGTCTTGGGCAGCTTTCCAAGAGGACAGTCCCATGGTGTTGTGAGGGACGCGGGTGGCGCTGTGGGTTAAACCACCGAGCCTAGGACTTGCCAATCAGAAGGTCGACAGTTTGAATCTCTACGACAGGGTGAGCTCCCGTTGCTCGGTCCCAGCTCCTGCACACCTAGCAGTTCAAAAGCACATCAAAGTGCAAGTAGATAAATAGGTACCGCTCTGGCAGGAAGGTAAACGGTGTTTCCGTGCGCTGCTCTGGTTCAGCAGAAGCGGCTTAGTCATGCTGGCCACATGACCTGGAAGCTGTACACCAGCTCCCTCGGCCAATAAAGTGAGATGAGCGCTGCAAACCCAGAGTCAGCCACGACTGGACCTAATGGTCAGGTGTCCCTTTACCTTTACCTTTACCTTTATGGTGATGTGAAGCTTTCTAACCCTTTCTCACCTTGCTTTGGGGAGCAGATTCCATCCACCTGAGCTTAAGATCAGGCATCTTGAAGCTGAGGCTTGCTTATTCACCATTTAACAGGCACAAACCTCCCACAAGGAAGGTGCTTGACTACTTTGTCTGCCTCCCACACCCCATCCAGCCTGGTTGCTCAAAGAACCAATGACCTTGCTGAGAACCGATTGTGAGCGAGTGCTTCTCTCAAGGTGAGCCATGCTGTCCTCTTCTCTGCCTTCTGGCCACATCCAGACACATCCAATTTAGATGGCTGTGGATATGCGGAAGCAGCACCCTGTCCTGACTGTGCTCGTAAGCAGGCGGCTTAATCTGACCGTGGATCCTCTTGGGTTGCAGCCTGCGGAGCTGACTTCCTGTGTGGATTGTAGCAGAGACTCAGCAGGAAATTTACCTCTAGAATTGCCAACTTTTAAAATAAAATATTCTCATATTGTGTTCTAGGGAAGGGAGAGGTGAAGCTTAGGGTGGGTTCTGACAGTGGTGGCTTATCAACCATGTTATCCTTTTGTATTTAAGAAGGGGTCACTGTAAGAACATAGGAAGAGCCTGCTGGATCAGGCCAATGGCCCATCTAGTCCACTGTCCTGTTCCCACAGCGGTCTCCCTGACTCCTGCAAGAAGCCTGTAAGCAGGACCTGAGTGCAGGAGTGATACTCCCCACCTGCATGATTCCCCTGACAGTGGGGGAAGAACATGGCCATTAGGGTTACTAGCCACGAATAGCCATAGCATCTTTGCCTAAGCTTTTAAATCCATCCAAGTTTATGACCCCACTATCTCTTGTGGGAGCAAGTTCCATAGTTTAGCTATACACTGCATCAAAAAGTACTTTCTTTTATCTGTTCTGGATCTTCTGACATTCAGCTTCATTCACTCGAGTTTTGTGTTTTGAGAGAGGGGAAATCTTTTCTCTATCCACTCTCCCTATGCAATGCATAATTTTATAAAGCTCTGTCATGTCTTTGCTTGCCTTTTCTCTAAACTTGATCTCTCCCCTTGATCCGTTTGGGTTGCCCTTTCCTGAACCCCTTCCAAATATACAATATTCTTTCTGAGATGAGGGAACCAGAACTGTACACAGTATTCCAAATCACCATATTTCAGTGATTCCAATCCTACCAGGGTGCCATATTCCAGAAGGTGGTCCCGGGAGACTGCTGCTTGGCCCTGAGGTGTCCTTGCTATGGATCTCACAGGGACTCACCCATGCATTTTTAGTATACAGGAAACTACTGACAGAGGTCAACCAGGGATTTTGCATAAGGTGTCATCAGAATCGAGCATACTGCCTGTCCTTTCAGAACCTAACACAGTATACTTAGGGATTATATCATTTTATCCTCCCAACAACCCTGTGAGGAATGTTAGGCTGAGAGAAGAGAGGGGTGACCAGGATTCTTAGGGGTGGGCAGTCATGTGCTTTAAATATATAGTGCTGGTTCTGCTACATCTTGCTTACCTTCTTTTCTTTCCCAGGGGGTGATCCAGCCACATCTCTAGACACCCCGACTGAGGAACTGGTCTAACGGGACGATGGGGTGGTTCTGGGTCTGTGCCATAAACAGCAACCAGATAAGGAGGGAAAGTGTGTGTCATAGTCTGGGACTGTGGGAGCTCACAAGGAGCCAAAGGTTGTATGTGCCCGGCAGAGCCGTGGGAGCCTTCCAGGAAAGCCCCACTGTGTAGGAGTCATTCTTTGGAATATCTCTGCTGCTGCCACCAGCCCAAGGAATATGCTGAGCTTCCTCCTGTCCTTTCAAATTTATTCATAGCATACTGACTCATGTCTCTCCACACACTCCCATGAACCATCAGCAACAAGGGGATTCCTCCAAGGGGTTAGGGGAGCTGAGATCCTTGGAGCACAGAGAAGTGTAGCTCCTGAATGCAGATCTTCTGAGTCCAATACCCCAGAGCGCCACCTTTGGAAAAGCCACCATTTTGTGTGTGGACAGAATAAATAAATTACAAACCCCATTCCGTTTATTTTATTGTTTTGTTAGGTAATGGAGCTGATCATTGCCATTCAGCAGTGGCAGAAGTGATAACCCTTTATCTGGAAGAAGGCTACCCACACTGAGCTAGACTTAGGTGTTCTCCTTTCTTGTGGTGGAATTGTAAAGACATATAGCAGCAGGGGGGCTAAATGGGGCCTCCTGGCCTCTCTAATGAACACTCATGGCTTTCTTCAAGCCACCCCCCTCACCAGCCTTGCTTTGCAACCTCCTTGGCCATTTTTGCCTGGCTGGGATGTGCCCTTGAGCTCTAAAAATGCCCCTTTGCTTTCCTGTATGGAGGATAGAGTGGGGGTGGGGGTGGGGTGTGTCGTGTGGAAAGTAGCCTTCTGCACAAAGGCAAAATTCACACTTGTTGCTCTTCCCCTTCCACTTCAGGGAGGGACTTGCATGACAGAATACTTCCCCTTCTAAAAATAATACACATAGAAAACTGGTTAAGTTAGAACCCTGGACTCGAATATCTGTTTCTTTTGACAGGGAGTTCCCCTCCTACCCCTGCCCATGATGTAATCTGTTGCAGGATTCCATGCCCCCCACCCCACCAAGTGGTACATCCCAGATATAGGTTTGCCACCTTTGTGAGAATTTGGCTTAGAATGCTGCTCACCTTCTCAAAGGAAAAGGGAGGAAGGAACAACCTAAGAGTTTTTAGAAGCTGGTGCTTCAGCTGCCATCCCAGGGTTCTTTCCTAATACACAGACTTGAGGTTTCCCTCTTTTGCCCCTTCATTTCCCAAGTTTGCTTCAAGGGCACAGGATCACAACTTGGACAGCTCTTGGCTGCCAGGGAACTTGAGCCATGTGCACAGCTGCCTGCCATCATTGCTTATGTGTTACCCTCTCCCTGGGTGTTCACCCGCTCCCGCTGCTTCCTTCTCTCCCCCTCTGGTTTCTGTGCATCAACATGTCTCCATTGGCAGCCTCCTCTCCATCCCTGTAGGCAGCTCTTAGCCTTCTGCATGAATGTCTGAGTCTCCCAGGAAACAGGATCTTCAGCCAGGAGTTCCCGTTCAACCTCCCAGGAGAGGGAGGGGTGGAAGGCGGGAGAAGGGGAGAACAGCTAGTGATGGGTCATAAATCCATTCTGCCCGCTGGATTCTCCATTTCTTGTCCAGCCAGTTTCTAAAATTGGAACAGGTCTTGCCACCTTTGTCCTTGCCTCTCCTTTCTGTCTGCTATTTCCCGGCCCCCTTCTCTGGGGTGTTTTCTGATAAGTCATCAGAGCAGAGGAGAAAGATCTGAACTGTTACCTGGGGTGATACTTTTCAGACAGGTGGCTTTTCTAAACAGATGTAAATCTGTATCAAAATGTTGCAGCGTGAAGTGCTCCTGTTCAGGGTTCTAACCATGTATGCCATTCCACACATGCCCCTCCAGAACAGCCAGTCAGCATTTTGTGTCCACTAAACATCTTCAGTTCTTATTGAGCTAATTTCCCCTTTGTCTCCCCACAACCCCCACCCCCCCAAAAAGCTGTGTGTGCATTGATTTTGCACTTTGCAGACTGGAGGCTCTTATGCATGGATGGTACCATTTTGGCTGCATAATAATCCACACTCATCGAATGAGTTTGTATTTAGAGGGGGCCAAATTGTGTGATAGCTGGTCCTCTAGCACATGCTTTCTCAAACTCTTTCTTTCATGACAGTTTGGGGAGGGGATGAGATGAGGAAGAGTATTCCATTTTTCTTCAAGAGAAGCAAGGGGTTGCAGAGAAGAGATGGGGCTAACTGTTGAGCATTTATTGTGCTCTGGCTAAATGGAACAGACAGGGGAGAGCTGTTCATAATAGGTTTCTCGGTAACCAAACAACATCTGGCTTGACCACTTTGGGAAACAGAACGCTGGACTAGTGGACTCCTGGTCCAATCCAGCAGGACTTTTATACTAGATTCTGAACAAGCTGCAGCACTTCAGTAGATAACCTACAGCAGATACGTCTCCAACATGTATAACATGGTGAAGGAGAGAAGCTGAATCCTACGGCCTGGCCTTCCTTTCTCCTCTTCCCCCTTTGGTACGTTTGTAGCACTGCAGAATTGTCATAGTCAACACTTCAGATGTTGTAGAACTCAAGCTCCCAGAGTCCCTGATCATGGGTTTTGATATCTGGGGCTGATGGAAGTTGGAGTCCAACAACTTATCCAGGGCACCATGTTGGCTAACCCCGGTTTGCAGAAGGGGAGACTTGGGTGTTCTTGGGACTCCTGCATTAGCCCCTGAGTTTAGAACAGGCAAACTCTGGTTGCCATAAGACAGAGTTGAGGAGCCTGTGGCCTTTGGCCCCCACCATCCCTCAACATTGGCCATACGGGCTGGGGTAGATGGAAGTGGAAATCCAAGAGAATATGGAGGGTCATTAGTTCTCCATTGCTGCCTTAAGGAGTCTCACAAAGGCAGCCAGCTTGGACATCACCTTCCAAATCTGGTTGACGGTAGGAATTGCAGGGTGCCCACCCATAGCAGCCATAGAAGCCTCCTTGTGCAAATAGGTCGGGGTACATCAGACAATACTCTGGCCCTTGTAGACACTCCCAGATCTGGCTTGCTTGCTTGTCCAAGCAACTGGGAGACCTGCTCTTGCTGACCTTTGGACGACTTTTGCTTCACAGGGCTGGATCTGATGTGCTGTGTGTTGCTACATTCTGTTAAGGGACAGGCTGCTGCACAAATAGGATTTGGGGGGGCGGGGGGGCAGATGCACCACACCTACCCCTCCCTTCATTCCCCAGTGTTTTCCCAGCATAACCATTCTTTAAGAGCTGGCCTTGTGAGCTGCTGCAGTCTCCCCCAGGCCAGGGCTGGGTCCCACAGATAAGGAACGACAAAGGCAGCATGTTCCTCCTGGCAAGCGGAGAGTTGATTGGAGAGGAGAAGAGGCCTGGAAGTGTTGCTGTCAGCCACTTGAGCCTATTGGCGCCTACACCTGACACAGTATAAATTACAGAGGCCCAGTAATTACTTTGTCTGCACAGCTCCCTCTGCTTCATTGCACTCTGCCCACCATCCTCCTGCTTCTTTCCCACTCTCTTCTCTCCATCAAGCAGACTGTGCCAGAAACGGAGAGGTTCAAAAAGTTGATCCCTTGTCACCTGGCCAATGGGGGCCCTCGAGAGATCCCTCAAGCCCCCTTTTCCATCTCCATTCTCTCTCCATCGCTCCACCTTCCTTTTTATCGTCCACACTGTCCCTGAGCAGCTTCGTGCTGGAAAAGCATTGTGTCTCTTCAGCTCTTAAGACCTTGGGACGGGCGCATATCCAGCAAGTCCGCCCAGCAACCAGCTTGTGCTGCTGAATTAACTCTCTGTGTCCTTCAGCCTTGTGGGCTGAGAGAGAGAAATGCACCAGCAGCATAGATGCTTTGGGTGGCAGGAAGGGATGACCCCTCCTGTTTCTTTCGGCATGGCTTGCCTGAGAGCTAAGAGATCTTCATGCACAACGTTCCTGGTTCAGGGCTGTCCTTGGCTGGCCAGTGTTGGAAAGAAACTGACCCTGGTCCCTCTGAAAATTTGGGGAGCAACCATAGTTCTGCTCCAGGGCACAAGCTTTTGCGTGCAAAAGGTCTGAGGTTCAATTCCTGGCCAAAGAAGTAGAAAACTCTGCTGGAGAATCTCAGGGAACCTCTCTGTCCACTTCACATGCACTCAATAATAGAGCTGTTCCTTCCTGTCTTTTGCAAATGTAAACATTCACGTTTAAATTGTATGCATTTTATACACATTGTTTTCCCCAAAGTGCATTTTTCTGTCCTTCTCAATGCATTTCCTCAAAACACTGCCTTTGCACATGACTTTTGTGAGTGAAATACACCCGCCGTGCCCCCCCAATGCATTCTTACAAACAGATCCAAAACTGCACCACAGAATTCAGGAAAATGTGTAGTCTGAAAGCTGTCTTCCAATCTTTCTCGAGGGCCAATGAATTTGGTTGGTTGGCTTTAAAACAAGAACTGGACATATTTATCCTCCATTCCTACCTGGAGAGATGCTGCCAGTCAGAAGAGACATTGCTGGACTAGTGGGACAAATGGTGCAAGGCAGCTTTCGATCTCTGCTGCACTGGGTGCCTTGACCAAGATGTTAATAAGACAATTAATGCAAGCTGGAGAATACATGAGTTTGGAAAAGACACCCATTTCTTAAGGTAGCTGAAATTTATTTGAGGGAAGTTTTCCACTTCACATTGTGTACACATGTTTCTTTTCTCCTCTTCCTGCCTCTGCTCAAGCCTGCTTTTTTTTGTGTGTGCATTTTGTTTTTGTTTTTTGAAACACTGCAAAACCCCATTTATGAGAGAGGAAACTGGGATGAGTGTACACACTCTGAGCAATGTCCCTCTTTTTCAAATCACCTTTAGCTCTCCTCTCTTGGGCAAAACACACAACACAAAAGTATTCTTTCGCTCTCTCTTTCTCTCCAGCCTGAGATTTATTTGCAAGGCCTTGGCAAGCAGGTCTTTGGGGTGAGGGAAACTGCCTTTGTGGATGCCGAGAAATGGCGACTCCTTTTTACAGAGAGCCTGACTCAACAGCTGCAAACAATGCAACAGAGCCAGCGTCCCTGGCCTGAGGAAGCAGTGGCATTTACGTCAGGCCCATTAGTAACTTGGTGCTCGGTGGCAGAGGAGAGGAAGCAAAACCATCCCAGGAAAGAAAGCCATACTGAGCTTGAAGGTGGGGAAGCAAATAGGAAGCAGGCAAGGCAGGTCCCCAGCTGAGGCAGTGAGAGCAGACCTAGACATCATCGTGGCCCTCTCTGGAGGAAGCCAGTGCAAAGCATGATGGGACAAAGATCTGCTGGAAGAGAGAAGCACAGACACCCACTCCCCCTTCTCCTGCATGGCGGGGGGAAACAAAGCTGGCACTGGAAAGCAGCTAAATTTAGCCTGTCTCCCTGCTAGCTCTTTTATGAACTGCAGCTTTTTGGTTAGAGCCGGCCGAGCTGCACTATTTCAGCAGCCCATCTGTCGGCTGATTTCACCGTGCCTTCCCTCTACTCCCTTCCAATCCTCAGTACCCTCTCGGAAGGTGAACCAGGTGGCAAAAGGTAGGTGTGTGTGAGAGAGAGAGAGAGAAGGAGGGAGAGTGCATCACAAACAGGTAACATCCCATGCCAATTTTACTATTGCACATCTTTGGGGCTTTGTCCAAATTTCTCACACTCGGGATCCCCTAGAGGTTATGTTCATGGGTGTCTGTGGGATTCACTCAGTTCTCTTTTCCAGCCCGTCTCAGATGTGATTCAGGGAGCCTCAAATCCGAGAACTCTGTCTTTTCACTTTTATTTGATTTCGAAAAGTCGTTTAGATCCCGCCTTTCCAGATTCAAACCTTTCTAGGCTGCTCACAACATTAAACAGCAAAGAATATAGTTAAAAGGCTATCAATCCCTCAGCCATTAAAATGTGCTGGCTTCTAAGCCCACAGGTGGGAAGAGGACTTTCCCTTCATTAGTGAATGTATTAGGGAGAGGATAAAATGTGAATGAAGGTGAGTTTTAAGATTTTAAAGGGCAGAACCAGGCAGATGGAGGTGGAATAGTTGTTCCACCTTTGCAGAACATAACCAGCAAGGGAGAGGGTGGGTGTGCAAACTTCCTTTGCTTGAGGGCTTACAATCTAAACCAGCCTTCACCAACCTAGTGTCCTCCAGATGTTTTAGGCTATAGCTCCCATCGGATGAAGGGACACGGGTGATGCTGTGGTCTAAACCACTGAACCTCTTGGGCTTGCCGATCAGAAGGTCGGTGGTTCAAATCCCCACGACAGGGTGAGCTCCCAGCTCCTGCCAACCTAGCAGTTCAAAAGCACGTCAAAGTGCAAGTAGATAAATAGGTACCACTCCGGCAGGAAGGTAAACGGCATTTCCGTGCATTGCTCTGGTTCGCCTGAAGCGGCTTAGTCATGCTGGCCACATGACCCGGAAGCTGTACGCTGGCTCCCTCGGCCTGTAAAGTGAGATGAGCGCTGCAACCCCAGAGTTGTTCGCGACTGGACCTAATGGTCAGGGGTCCCTTTACCTTTACCCATTGGATGGCTGATTGGAATCCAAATACATCTGGAGGCTGTCTGTATTGTATGGTTGCCTATTTGGGACAAATTCCTGACTCCTAAAATGGTTCTTCAATATGGATGGCCACCCCACAACCCCGTTGTAGATTTCCATTCTTCGTTGTTTAAAGGTTATCCCAAAGACCCACCTTTTCACACTGATGCGGATTTGTCTGGGTTACATTCCCCATTATCCCAGAATACACTGCAGCAGGCCATGCTGAATGAAGCTTTCGGGCTGAGAACAGTGTCAGAAAATGGCACTTTATCAGCAGCAGCCCTGCCAGAAGCACAGCCCCCTCTTTTGCTCCATGGGCATCTCCCACGCTTCGTGTCTCTGTGCATCGTTCACTGTCACCAGTCAAACAGAACCGTGGTCTCTGTTTTCGAGAGCCTCCCCAAACAGCTGCCCGATTTATCTTTGCCAGGTAGCAGTTCTTGACTTGGGGTGGGGGGGGGGTGGGAAGAAAATATGCACACACCGCAAAACACCAACTTAAAGTTATAGGCTCCGGCAAAGGAAACCCAGCAGCTTAGGGGACTCTTGTGGACCCATTACCTAAGATGAATCACTTGCCATCTGTTTTGTCTCCTAATTATAAATGCAAAACAAGAGTTATTCTGGCAAATAGTAAGGAGTGAATGAAAGGAAGAGGAGTAGAAGGGGTTGAACATCGAAATGCAATAAGAAAGGCAGAGACTGTGGGGGATTGCTTCTGAAAGCCTCGCTCAGGTGGTCCAAAGCCTAATGGAATGTATTCTCTTGCATCTACCAGTGTTAGTGTCTAGATTCCATATATAAAGAAGAGCTTCAGGATTAAGGGAGCCTGGAATCATTAAGGAACACAACAGGCAGCCAAAAATGCATTGAAACTGTAGAGAATGTGCCTTGAAACCACTTCCACGTTTCAGTCTCCTGTCTGGAATCCTAGAGCTGCTGCCAGGCAGTGAGAACAATTCTGAGCTGGGTGGAACAGTGGCCTGATGCAGGGCTCACCCAGGCTTCCCTTTGTGCTGTGTTTCTAGACACAGGTCTGCACTTTAAAGCCCTGGTGCTTTCCCCACAAAAACCTGCCCTTTTCTGCTGAATCGGAGCAAATGACTCCGTGGGAAACCTGAATTGCTGTTGGTTCTGATTTAGCATTAAAAGAGTACATCTTCCTGGGGAAAGTGGTGGGGCAAAAACAAAACAAAACACAAAAAACTCTGCTCAAGAAAGCCAAAGGCAACCCAAAGGTATGTGTGAATGATCCCTCAGTATAAGACAGCTTCCTGGGTTCCTATGCTTAGAGAAGGAATCCTAGGCTCTGACTGAACTCAGTCCTATGCCTCCAGGGTGTAATCATTCTCCAGAGTATCTGTTGTTGTGTTGTGTTGTGTTGTGTTGTGTTGTGTTGTGTTGTGTTGTGTTGTGTTGTGTTGTGTTGTGTTGTGTTGTGTTTTTAAACACCCTCGAAAAGCATCAGGGGACCCCCACCCCTGCCACCTGTGCTGCACTGGTCCACCATTTCAAGAACCCTTTATTACGGCTGGGTCTGCTGCTGGCTGCCTGTTCTCTTGCTATGAAAAGTTGATAACATTGTGCTTACTGAGATCCATTAACACTCACCCACCTCCCAAAATAGTAAACAGCAGAAGGGTTATTCTGCTCTATCAAGGCATACTCTCCTCTTGGGACATCACACTCCTGGGATCTGAGAATAAAATCAATTTCTGCTTAGCAGCTGGAAATGATATTTCTCCTTACGCACATATACACACATCTCCTGAGGGCTAGAAACTTTAAAAGAAAGCCTGAAAGTTTTAGGCTTTCAGGATACTGAATGTCCTGTTGGAGATTGTGCCCCATTCTCCATTGCTCCACAACACAAACGTTCTAACTTTCTGATTATAGCTATGTTTAATGGTCCAATATGCATGATGGTGTTGATGAACTGGAAGGAGGCTGAGCTCCTCCACTGGTCCTGAGAATTTCTGATTTCTATGCAACCTTGTCCATGCTTCCTTGTTGCATCTGAGGATCAGCCCTGCAATAGATTGGTTACTGCTTTGGTGTGATCTTCCTGACCCAGCCAAAAAACCCTCTCTGTGCATTTGGGCTTGATTTGCTTGTTACTGCTGTGATGCCTGTGCAAAAGTATCTCTTTTTCCAAATCTGCCTTATCATCACTTAACCTTAGCTTCAGTCTTTGACCTTCCATCCCATTCTCCAAAGCATTGGAGCTTGAGAAGAACTGGCTGGCTTATGACCCCCTTGACTTCTGTCCTCTTTGACTTTGCTTCCTTTGCTTTGTTTTCTAGAGCAGCCTCATTCCAGTCTAGATTCTTCCATTCTGGTACCTGGCTCTTCTCACCACAAAAACCATTTGGATCCCTTCCAATCGGGATTCAGGCCTCACCTTGGGACTGAAACTGCCTTGGTTGCACTGGTTGATAATCACTGGCAGGCTAGGGACAAAAGTGAGAGCTGTTTCCTAGTTCTGCTGGATCTCAAAGCGGCCTTTGATACCATGGGCCATAACATCTTTCTGGACCGTCTAGAGGGACTGGGGGGCACTGTTATACAGCGGTTCTGCTCCTTTCTCCTGGGCCGTATCCAAAAAATGGTGTTGAGGGATGAGTGTTCAGACCCCTGGGCTCTCACTTGTGGGGTTCCTCAGGGTTCTGTCCTCTCCCCCATGCTTTTTAATATATGAAACCTCTGGGAGAGCTCATCAGGAGGTTTGGGCTGGGTGTTCATCAGTATGCAGATGATACCCAGCTCTATCTCTCTTTTAAAACAGAACCAGTGAAGGCAGTGAAGGTCCTGTGTGAGTGCCTGGAGGCAGTTGGAGGATGGATGGCGACTAACAGATTGAGGTTGAATCCTGACAAGACAGAAGTACTGTTTTGGGGGGACAGGGGGCGGGTGGGTGTGGGGGACTCACTGGTCCTGAATTGGGTAAGTGTGCCCCTGAAAGGCCAGGTGTGCAGCCTGGGAGTCATTTTGGACTCACAGCTGTCCATGGAGGCACAGGTCAATTCTGTGTCCAGGGCAGCTGTCTACCAGCTCCACCTGGTACGCAGGCTGAGACCCTACCTGCCCGCAGACTATCTCACCAGAGTGGTGCATGCTGTAGTTATCTCCCGCTTGGACTGCTGTAATACGTTCTACGTGGGGCTACCTTTGAAAGTGACTCGGAAACTGCAATTAATCCAGAATGCAGGAGCTAGATTGGTGACTGGGAGAGATTGCCGGGACCATATAACATCAGTCCTGAGAGTCCTGCATTGGCTCCCAGTACGTTTCCGAGCACAATTCAAAGTGTTGGTGCTGACCTTTAAAGCCCTAAATGGCCTCAGTCCTGTATTCCTGAAGGAGTGTCTCCACCCCCATCGTTCAGCCCGGACACTGAGATCCAGTGCCAAAGGACTTCTGGCGGTTCCCTCACTGCGAGAAGTGAGGTTAGAGGAAACCAGGCAGAGGGCCTTCTCAGTAGTGGTGCCTGCCCTGTAAAACACCCTCCCATCAGATATCAAGGAAATAAGCAACTATCCTACTTTTAAAAGACATCTGAAGGCAGCCCTGTTTAGGGAAGTTTTTAATGTTTAATGCTGCATTGTGTTTTTAATATTCAATTGGGAGCCACCCAGAGTGGCTGGGGAAACCCAGCCAGATGGGTGAGGTATAAATAATAATAATAATAATAATAATAATAATAATAATAATAATTATTATTATTATTATTATTATTATTATTCTCTGTGCCATGCTGTATTAGCAAGATAGCCTCCCTCTGTACAGTAAACTGTAGAATCATAAAGTTGGAAGGGACTCTGAGGGTCATCTAGTCCAACCCCCTACATTGCAGGAATCTTTTCCTAATGGGCTCAGACCCATGAACCTGAGATTAAGAGTCTCATGCTGCACCGACTATCCCAGGCCCAAGGAGGCAAAAGCCCACGGCACTCAGTATTCCCAGGCGGTCTCCCACTCAAGTACTAAATAAGCCTGACACTGCTTAGCTTCTGAGATCAGGTGTGTTCAGGGTAGTATGGCCATAGACAAAACATGTTTTGATCCAATCCCTTTCACAATACGGGCAAAACCGCCCGGAAGGGCTGTAATGTCCGAAGAGCATGTAGTCAGCAATTAGGAAACGTAAGAAGTTGCCACCTAGCTCAGTGTTGTCAACACTGACTAGCAGGGCCTCTCCAGGTTTTCAGGCAGAGAATATTCTCAATCCAACCTGGCAGTGTCATTGGGGAATGAACCTGGGACTTTCTGCATGCAAGTCAAATGCTCTACTGCTGAGCTATGGTTTCGTGTGAGGAGGGACATAAAGGCAAATAAGGCTATCACTGGTTACTAACCAATATTCTCCCTCCATTGTCAGAGGCACTGTGGCCCTGAATACCAGTTGCTGGGACTCTCAAGTGGGAAGAGGTTATATTGCACTCAAGTCCTGCTTGCAGGCTTCCCATGAACATGGTTGGCCTCAGTGAGAACAGCATGCTGGACTAGATGGGCCATTGGTGGGACCCTGCTCTTCTTATGCCATCAGGGACTGTACTGAGTTACTTTCCCCTTTGATTAATACCAGGGGTAGGCCCAAGCAGTGTGACAGATGCAGGACAATTTCTTGCCTTGGTAGTGAAAAGGGACTTTCTCAGTCTGAAAACTGGGTGTTCATGTTTCGTAATGTATGGCCCAAAGACGAAGCACTGCTGGATGCTAGGATTTGTTATGGTACCTGTGTCCGGCTTGTCTCGTGCTCCAACATTGTTGCTCTTTAGTTCGAAAGAGACATATGGGTCCCCACAGTGCACACCAGCACAAAAAGGCCCCCACCCTGGGAAAAGAAAGAGGGCACGGAGAACTTTTATGTGAAAGTCCTGCTCAATATGTTCTTATGCTCAGTGCTACCATCATCCGTCAGTCTGCCTTGAGTGACAGATAGCCAGAAATTGTTTCAGAATCTTAAGGACTAGTAACTTGCATCCTGTATAGCGAAAGCCGAGAGCCATGCAGTGCTGGAGTGTCTACCCAGTACCAGATGCTGCACTTGCACAATGTGATCGTGTGCCTTTGGCTATAATGTGGAGGAGGAAGCCAGCTCTGTTTTGGACTGTCCTTCCGTTCTCACCATTTAATAATATATTGAGATTTCTTGATCACATCTACCTCCCATGGACTACGCTCAGAGCTCCAATTGAGTAAGCCCTCCCTTTCACAGTTATTTTTTTAAAGGCAGAGAGCAAGCAAGATCCTGCCCTTCCCCACCCTCTCCTGTGTCTCTTCCCTTCTTAGTGGGAAATTCTTGCCTCTTCCTCCCATCTCAACTAGGGAATGAAGCCGCCTCCCAGGAGGTCCCATTCTTGAGTTGTGGGGGAGAGGAGAAGGGGGGGGCAGAGAGGCTGGAGCGCCTGTGTCTGCCATTTGCTGCCTCCATGGAGCCTGAAACTGTTAAACTAATTAAAGATTTTCAGCGCCAGGATTAATCCTTTTGCAGGGTGGTTATTGCGAGCCCAGGTAGTCGATTAGTTCACCAGGCGAGGATATTGGATTTCTGAAAGGCAAGTCAGCACTCTTTGGGGGCTGTTATCTTTCCAAGGCTCCAGGGGTCAGGAGGTAGCAAGGAGAGGTGACTGCAATCTTTCTCACTTGCTCTCTTTTACACACACACACACACACACACACACACACACACACACACACACCCTCCCGCTGTCTCTTGTTGCTGTGCTTTTGGCTGTGCCCACCCGTCTCCCTTTGCAATCTCATGCAAGCTGCATGCCCGCCTTCTCTCCTTTTAAGTCTTTCCCTCCATCAGTCTCTTCCCCCCCCCCACCGCATATCCTCCTCTCTCTCTGCTGCCCCCACTCCACTTGTTGTCCAAGCATCTTTCCCATCTCCTGTGTGGTCTGTGCTAGAGTTTTGTAACTGGGTTGTGGTGGGGGGAGGCGGAGAAGAGAGGAATACCCCTGGCCAACACCCCAGGAATGGCGAAGTCCAGAGATCCTAATGTGAAACATGTGGCCGCTGCCTGCGGCTGAGCAAGGGAGGTGAAAGGGAACAGAGCGCAGGGAAAGAAAGAGCAGCTTGTTGGCTAGCCCAGCCCAGCCCACTCTGCGCCTTCCCTCCTTCCCTCCCTCTGCAGTGGCCCTCTTCCATCGCTCCCTTTCTGGGGCCAAGCCTTTGAATGCTTGGCACAACCAGGCTTCCGGCAAACGGAGGACTTGGGTCCTGGCAGTTCCCAGCGAAGGGCCGGTGGAGGGGATTTAGGTCAACCCTAGGCTGGGAATATGCGGCAGCATGTCGGGCTCCATCATTCCAGCTCCTCCCTCTGAGCAAGCAAAACGTGTGGAGGCTTGGAGGAAGAGGATCGGCCTGGCCTGGCCTCGGTCCCGCGCACAGGGGCCATTCCCTGAGCCAGAAGAGTGAGTCACCAGCCTGTTCTGCTGGGGACTTGGCTACTGCCCCCTTCCCAGCAGGCTGTTCTGCTGCCGAACATGTCTGCGTTTAGGCTGGCGGAACTAGGAGAAAGGCCTGTCTCTGGTTTGTCTGATCACCTGCCAATGAATGGGGTAGAAGGATCAGGGGTGGGGTCCACTTGCTGTGTTGTATGATGGGCCCTCTCAGAGACTTAGAGGCCACCCTAGCACAGACTTCCACACATGTACAATGGTACCTCAGGTTAAGTACTTAATTCATTCCGGAGGTCCATACTTAACCTGAAACTGTTCTTAACCTGAAGCACCACTTTAGCTAATGGGGCCTCCTGCTGCTGCCGCGCCGCCGAAGCACAATTTCTGTTCTCATCCTGAAGCAAAGTTCTTTTTTTAAAAAAATAATATTTATTACTTTTTCCAACAATTTAAACACTACAAAAAAGAAAAACAATACAATACAACACCAACACACTAAACCAACAAAACAAAACAAACACAACTCAAAACACATAAAATAATTTCAATATCCTATCTTTCATTCACCTATTCCCGCGACCTCCTCACACCTCCCTTTTTGTATTCCACTTCTATTATTTTTTTCAGCAATTCCTTTCCATCTTCCTCTGTTTTCAATCCTATAATTATCTTAACACATTCTAACCTTATTTTTCCTTTAATACTCTATTAATCTATTTATCCTTAATTCCTTATAACATTTCTACTAAAGCCATATAACTTCATTCTAACATTTTTCTAGCATTCATTAATTTTACAATATTTCCGTAAATAATCTTTAAACTTTTTCCAGTCTTCTTCCACCGACTCTTCTCCCTGGTCTCGGATTCTGCCAGTCATTTCCGCCAGTTCCATATAGTCCATCAACTTCATCTGCCATTCTTCCCGGGTGGGTAAATCTTGTGTCTTCCAATACTTCACAATGAGTATTCTTGCTGCTGTTGTTGCATACATGAAAAATGTTCTATCCTTCTTTGGCACCAATTGGCCGACCATGCCCAGGAGAAAGGCCTCTGGCTTCTTCAGGCTGAAGCAAAGTTCTTAACCCAAGTTAATATTTCTGGGTTAGAGGAGTCTGTAACCTGAAGCGTATGTAACCCGAGGTACCACTGTATCGCTATCCAAATGTAATGCATTCTCAGGAACACATTGTTTTCGTTAGGCGAGCATTCTCATAACAAGTTGACAGTTGGTATTATTCCTATGAGAAATTTTCTAATGCGTTCCCAGCCATGGAATTTTAACCCCCAAATGATGGGGGGAAACAGGAAACCCCTACGAAACCTTGTAAAAAGCAAACAAGGAAGGGGGGGGAATACTCTCTTGTTTGTCCCATCTTTCCCCCTTCCCCCTCCCTCCCAACATGGTTTCTGCTGCGGACAAGCAAAACACAAAGAAGCAAGGCTTGTTTACGGCTGCTTATTTGTTTACAGTATTACACACAGGTCTGGCTGTTTGTATATCTGAATCAGTGTTGTGTATAGTGAGGTTTGGGTACTAATTCATCGTATTTGGATGTGACTTTTGTATAACAAGCATATAGCAGTGCTGCAGCTATTGGGGGGGGGGCTAGCCAGGTTTTTTGCCCCAGGTGAAGCCTCCAGAGAGGTGCCATTGGGGATCCCGGCCTATGTGTGTTGTTGTTGTTTAGTCGTTTAGTCATGTCCGACTCTTCATGACCCCATGGACCAGAGCACGCCAGGCACTTCTGTCTTCCACTGCCTCCCACAGTTTAGTCAAACTCATGTTGGTAGCTTCGAGAACACTATCCAACCATCTCGTCCTCTGTCGGCCCCTTCTCCTTGTGCCCTCCATCTTTCCCAACATCAGGGTCTTTTCCAGGGAGTCTTCTCTTCTCATGAGGTGGCCAAAGTATTGGAGTCTCAGCTTCAGGATCTGTCCTTCCAGTGAGCACTCAGGGCTGATTTCCTTAAGAATGGATAGGTTGGCCTATGTGTATTTAGATGCAAATGCATGTGTGTGAGTGCCAAACTGGGTCTTTGGCCTGGGGGAAATAAAGCCTAGTTTTGTCCCTGAGTTTTGATAGTAGGACCTGTGTGTACATTGCTTCCTCCACCTCCAATACTGTTGGACCACAACTCCCATGATATATGTGCTATGTTGTATGAGGTATATTATACAAGATTAACTTTACTCCAGACCACCTCACAGCTTCAGAGAAAAACTGGGACCCCTCTGAGTCTTAGGAGCCACAGCACAGCCTTCCCCAATCAATACATTGTCTCCCTGATATTCTTGGACTACAACTCCCATAATCCCTGACCCATTGGCCACACTTACTAGAGCTGATGGGAGTTGTACTCCAAAATACTTGAAAAGCACCAGGATGGGGAATGTTTCTGTACTGGTTTGCTGGAACTCACAAGTGAGGAGAGAACCCCTTTGCACTCCTGTCCCGCTTTTGGGCTTTGCACAGGTGTCTGGTAGGCCATTTGAGGCCAGGGTGCAGGAGGACCTTTGGTCTGATCCAGCGGGGCTCTTGCTATGTTGTTATGCCAAAGCAAGTCATGGGGTAGCCTCCTCCCCAAGTGGCCTTCCAGTGGGGCAGGGTGGTGCAACAGGTTTCTCTCACAATTAAGGGCTGTTAGTGGGAGACAGAGAGGCCTGCCCATTGAAGCATAATCCTCTAGGAAGAGCACAGTAAGATAAGGCATTTTACTGAGGCTTCTCCAGGAGAAATTCCCAATGGAAAGCATCTCCTATGACCTTGTGTGTGCGTGCATGCATGCATGTGTTTGAATTCTCAATCTCAAGGACCAGAAATGTTGTGGACTGAAGGAATGACTAACGCAAGCTCCACATGGGACTGTGATGACAGACTCTCAACAAGCCAGTTCAGGGTGTAGGAAACTTTTTTTTTGTGGGGGAGGAGGCAGGAAAGCATCTTGGCCTTGGCACCCCTCGCCACGCATCTCCCAAGACTGCTTTTGTGTGGTTGGAATGTATCATTGAGCTGTGATAATGCCTCTTGCTTGCCTGCAAGGAGGAGTGTGTGCAAGTGTGTAAATACTTCTGACAATTTGCATAGTCGTTGCAGGAAAGTGAAAGCTGACTTTACAAAGGTAAGAGTCAAATCCATTGCCCCACCCACTTTTATCTCTGGTCTCACCTGCCACCAGCATACAGCCCCTGTCTGCCCAAATGTTGTCTATGTAGGAATGTGGCCCTCAGGCTGAAAAACGTCCCCCACCCTTCCTGTAAATTGTCAGGGGCAGCCGGAGAAGTGGATGGGCGTGGTTGTATGGGGACAGTATTTGTGTATGAATACTTATGTGCATTTATGTGCTCACATAGTGCTCTGGGTCAGCGTGTGTATGTATGAGAGAGAGAGAGAGAGAGAGAGAGAGAGAGAGAGAGAGAACATTTGGGTATGCAAGTGAGTGTAAAAGTGTGTTGTGTGTGCAGTTTGAGTACAAATTGTTTCATGTGTGTTCTTCTACGTGTGCTCTGTGCATAAGGCCCTGCAGTTGGAATCCTTGGTGCATCATTCTCCATACATGCCCCCCTCCAGTCCATTTTTCCATGACCTGCCTGTATAACCTTGCGGGTTTACTCTTTTCAGGTGTGTTTCTTTTGCATGGGTGTATGGCTTTCAATATATCTGTGTACACATATGCAAGTGCCATGTCACTCTGAGGGAATTGGAGTGGAGATGTTTCTGAATACGTGTCTCTTTCTGGACATGCATGTATCAGGCTCTAGGTGGCTAGCACACATCCGAGCACTGTTTGGATTCTGCAAGCTTCCCCGCCCCTGGTGTAAACAAGCACTGAGTGAGCTGAAGCCAAAAGGGTCCCTGCAGATTTACTCTGCTTCCCTTGTTGCCCTTCATCCCGTAGAAAGGAAGACTCCTGGGGTCTGAGCTGTTTTTTCAGTCTTTCCACGTTCCACTTGAATTAAAAGGGAAGTGGGGAGGGGGAGAAGGGGGAGCATTGGGCACCCACAGGCTGTAATGAAAAGCCTTCTGTGAGTTTCCCTCCCTCTCTTGTCTGTCTGTCTGTCTCCTTCCAGCTCTGGGCACATTAGCAGACACAGCTGAGACTAGACCAGTCTTTCTAGTGCTGTTTCCTTGTTCCACGTTGCCCTTTGGTGTAACTCTGCACCCTCCCAGCCTGTAGCAGCAGCAGCAGCAGTTCCCCACTGATGCTGGGGAGGGAACCACGTGCGTGCATTTTCCTGCCAGTCTGGATTGATGTTGCCATGCTAATCTGGGTGCGCAGAGCCGGCTGGCTGTGGGATTTGAGCTGTGCTGGGAGTGGAGCTAGGAGATGGACAGGGGCACAAACAAGCTCAAAGGTGGAGGCAGGGCCATGCCAACTGCAAGGCAGGGATGGTGGGATACAAAAGGGCGAAGGTGCACCAGAATAAAGAGGTGATTGTGCAGCAAATTCACGCATAGATCCAGAGCGAGGGCTTCAGTTCAATGGCAATAAACCTCATTGGGTGTGGCAGAAGGGAAGACGGCAAGAAGAAAGCAGCACTCAGTTCAGGAAGGATTTATAAAGCTTTTTTTTATATATATAATATTTTATTGCATTTTTAAAGCTTTATAAAGCTTTTTAAGAGAACGAAACAGGGCAACAATTTTAATAGAAAGGCTGAGTCAAAACAACCTAAACCAGAGGTGGGAACCTGATTTCCAACTTCCATAGTCCCAGCAAAGTGCTTAGGGATGATGGCAGTTGAAATCCAGCAGTATCTACAGGGTTCTGTATCCATGGCCAAGGCACAGGCACACAAACGTAAGAACTGCCTGCCCGAATCATCCAAAAGTGTGTTTAAAATTCTCTTTGGCTGCATTCAAACAGTACTTTATTCCATTTCCCCGACATCTCCATATGTGATCTTTCACACAGCCAGAAAACTAATTCTGGTAATCTAGCAGAATCTAGTGGAAGCTGGGTGCTTGTTTCCACATTTAATCGCTTCCAGAAAAAGTCCATTTGCAACCTGGAAAATCACAGGTTGAAATTTGGGGTGGCCAGCATGGTGGCACACAGTTGTTTCCTGCCATTTTCGGGGGGGGGGGATGCACATGACATAAAAGATGGGACGACGGCAACATATCCAGTGACGTCTGCTGTTGTGTCACACCACACCCCCTGGAGCGAATGAAATTTGGCACAACATGACAGTATATCAGCTAAAGAGCCACAGCTCCGTAATGAAACTGGGACAGAAGCACTAGAGTTATAAGCTGGAAAACTAATGCAGCAAGCTCCCTTTTTGAATGCACCCTTTCTAACAACAGCCAGCCAGATTTGTTTGTTATGGAAAGAACCACAGCTCAGTGGTGAAGCACATGCTTCACATGCAGAAAGAACGCCTCAAGTTCAATCTCTGGCCACCTCAAGTTAAAATAGGGGCAAGAAATCTTCTTCATCCTGAGGGCCACATTCTGAGCAACTATCCATGGGCCACATGCCAGAGGTGGGCAGGCCAGAGGGGGAAATGGGCTAGTAGACTAGTTTCCACACACATTCACACCCCACTCTGTCCTCCAGCCAGGCAAGCAAAAGACATTATCAGAGCTCAAGGACACATTCCATCCATGATGTGGGATGTAGCTTACAGAGATAGGAGATGGCCTGGGAAGAATCTTGAGAGTGGGAGAGGCTGGAGGGCTGCACTGGACCCCTGGGCCTGAGGTCCCCCCTCCATTAGCTAAAAGGATTTCGGAAAGCAGGTGATGGGGGGGGACCTCTCTTTTCCTTAGACCCTGGAGAACCACTTCCAGTAACAGTCAATGTGAAGATCTCATACTGGTCCACAAACCACTGGAGGTCTATGAGTGCCATCCAGGTGGTCCACAGAAAAGTTGCAGAACAGTAAATACATATATCGGTACTTGGCAGACCTGCACATGATTGATTTTTTTCCTGGCAGAGATCAAGGCTGTTTTGATCAGGGCTGGATTATCAGACAGGCTAACAAGGCCCTGGGCTAGGACCTATAGTTTTCATAAAACTCTGCTGCTTTTTGACAATGTTCAAGAAGTTCCTGTATGTTCCCCTCCCCAACAGGTTATAGAACATCAGTTCATTATCCAATAGAAATCCATTTGGTTACATCTCAGGAAATGCTAACCATTTCTCCTGTTCATTTTAAACTTGACAGAATTCTATCTGACTGTCTTTAAATGTTAAGCAGAATATGGCAGCATGACCCTATTAGCAATCATGGTCAGCGAACCAGTGTGGTGCAGTGATTAAAGCCATAAAGCTCAGTGGGGACCTAGAGCCAGTTGCTATCCCTCAACCTATGGCATCTCGCTTAATCTTTGTAAAGATAAAATGAGGAAGAAGAACTATGTTAGCATCCCTACACGTTTTGAGAGGAAAAGTGGGATATAAATAGTGTCTATTAATAATTTCAATAATAATTTCCCATACCTGCATCAACTCCCAAGGCTCAGTAGATGGTGCTAACTTCTTCGCAGAATCTGCCACCAATTTTTGCAGCTGCGAATAACTTTAAAGCCATTTCGTTTCCTCCTCTCCTGACAGAATCTTTCCAGCGCGTACCAGTCGTATAAACATCCGGTTCAGCTGGCAGCAAAATACCTGAAATGGCTTCAAATATTCTTTCCTTTTTCTTTTTTCCACATGAGCTGTCCAAAAAACCACCACCACCACCACACACACGCAACAACAAAATCTTTCCAAAATCCTAAGGGCATAATCGAAGCAAAATTCAGCACTGTAAAGACCCACAATTTAAGCCTACGCTTCAGTGCCCCAGTGAAATCTACAAAGGTTAGAAGAAGCACTTAACATTTTGTCTGGTTCGCGGCCCATGATTTGCATCTGAGTTAGCACTGGCTTTTGAGGTGTGAGATCAAGACCCTGCTTCAGCCAGGGCTCACTGGGTGGCCTTGGCATGCAAGGGCACATGGCAGCTGCTTGCACTCCTGGTTTGGCACTGCACAGCTGGAAACAGAGGACTTGTCTCTGGGAAAAAATCAGGTATGTCTCCTCCCAGGACACCCTATTGCCAAACTAAAGAGCCAGCTCTGCAGACAATATTGCCTGCATCGGCCCTGCTCAGTCACGCAGAAGGGCAGGGCTGATGCGTTCTGTAGCCTCTGTGGACCAGTGTGGATTAGGCCCATCACAAGACTACAGCCAGCTTCCAAAAACAAGCAGTCATAGAGGTAGCATGGATTGCTGTGTCTTCTGCTTTGTTTTCCATTGGTAAAATGGGAATATGTTGGGTCTATCTTAATGATGGCACGCTCAGAGATGCAGCTAACATTGGACCTCAGGGCTGAAGTCCAGGGCCCACAGACCAGTCTCCCCTCCAAAAAAATGATTAACCTGAGAGTGGCAGATGATAGAGGCAGCAGCAAACAGGACCAATGTAATGACCTGGGCCAGCACTCACATATTCCACTGGCTGGGGCTGACACTAGTCACTGCAGTGCAGTATCTTCTTATTCAAAACAAAACAAAACCAAAAACATTTTATAGTCAGGGGTTGGCTGGCCAAGCATGTGCATGATTACAGATGCTGACTTTATTGTGTTTGCTTTTCAAATGCATTATAATTCTCTACAACAGAATTGTGCTTTCCCCAAAGTAAATGTGTTCATGGCATCAGGGCAACGGAAGCAAACTCCGTTTTATACCTGCAGTCATGATCAAACTGTGATTTAAGAGTGTATAATGTGAAGCTGCACATGTTCAAGAGATTCCCACCCCCCAACGTATCAGGAATGTAAATGTACATTCCTGCAACTTAAGTGCATTTAACTTCAGTTTTACGCTTGTGACCAAAACCCCCAATTTTTTAAGGGGGGGGGGGTTGAGGTCATGGGGAAAATGACTTGGGCAATCCCACCCACCATTGAATCCAATGGGTTTTGAATACACATAATTTTGGCTTTAGGCACGATCCCCAGAATGTTGCAGGCTTATTGTAGTTGCAAAGTATGTAATAATGATGTGGGGCTAAACAGTGGTTTCCCCTGAAAACAGCAGGACAAGTGGATGAGCCCTCAATCTGCTCTCAGTCTACCCCCACCTGCCTGTCACCAGCACAGGGGGTGAATCTGGCTGTCTTTGGCTCTGGCTTCACCTATTGCTGGTCTTCCTATCAGTGGTGTCCAAACTTTTTTCAAAGAGGGCGAGATTTGAGGAAGTCAAGGGCTGTGGGGGCCAACCAAAGTTGTCGACCTTTTCTAGGATTGACAGCTTTTTTCAGGGTTGGAGTTGTTGATCTTCTTTTAGGGTTGAAGTTGTTACATTTTTAAAGGATTTTACCCCAGGAAATAAACTTCCACAGGGGCCAGATTAAACTGACCGGCAGGCCAGATTAGGCCCCCGAAATGGACTTTGGACGTGCCTGCCTTGTTCCAGTGGACACCAGCCCACCCCTGCATTCTCAGTTGGCTCCTTACTGGTAGCTTCTTCTATAAACATTAATGCTTGGAATGCATCAAGTGTTTTACTATTTTTTATGCGTTATTGCCATGATACAACTGAGGTATATCTACCTTCCTTTTGTGCCACACTGTGCCAACTTTCCTTTTGTCTGAGATACCACTTGATTAAAGCACTCTGATATATGTTTGTCAAATGTAAATGAATGTCTATACTGGGCAATTCACTCTCCGCTTATCTTGATGGCTCACCTATTTCTTTGAAGTGCCAAGAGATCTCGTTAGTATTGTAGTATTTCTAAAGGGATTTATGTTTTGAGATCTACATAGTAATTGAGTTTTAGCTCCAGAGGAAATTAATTTTACTAACCGCCTGACCATGAGAATCTGTTCAATGTTAAGAACCCCATCATTTTTTAGGTCACCCACCTCTTCCACGCATCGGAAGGGGAGGATGGGAAGGGGGAAAGACAAAGTAAGGGTGGAAGACTTGAGTTTGTCTGGATACTTGCAAGCTACCTTTTGCTTTCCACAATATAGGCTGCATTTGCTTCAAGTCAAAGAACCCTGGATTCTTAGCTCACAAAGGCTCTGTTCAGATGCGATGCAAAACCATGATTTGGTTCTAGGTGAACAAGCCTTCCTGCTTCTCAGATTTGTGTACAGTGATTCCCGACTTCCCAGTCCTAAATTAGGGTAAACCGTAGTTTGCCTTTTTGTCCAAACAGTCAAGCTGTGGGGTTGTGTTTGCCTGTAAATCAGGATCACAAAGCAATGTGTGTGTCCCCTGCCCCCCCCCCCGGTTTCTGATCCTGGCTTGTTCTGATCCTATCCTTGATCCATAGTTTGTTGATTCAGGTGCAATGACGAGCTGTAATATGGTGGATGGAGCCATCTATTTCTGGTCCATGTCAGTTTCACATGTGCTCATTCATAATTCTTTTCCACCTCCCTTCTGTATTAATCCGTGGTTTTCTTTTTTAAAAAAAATCCTCATGTATAAATAGTATTATCTCACAAAATACACATTTCCATTTTTATTCTTTTTTTTAATTATTAAATTTTAACAAACTGTCCAAAAATAAAATAAAAACCATATCAAAAACAGTATTTTCAAACACACAAACAAAACTGTAAGTAAAACCAATTTCAAATCTAAAATTAAGGATTCCCCAAATCCTGTGACTTCCCTCCACCCCATCCTCTGGTTCCTTAATTTTCCTTTCCCACTGCATATCATTATTACTCCAAAAAAAATTTCATCCAATTTCTTTCATAGTTTCTCTAAAATTACAAGTGCTCTTAAAATCCTGCCAATGTTTTAACATGTTTACAATACTTTTGAATATATAAAATGAACATTTCCCAATCCTTTCTAAAATTCTTATCGTCTTGGTTTCTGAGCTTTACAGTTATTTTCACCATTTCAGCATATTCCATTAATTAATTTTGCCGTCGGGATGGTTTCTTTTTTCCATCTTTGAGCTAACAGGTGGCGGTCGTAGCACACATAAACAAATTCTTCTGTTCTTTTGGCACCTCCGCTCCTACAACTCCTAATAGAAAGGCTTCTGGTTATTTTACAAAAGGTATTCTAAACATTTTTTTTTTCATTTCATTATAAATCATTTCCCAGAATTTTTTAACAATCTCACATTTCCACCACATATGATAAAATGTACCTTCCAATTGTTTACATTTCCAACACTTGTTGGATCCTTTTCTGTACATTTCCATTTTTAATGTCTTGTGTACTTTGCATGATTTCATTGTATGTTTATAATTTTATTTTATTTTCTAAAGTACAGATTTCTAAACCTTTTCTCTCAAAAGTATTTCTAAATTTTATCCTAAAATGTGTATTTTTATATGCATTTTAGTACCATTTCTGAGCAGAGAAACACATCTCAAAATTTTAAGATGACTAACTGTTGAATAACTATATTCATCCAGGAAGTCAGTACATACCGAAATCCACAAAGAATGAATGAAATAATCAAGCATCCCTAAAATGTAGTTTGCCTCAAACTAGATCTGGGAATATGCACAAGAGAAGGGAACATGTGAACCTGAGCCTTCTTATTCATACCACATCAAACTTGTAATGGCATAATTTTTAAAATTTATTAATAAAATATTTCTGTCCTGCCTTTTGACTTCACATGCCCATAAGCAGCTCAAAATCACAAGTTAAAAACATAGCTTTATGTCCCCAGGGTATGGTCAGTACCTGGATTGGTGACTACCTTGGAACTGCATGTATGCCATCTTTGGTTCTGTTAAGGAAGAAAGTGGGATATAGATGTAATAAAATAATACAGTAGAAAGAATAAAAGCAAAATGTTTGTCAGTCCCAAGAACTGGTAAAAAGAGAGAGGATTTAACATTTGAAAGCCATCAGAAAGGAGACCACCCAGGCCTCCCAAGGTAGGAAGCTCCAGCATCTGGTCATGCCCACCCAACTGGGCTCCTGAGCACAGCTGTAGGGCACAGAGCAAAGCTTCCATGGAAGAGCACCGTGGGCAGGCTCATGTGAGGGAGGGCTGACCCTTCAAATACACTGTTTAGGGCATTGCATCTGGACACTGTTTAGGGCATTGCATCTGGACATGCCAGAGGTGCTGTTTTATGACCTAAAAGCCGGAACTATCAAAACAAGACAGACCATCACTTTGGCCAGCCAAATCCCAGAGAAGGAGGAGTTGGTGTGCAGAGGCTTTTGTTTTTTTGTTTTTCAGAAGTAAGCGCCTGTAACTCAGTGCTATATTCGATCTTTTCAGAAATAGCGCCTTTATTTTCTCTGTAAGTTTGTTTGTCTGTGTTTGTGAATCTTCACATTTCTTAGCCTTATAAAACTGCTGGACACTCTATCAAGTTGTGCTGTGTTTCCAGTTGGACTTCCTTTATGGATTAAATAGGAAACCAATGGCAGGCTGCAGTTTGGGAGGGTCTTGATAATGGACTTTCAACTGGTGGGTGAGGGCAATGGTGCACATAGCCAATGTAATGTTCTGCCAGGACTCATTTCTTGTGGCCATGCTTGCTGGGTGGGGCTAATGGGAGTTGAGAGCCCAGTGGCACCTAGAGAACCACAGGTTCCCTATCCTTGCTTCACATCAGGAGTGGTTAACCTGTGGCTTTTCAGACATTGCTGAACCGCAACTCCCATGAACCCTAGTCAGTGTGTCCAGTGGCTAGGCATGATGGGAGTTGTAGTTCAGCAAGATCTGGAAAGGTAACAAGTTCTCCACCTCTGCCTTAGATAATGTTGCATCTTTAAATAGTCTTACAGGGAGGGCTCTTTGGATGACAGTGTGCGCTGTTTCACTTACTTCAATGTGTGGTAAGCCAGCCCTGTTGCATTGGGGGCCTTCCTGATGGGTGGGTACTTGATCTTCCGCCCCAAAGTCCTGCCCTGACAGCATCCAGATGTGTGACACCATGGGCACCACCAACTTTTCTTTTTCTTTCGCATTTTATTTATCTTCTAAAAGAAGTAGGAAGGAAGAGAGAAGGAAACAAGGGGGTGGGGAGATCAGAAGTGGTTGGAAGAATGAATTCCATTCCTTTAAATGCCTGTGAAGATGAAATCATTTTGACAGGAACAGTTTTTCCCATCACTGCATAAGAAGCAGCAATTGCCAAAATTCTCTCTTCTGTACAGCAGTGAAAGATACAGGAGCGTTCTCTGCATAAGCAAAAGCAAATATGGGGACCATGTGACAGTTTTTTTTTTTAAAAAAGGAAATAAATTGAACCCCATGATGTATCATCAGGTTACAGGTGGCCCCTGGGTCTGAAAAGGTCTTCATAACCCCAGCTCATTTATTTGGGAGTTGTTTAAAGTCAGTAACAGTAAACATCAAGGCTATAGCGAGCATATGAATTTGGGTGCAGCTGAGACAGTGTGTATGAAAGCCAAAGAGAGATGCTACATGGCAGGTGTAGAATATCTGTACGTATTGCAATGTCTGAGAACAATTTTTCATTTCCTCCCCACGTCAAACTCTTGACCAAAATTTACACCACACCTTGATTTAAATATTGGTTAGGGTTATCAGAGGCATGATAAAACAGATTTGGGCACTAGATCTGGCCCCCAGGCTGCCGATTGGCCACTCTTGATCACTCCTGATCTACCTTGCCAAGTAGTCGTGAAGCTCGTCGAGTTGGAATTTTATGTCTTGTTCAATAAATAAACACACAGATGCATGCCTGCAAAATAGCACACATCCAGGCATGCCAGCAAAGGTGCAAAGCTGCATATCACCAACATTTAGTGATTCAAACAGGGATAACTTGCACAGAGCATGCATGCCCCCCATTACACACACACACACACACACACTCACAGACACAGCTTGAGACAGCAGGATGACTGTAGCTAATAGAGTTTGGCCGATCCCCCTGCAGGGCTATGATGAGATGGACAAAAAGGAGAGAGAGGAAAGGGAGGGGAGAGGAGGGGAGCCAGACAAGGAAGGAAAGGCCAAGAGAGCCTGGGCTGGAGATGAGGCGGATCTGATGAGTGACAGCCAGGCCTGGCATGCAGAAGGATGCACGGACATTTTGTCTGTCTGTTTATCAGGGCTGCAGAGACATCTGACCCACAGCATAATCCCTCTGGGTCGAGGTGGAGTTGCATTCTCCAGGAGCCAGGCCCCTTTGTGCACATCTGTTATAGACCAAAGCCAAGCCTCCCCACACCCTTTCCTTTTTTTGGTGACCTTGAGCAGGAGCCGTCTCAAACCTTGGACAGAGAGACGCAATGTCCCCCCCCCCCTTATCTGGCTGTAGCCTTGTCACAAATTTGTTGTGCCAGAGATGTTGTGGTTCTGGCGGGAGGGTGGCAGCAGGGAAACATGGCTGCGAATATGGGTGGGCATGAATTGGCATGGTATTCTCTATACCCTGCATGACACAGACAATAAATAACCCCAAGATGACCTGTATATGTGTTATTAGCAGTACAAAATACAATTCAGCAAAATGTCTTCCTGCACTTAGTGATGCCATATACATAACTCCCCTGCCTCACTCTCCCCCCCCCCCCCGTCCACTATCTTTACAAGGAGGCAGCATCAACTTACTAAAAGCCTGCAAGATTGGACAGTGAGGGGGGAAGGAGAGATACCACCACCCTTCTTCCTTCTGCCCTGCCTGCCGCCTCAAACACTTGCTCATCTGCCCTGTCACCTGCACATCCATAGCCAAAGCACTGCTGGGCTTTTGTAGTCTTGCTGCCCTCCACTCCCGTTGAAATTAAATTTTCTGGTTATTATTATTAATATATATAAAAAAAGATCTGTCCCTTCCTCCTCCTTGTACCTTCTGCCTGCTCTGTTGCTGCTTCACACGCCCGGGTCTGTGTGCTTCCATTTAACAGATGGGAGCTCCATCGCCTGCCAGCCCATTGGACTGGAAAACGGAGCCAACCCTCCAGCTGAATGGTTCCCGCGCAGCCAGGGCCCGGGGCTGCGGCAGCCCAACAACAGCGAGGCGGACGGCAGCGAGAGAAACTTCAGGGTGAACCTCCACTGCAAACATGGGCGGCCCAGGTAAGCGGGTGGGAACAAGGCAGAGAGTGGGCCCTCTCTGCTGCTGCTTGCCCCCTGCCGGTAATCAAACATGCTTTCGTGTATGTGTGTTTCCAAAATGAATGGGGAAATATTTTGCAGCCCAGGGGCCACATTCCCTTCTGGACCACCACCCGTGGGCCACATGCCAGTGGTGGGTGGGGCCACAGGCAAATAGAGGTGGAGCAACGAATGTGAATTTCACCTTTGTTCATGAGAATCCTGATCAGAATTCAAGGACATGTTCCGGCCAGGCAAAATCACTTAGTGGGGATGTGAATCAGGGGCAGTAGAGGGTGTGGTCTGGAGAAGGAGTGTGGCCTAGAGAGTGTTCCAAGGGCCAGTTAGGGAAAGTTGGAGGGCTGCATCCAACCCCTGATTCCTGAGGAGTCCTACCACTGCTCTAAAAATTCCATATTGATTTGAACAGGCAAGCAAAGCTAAATAGGTGGGGGATGTGGGTTCACTGGATTGGGCTCAAACTCAAGCTTAGTCTATGTTTTCAGCAGCATCAGATAGTTGATTGGTCTCTACCACTTGCAGACCAGAGAGGGATGCCAATTTTGAATAGGCTTACCCAGGGTTTAAAACACAGAGATCTACACAGAGTTCCCTGAAAGCAGAAAACTAGCATATCAGAGAGGACTTGACCTAGCTCTTTGCCTGCCATGCTAGTCTTTTATTTGTAGGGAAAGTTTGGGTTTTTTTAACATTAGTGTATGGAACCATTAAGAAAAAATGTGTCGCCTGGCATGCTGCCCCAAGTATGTAATCTACAAGTATTTTGCCACCCTTTCTTCTGTAAATTTGTGTAGTGTCGGCCAAACCTCAGCCCAGGGTAGAGCTGTGACTTCATGATGCTTTCACTTCTTAGACATGTCATGACTGAGTCCCGTGTTTGCCACTTCATAAGCAAATATCGTCTTGGTTGCAGGCTTGTGTATGTTGTTGGGAGGGAGCTGGGCCTCAATTCACCATGCCAGTTTGCTCACATTGGTTGACCCTTAACCAGACCATGCATCCACAAAGCTTGCTTTCTCACCATAACCTACCTCGCAGGATGGTTGTGAAGGTAACATGTCAGGAAAAGGGAAAACTTTGTCTCATTGGAGGGAGGAGATATATTTTGAAGCACAGTGCAACCAGACATCTAGGAAATTTCCCAATGCTGATCCTGAGCATCGAAACACAAGGCTGCAAACAAACTATTTAAAACCGCAAGAAAAACTGGGATTCTTGAATCTCTGTATAGACCTCTCCTGGCTGCCTTAGGGACTAGAAACTTGGGTTTGTCTTTAGAAAGTGAGCAGAGTCTGAGAATTCTGAATGCTCAGTAGTACTGGGTTTATTCTTTGCACAGTGTAATGACTGAATACACCCATCCCTGTTCTTGGCTCCCTAAAGAGCCCTCCCTTTCCTCCTGTCATCTTCAGCCCTTTTGATAGAAAGGGGGAGGGGGCTGAGGAAGTGCTCTAGAAGAGAGAGATCTTGGTTCCTCCAACACCCTCCCTCCCTGCTGCCCTCAAGGGCTCTGTGGATCCCTGCTGTGCACAGCTACTGCCTCCCTGACCCTTCTCACTCCACATCTGGCCAAGGGTTGCCTGGAAACAGCGAAGCAGAGGTGGGGAGGGGAGCGAAAGGAGTGTTCTCACAAGAACGGGGTGGGAGTGTACGGAAAACCAGGAGGAAAGCCAGGTCTGCGGCAGACATGGGAGTCCTTCCTTCTTACCCGTACTGGACAGTGTCAGGAAGTTTGGAGGCAGGGGACGGAAAAATCGGAGAATCTAGAAAATGGAGCAAAAACAGCCCTTTTGAAAAGATCTGAGCAGATCTAAGGCGGAAGGGTGATGGTCCTTCACAAAGTGGGGAGGAGGAGGAGGAGGAGAGAGGAGCCTGCTGAACGGTGCAGATGGCTCCTGTAGGTGCAACATGGCAAAGCCTGCCAAAGAACTGAGGTCACTTCCTGTAGAGGCGCTCTGAGCTGTGGAGCCCTCCTGGAGCTGAGCGAGAGGGAAGGAGGGAAGGCTGTGTCTCGCTAGCAGGCTGGCTGGGGCCTGCAGTGGAAAAGGTTTCAGTGCCAAGACTGAAGGGAAGAGGAACAAGAAGAGGCTGGACAATACAGTATGTGAAACAACATGGGGAAGATGTTTATGGGTGGGGGGTTGAGAGTGCAGGGGAACGGGAGGAGAGAATGGAAGGCGGCTGGACTGCCTCCCTCCCAGCCGCCCAGTTGAAGAGGCACATCTTGACCTACACTTCTCCATCTCCAAAAATACAATGTGAGCCTCTCTGAGTGATAATGCAGCATAGCTCATGCCTGTGGATCCGCCATTCCATTCTGTGCCCTACTTGTTTCATAAGGAATGGTGTGCGTTGGGAGTCAAAGCCATTAATGCCTCCCCCCTCCCGCATGCAGGTGCCCTGGATATGTTAACCCTTTCCCATAGTAGCATCTTTCCAAATATAAATAAGTAGCTCAGAGTACCCATCACCTTGCATGAGGTGGTAAATCGCCCTGTGATCCTTAGATGAAGGGCAGTGTAGAAATGTAATTAATGATAATAAATAATCCAGCCAAAGTTAAGCATTATTTTAAAACAATTCCTGTGATTTCAGCAGCACAGACTTTAATTCCCAAATTGAAATCTGTAGGATTTGAAAATATGTTTAGCTGTGCCTTGGTTGAGCCCCATTGTATGGATTAAGCTTTTTCTTTTAGGGGAAAAAGTCAGGATAGCATGCCACTTATCATTTACCCATGCACCCTTATGTTTTGGCTAAAAGAATTGTACCACTTGCTACATCAACATATTATGGTTGAGTAGAGCTATACCTCCCTTCCATTCTATTTATTGCAGTATTTATTTCAAGTGGAAACTGCAGCAAAATTTTGCAGTGTGGAATGTTCCTGTTCAAAAAGCCTGCCAGCCATGTCCTTTCCCAGGATACTCTATTCTCCCTTCCTACTAGTTTTTTCTACCCTGCCCCACAGCCCATCAGCATTCCATGCCCATAGAGCACACTTTGTCCTCATTAAACTTTTGTTGGGAGTGCCTCCCCACAACATCAAGCAGAATTTTTCTTCTTCTAAATTTGTGTTTTTTCTGTATTCTTTGTTGTCACTTCTCTCTTGTGCATGGGTGGTGCTGTTTTGGCTACAAAAGGATAAGCACTTGGATAATGCAGTTGCTATAACAGGGGTGTGGAACTTGCTGCCCTCCAGATGTTGTTGAGCTGCAGCTTCAAATATCTCTGACCACTGACCAAGCTGGCTGGGCTGATGAGAGATCATAGAATCATAGAATCATAGAGTTGGAAGAGACCACAAGGGCCATCGAGTCCAACCCCCTGCCAAGCAGGAAACACCATCAGAGCACTCCTGACATATGGTTGTCAAGCCTCTGCTTAAAGACCTCCAAAGAAGGAGACTCCACCACACTCCTTGGCAGCAAATTCCACTGTTGAACAGCTCTTACTGTCAGGAAGTTCTTCCTAATGTTTAGGTGGAATCTTTTTTCTTGTAGTTTGGAACCATTGCTCCGTGTCCGCTTCTCTGGAGCAGCAGAAAACAACTTTTCTCCCTCCTCTATGTGACATCCTTTTATATATTTGAACATGGCTATCATATCACCCCTTAACCTCCTCTTCTCCAGGCTAAACATGCCCAGCTCCCTTAGCCGTTCCTCATAAGGCATCGTTTCCAGGCCTTTGACCATTTTGGTTGCCCTCCTCTGGACACGTTCCAGTTTGTCAGTGTCCTTCTTGAACTGTGGTGCCCAGAACTGGACACAGTACTCCAGGTGAGGTCTGACCAGAGCAGAATACAGTGGCACTATTACTTCCCTTGATCTAGATGCTATACTCCTATTGATGCAGCCCAGAATTGCATTGGCTTTTTTAGCTGCCGCGTCACACTGTTGGCTCATGTCAAGTTTGTGGTCAACCAAGACTCCTAGATCCTTTTCACATGTACTGCTCTCAAGCCAGGTGTCACCCATCTTGTATTTGTGCCTCTCATTTTTTTTGCCCAAGTGCAATCCTTTACATTTCTCCCTGTTAAAATTCATCTTGTTTGTTTTGGCCCAGTTCTCTAATCTGTCAAGGTCGTTTTGAAGTGTGATCCTGTCCTCTGGGGTGTTAGCCACCCCTCCCAGTTTGGTGTCATCTGCAAATTTGATCAGGATGCCCTTGAGTCCATCATCCAAGTTGTTGATAAAGATGTTGAATAAGACCGGGCCCAAGACAGAACCCTGTGGCACCCCCCTAGTCACTCTTCTCCAGGATGAAGAGGAACCATTGATGAGCACCCTTTGGGTTCGGTCAGCCAGCCAGTTACAAATCCACTGAGTGGTAGCATAGTCAAGACCGCATTTTACCAGCTTCTTTACAAGAATATCATGGGGCACCTTGTCAAATGCCTTGCTGAAATCAAGGTAGGCTACATCCACTGCATTCCCTTCATCTACCAGGCTTGTAATTCTGTCAAAAAACGAGATCAGATTAGTCTGACATGACTTATTTTTCAGAAATCCATGCTGACTATTGGTGATCACAGCATTCCTTTCTAGGTGCTCACAGACTGTTTGCTTAATGATCTGCTCCAGAATCTTCCCTGATATTGATGTCAGACTGACTGGGCGGTAATTATTTGGGTCCTCTCTTTTCCCCTTTTTGAAAATAGGGACAACATTTGCCCTCCTCCAGTCTGCCGGGACTTCGCCTGTTCTCCAGGAATTCTCAAAGATGACTGCCAATGGTTCTGAGATCACATCTGCCAGTTCTTTTAATACTCTTGGATGCAGTTCATCTGGCCCTGGAGACTTGAATACATCTAAACTAGCCAAGTATTCTTGTACTATCTCCTTAGTTATTCTGGGCTGTGTTTCCTCTGCTGAATCATTTGCTCCAAATTCTTCAGGTCGGGCATTGTTTTCTTTATTGGAGAAGACTGAGGCAAAGAAGGCATTGAGGAGTTCAGCCCTTTCTGTGTCCCCTGTTTGCATTTCACCATCTTCTCCTCTGAGTGACCCCACTGTTTCTTTGTTCTTCCTTTTGCTACGAACATACCCATAAAAGCCTTTTTTGTTGCTTTTAACCTCTCTAGCAAGCCTGAGTTCATTCTGTGCTTTAGCTTTTCTGACTTTGTGTCTACACGTGCTGGCTATTTGTTTGAATTCCTCTTTGGTGGTTTCCCCCCTTTTCCATTTTTTGTACACATCCTTTTTTAATCTTAACTCAGTTAAAAGTTCTTTAGATAGCCACCCTGGCTTCTTTAGGCACCTTCCATGTTTCCGTCTCATTGGTATTGCCTGAAGTTGTGCTTTTACTATCTCCCTCTTAACAAACTCCCAGCCATCATGAACTCCCTTTCCTTTTAGTATTACTGTCCATGGGATCTCACCCAGCACTTCCCTAAGTTTTATGAAGTCGGCTTTCTTAAAGTCAAGAAATTGAGGCCTAGTATGCTTGGCTGCTCCTTTCCGCTGTATAGTAAACTTCAGAAGAGCATGATCACTCGCGCCTAATGATCCTTCCACTTCTACCCCACTAACCAGGTCGCTTTTAACCTCTTAATTGTTGGAGATGTCCAACAATTATCTACAGATCCATAAGCTCCCTACTCCTGGTATATAGGATGTATCTGATTGTTTTATTTCTTTAAGATAGTTGCATGCTGCATCTCCCACTCTCAGAACGGCATGAAAAACCAACACTTTGTAATGCAGAAGATAGCTGTAAATTAAAAGCATTAAACAGTATGCAATTGCATTTTTGCAGCACAGAGTGGGACAGGGAGAAATGAGGCATTCTGTTGAGCTGGGCTGGCTTGTTCTCAGGGGAAATGTTCTTCCCTTCTGTGCTTGCTGTGGCTCAGCCTCTTTCTCCAGCACCAGGCCTGGAAGCACCTCAGCCTCCTTTTAGTGCAGCCTGCAAGCCTGGAGCTGCTACCCACCAGACTGGAGCCTGAGGGCATAACCACATGGCATTTTCCCATCAGGGCTTGGATGCAATCATTCAGAATGGCAACTGTGCCAATCCCCCATTGGTCCACATGGCAGGCTTTGCAGAGGAGATGGGGATCATTGGGTCAGTGGAGGTGGCACAGTCCACCCAGAGAAACTGCATGTAACCTTGGTGGGGGCTGCTTCCCACTTCCAGCTTAGCTCTTTAACATGAAAGTCCTTCAACACGTTCCTGTGTTTCCCATTTGTGCATTGCAATATTCAGCCACAGAATCAGTGGAAGTGTCAAGACTAGGCTGCATTAGTGAATTTCTCTGAATCTAGATCTGGAGAATAACATTTCCAGTCCAGGACCCCTACGGTCAGGAGCTGGGTAAGAGAATTTACCAGGAGAGGTACGCGGCCATTATTTGTAGTAGGCCAGGCCAGGCCAGAGGCTTTGTGCTACCTACTAATGACAAGGGTTGATATTTCACACACTCTGTTTCCTGAGTCCTGAAGAACATGCATATGGCCCATCTAGCTCAGTATCTCCTTCTCACAGTGGCCAACTAGGTGTCTGTGGGAAGCCTACAAGCAGGACCAGAGTTCAACAGCACTGCCCCACTTGTAAGCCCCAGCAAATGGTATTCAGAGATGTACTGCCTCCCAACAGCTGAGGCAGAAAGTTGCTACTTTGGCTAGTAGCCACTGACAGTCTTATCCTCCATGAATTTATGTCTACTCTTTTAAAGCCATGCAGGTTGGTGGCCATCACTACTTCTTGAGGGAGCTAATTCCATAGTTTAACCAGTGCAAAGACCTTGCTAGGTCACAGCTGTCAGAAACAGCTCTATCTGTGTGCATTTGCTCCATGTGGTGAATCACAAGTTGTTCCTGCAACACTTATGGGGCAAGTGTCCCAATGCCTACCACTGTCAGCGCTTTTACAGAAAGTCCTTGCAACACACTGGACTGGTGGATTCTTTGTTCTATTCCGTTTTTAACAAATAATAGAACTGACAGAACCACACAAAAGGAGTTAGAATATATTCTGTTAGCTGTGAGATATACAGAGTAAAGTATAAATACCTGAACTCATTAAATGTGCTTCCTGGGGAACCATGCACAACTTCCAATCTGGTGGAATCTTGACCCACCAGTTGGGAGTCTCTGGACTGGAAACATACCTTGTTAAAAACTGAAAGGCAAAAAGTTTCTCATATCACTCATTGAGGTTTTAAAGGAAACTGCCCAGGTTTTGGGAAACAAGGTTAAATCATCATACAAGGGCACACACCAGGCTAGTTGGCTTTAAAACACAGGGTGCATAATGACGAAACATTGCTTGAGCAGTAGGACGCTCTGGAAGCGCATTCAGTACAGTCTGTTTTAAACAAAACAGATTTTCTCCCAGGTCAAACTTAGGCGAAATTGCTTCTTCTGCTTTGCAACAGAAGTGGGTTGTGCACAGCGCTGATGGTCCAGTGTTTGTGGCAATATGAATCTACCTTCCCACCCCAACCCCCAGTTCTGTTACTTAAAAACAACAACAATATTTTAAAAGCCTTGAATTGAGTTTCATTGACGTGAACTTACGACACTTGCCATAAAAAGGCAGATAGCCTGTCTGAAACATGGGAAAAGAGGGAAAACAAATGACTAATCAGTGTTTGAACTGGTGGCATGTACCCCTGCAGATCAAACTGTAAAGGTCAGAGAAGGTATGTATTTGTGCACAGTCACAGATTCAAGCACCCTATTGATCAAAGAGAGCACAGTGCATCAGGAGCTTTTTCAGCACATCTTGTGGAACATCTCAGAAGTAGTTTATTTCAGAATGAAGGCAGGTCTAACACCACAGATAGTTTAACAAAGTCCCTCCCCACAGGCTCATTACAAAGACTCGTCTTCCTCTTTTGGGAATGACCTCTGCTAAACTAGCTCTGCAAATTTCCAGCATGGTGAATATAGACTGGGGAGAAGGCAGCGGAAGAAAGTACCAATTGTCTAGCACCCATAATATGGCCAGCATATTTCTCTCACTCCAGTTCCTCCATCAGTATTGCAAACTTTAATGATGTTTCATGAAGTATGGAGAATGGATGCAAAAACAAGCATTCATGAACCAGTTTTTTTTTAATGCAAGCATAACAATGGAAAGGGCAGGGAGGAGGGACGTGCTTCCTTTGTATGTTTTGACTGTATGACTTAAGAGAGGAGAACCATCTCATCCCATAGTGACCACAGGAAAGTGCTGACCTCTGCTGACTTCCAGCCACTTCTGTGGCAATGCTGTGAAAAGATCCTGCTGGCACATGTGGGACTCGGTCTGCATCCTGCCATTGGCATCCTGCCAGCACCACATGTGTAGAGTGGTTTGTGGCAGTGTGTAAAAACAGAGCCAGACTTTGATTATCACTGGAAGTAATCCCACCACTTCCATTGTTAACCTCTGAGCGCCATCAGAAGCTCGGGCTTCTGATTTACGCCCATTGCAACTAATATAAATAATATAAATCTAGCAACAACAACCAAGTTACCTTCAAAGTTGCTTTTACCTTGGTGGTATCAGTTGCCCTATAAATGGGAAAGCAAAGTAGGTTTATGGTCCTGGAAACAGAAAGTAAGGCCCCCTGGCAAGGTATCCAGTTCTTCCTTTGTTATGTGTGTTTGTATCCACTAATGGCTGAGTGGGGTGAAAGATTTGCAGCAGCCTTTGCCAACCTGATGCCCTCTGGATGTTTTGGACTACAACTCCCATCAGCCCCAGCTCTCCTGGACCCTCAGTTAAAGAGGCTGGTGAGAAAGGAAAGTCCCAATGGCTCTTTCTGCCATTTTGGGAATGTATTCTTACCTTGAGCAAAACTTACTTTTATATTTTATGTCCTCTACTTTTTTATTCATAGCCTGTCCTACCAATAAGAGCTCAAGATGCTATTGTGTTGTTGTTTTTTAAAAAAGAATATTGCTGCATAAACACATCACTTACACAACAGTAAACTTTTAATATGTGTTTTTATTATTTTAAAGTTTACTGTTTTGTTGAACTTAATTGTGCTGTTTCTCCCCATCCCAGGGCACTTAGTAATCAAGGACTCTATCTAGCTTAGTAGTAAAGCACTGCTTTGCATGCATAAGATTTCTGATTCCACCTCTGGCATCCCCACTTGAAGGCTCAGGCACAGGTGATATGAAAGACCTCTCTGTTTCTGAGACCCTGGAGAGCTGCTGCCAGTCAAAGCAGACAGTACTTGGCTAGATGGACTAATAAACTGACCTAGCGTAAGGCAGATTCCTACGTTCCTATACTTAGCAGACCATTGTGGGTTGAATCTGGAACATTTTGCATGCAAGGCAGATCTTCAACACTGATCTACAGCCCCTGACTCATATTCCCACGCATAATTGCATGGGGGTATACAATGTGTTGAACCAGACAGCTTGGCTGAACTCTGATTATCATATGATATTCTTTCTTTTATATCTATCTATCCATCTACTTATTTGAAAATTATATTCCACCCTTCTAATGCATATGCATGAGTCAGGGTGACTTACAACAATTAAAAATCACAATATCATAATAAAACAATAAAAACAATATAAAATGGAGACAGGCTCAGCAGATAAAAACTGAGTGAATCCCATTAAAACAGTTTACCTGCCAAGCAACGCAAAAAAACTCTATTTGCCTGGCAGTATTTAGGGAGCCAGTCTCAGTGTATAGGGTCTGAAACACACACCACACAGCTTGGTTAGAGCCAGCTCAAATTTCCTTAAGGCGTTTGGACTGTACAATTTTTAACAAACAAGATGAATTTTAACAGGGAGAAATGTAAAGTATTGCACTTGGACAAAAAAAAAAAATGAGAGGCACAAATACAAGATGGGTGACACCTGGCTTGAGAGCAGTACATGTGAAAAGGATCTAGGAGTCTTGGTTGACCACAAACTTGACATGAGCCAACAGTGTGACGCGGCAGCTAAAAAAGCCAATGCAATTCTGGGCTGCATCAATAGGAGTATAGCATCTAGATCAAGGGAAGTAATAGTGCCACTGTATTCTGCTCTGGTCAGACCTCACCTGGAGTACTGTGTCCAGTTCTGGGCACCACAGTTCAAGAAGGACACTGACAAACTGGAACGTGTCCAGAGGAGGGCAACCAAAATGGTCAAAGGCCTGGAAACGATGCCTTATGAGGAACGGCTAAGGGAGCTGGGCATGTTTAGCCTGGAGAAGAGGAGGTTAAGGGGTGATATGATAGCCATGTTCAAATATATAAAAGGATGTCACATAGAGGAGGGAGAAAGGTTGTTTTCTGCTGCTCCAGAGAAGCGGACACGGAGCAATGGTTCCAAACTACAAGAAAAAAGGTTCCACCTAAACATTAGGAGGAACTTCCTGACAGTGAGAGCTGTTTGACAGTGGAATTTGCTGCCAAGGAGTGTGGTGGAGTCTCCTTCTTTGGAGGTCTTTAAGCAGAGGCTTGACGACCATATGTCAGGAGTGCTCTGATGGTGTTTCCTGCTTGGCAGGGGGTTGGACTCGATGGCCCTTGTGGTCTCTTCCAACTCTATGATTCTATGATTCTATGAACTCTAATTATTTATTTATTTATTAGATTTGCATACTGCCCTTTATGCATAGAACTCAGGGCAGTTCACAACATAAAATTACAATATAAAAAACACAATAAATATAATATCAAGAAGAAGAAAACCAAACCAATAATCCCCCCTCCCACAACACATTTGAAAGGGTATCAGATGTCACTCAACCAAAGGACTTTTGCCTTGTGCCTAAATGTGAATAATGAAGGTGCCAGATGAACTTCCCTGGAGAGAGCATTCCACAAACAGGGAGCCATGGCAGAAAAGGCCCATTCTCATGTTGCCACCCTCTGGACCTCTCATGGAGGAGGCACCTGAAGAAGGGCCTCAGAAGATGATCTCAGGGTCCAGGTAGGTTCATATGGAGAGAGGCAATCCCTGAGACTATAATGACCAAATGCTCCTCCACAACAACCCTCAGTACACAGAAAAGTAGATCTTAAGAGAATCTTCGTTAGAATCTCTTCCCACTAAAATGCTAGGCTTCTGTCAGAAGGGAATGCTTTTGAATGAAGGATCATTCCGTCATATGAGCCTCTACCCACAGTCTAAAGTGATGCAATTCAGGCATAAGAAGAGCCTTGCTGGATCAGACCAAACGCCAATCCAGTCCTGCCTTCTTTTCTCACAGTTGCCAACCATATGCCCATGGCAAGACAATATGGTTGCTCGACCCTGTGAGAACTAGGCTTTCGAGAGAACCAGGACCTGTCCCTACCATTAGGCAGAGATAGGGTTGCCATATAAACTGAAGAGCAAAGAAGAGGACAGCCCGAGCCACTGCCAGCCCAAGCTGGGGAAAGAGGTGCATGGGCATATGGGGTGCCGCCATGCCTGCACCCCTCTTTTCCCAGCTCAGGTTGGCAGTGGCTACGGCATGCAGAGCAGCCCAAGCCTGAGCTGCCACACCAAGCCAAAATACCCCAACAAACAAACAAACAAACAAACAAACCCTCCCCCCCAAACCCAGACTTTTCCTTTAAAATGTAAAAATCCCCCCGGATGGGAATGTTGGCCCCCCAAAAGAGGATGTGTCCAGGATTTCCCAGATGTATGGCAACCCTAGGCAGAGATTGTGGAAGCTGATGCTCAGGCAGCTAATAGTTGGATCATCTCAAGGACCACCTCTCCCCGATGAAGTTTTTTAGTGCTGGGTGGGGCACTTGTGGAGTTTTCTATCTCAGGGGCCACAAAAGCATGACGCTTTTTGGGTGCTGTATTTTGGGCTGGTGGGTTGGAGCAGAAGACGAAGACGCCATTTACTGCTCGCCTCCGACAGCAAAGCCTGCAAAGACAGAGACGATACACATGTTCTTCTTCATGTGTAGTCATAGCTCCGTTGGCCTCAGTGTAGGCCGGTTGTCGTCTGTGCGGCCAGTCTGAAGCAAGTCTCCCCCAGACTTGGGGGAGCCACAGTCTGAGGGAGGAGACTCCTTTGAAGTGGAGGCCGGCCCTTTGGGGCTAGGCTGGAATGGTGAATGTTCAGTTTGGGCCTCCCTTCTCCCTGCCAAGGAGAAAGTTGCACACAAAGAACTTCCATTCTTTTCCTCAGCGTCACTCTCTTTCTCTGTGTCCTTCCTTCCTTCTTTCCTTCCTTCTGTCGCCCTTCCTTCCACTGTGTGGGGAGGCACAGACCGTGTAACTGATACTATATATATAAAAAAAGGGGGGGGACCCTTCTGGTGCCAGGTGTGCGTTCCCTCACCTGGCTCTGGGCAAGGAAAGTGCTCTGCTGCTGTTGCACAAAAAGAGGAACTGCACAAAGAGGGCTTTCTGTCAGGCCAGAGAAGTAGCACAGCCAGGTCAGAAAGTTTAAACGGAAAGTGGGAATAACTTTGGGAGGGGGTTTTAACCATTTGACAGACATGGCGGCTTGGAAGGGGATCTGTAGCTCATCAGGGACACCTAGTGGAGACGTGGCTGCAAGAGCCTGTAGCCAAAAATGACTTGTGCAACATATACCAGATACTTGACTTCCTGTTAATACATCCAGAATATCTGCCTTCCTCCACCATCATACAATCCATGCTTATAGTTTCCATTTCTCCCATTGGCTTGCATCTGAAATATCCACTTTTTAATTTTTTTATTTCTGTCAGAGTTACCCACCTCCACTCTGAACAGAGGCTCTGAGCTTTTAAATGACAGACAGAAATAAAAGCAATTCAGTTCCCTCATGACTGCACCTGTTGAATGTCTGTCTGTCTGAATGTGAGCGAAAGCTGGGTAGTAAGAGCTACCTGACCCACATTAAAGAGTGCAGCCCTAAACACACCTACCAGGCAGTAACCACCACTGAGCCCAATGGTGCTTCTGAGTAAGTGGTCATAGTTAAAATCTTCATAAGATGAAGCAGCCATGTTTGGGAGAGGTGGATTTTCCTCAGAATCTCCACTGTAGTGGAACCTCACAATGACTTGCTTTATTCCCTTTGAGAATCAGGGCCAAAACAGGCATGATGTGGGAGAGTTGTTATATTTGCCTATAAAACAGCCAGGGATGAATTGAATGCTTAACCCTTTCCTTGGTGCCATATTCTCAATCTAAATAGCTCCCCCTCCCACTTAATTAGCTACAGAAATAGCTTCTATTAGCTCTGCATTAGAACAAAATGCAGATATATGTGCTGTGCTAGTGTTTGTTTGTTTGTTTGTTTGTTACTTTAGGGGTAATAGCAGCATTTGAGGGATATTAGACAGCAAAAGCAGCACTTGTTCTCTGAGCACATCTGCTCTAGTCAAAAAAGGGCATTGTACCTGCTTTAAAGTGCTTGGGGGTTCCCCCTCCAAAAAAGAAATCCCCCATCATACCTATTTTGGGGCCCGCAAGGGCGACTGGTGAAGTATAAAGGTGTTCCAGCAATTCGTTATCAGTCATAGCCCAGAAACACTGTTAAGAGCAATCCTCTCAAAAGAAGGTATTGGTTTGAGGTGAAAAGGCACAGTGCTAATGGGAGAGAACCCTTCTGAGGTGGGATAATAATCAGAACCACAGGTGGGACCAGCAAAATAATATGGTGGAGTGCTCCTGTTCAAGGTGTTAGCCAGCCATGCCTTTTTTCATTAAGTCACCTTTCCACCCCCACACTGCTTGTCTGTGCAGAAGTGGGGCACCAGAACACTAAGAGGATATTTGTACAACTAAATGCCCAGCTGTAGATTTGGGTCCCTTATTGCAGAACGAGATTGACATGAGTGAGCCACCGACAAGAAGGACTGCAAAGGGTGGCTCTGATGGTTCTCCAGGCTAAACTTCTTCTTTTTTTGTCTTCCTTCTCCACAGAGAACTCAAGTGTAACAGCAGGAACAGCAAAGCAGAAGGTAAGTTCTATGCTGTGGACTTTGTAATTTCACCCCACTCTTCTCTTGCAAAGCAGCAGTGAAACAAATGGTGCTGACGACCCTTCTGTACAGTTCATTTGTTGTGTAACACATGCACATTTGTTCTCCTGCATTGGGCTCTGTCTGCATGGCTTTCATCTGGACAGGAATAGCCTAACTTCTGCCATCTATGCTCTGGTAACCCCTAGGTTAGATTACTGCAATGTGTGGTAAATGGGGCTGCTTCCGAAGACAATCCAGAAACTGGTGCAGAATTTGGCATCTAGGTTGATCACCAGGGCAAGATAGTTTGAGCATATAATACTAATCCTGACCCAATTGCACTGGCTGTCAATCAGTTTCTGGGCCAATTCAGGCTGCTGGCTTTGACCTATAATGCCTTAAACTGCTTAGGGCCACAATACCCCAAGGACCAGCTCTCCCTATGTGAGCCTACACTCAGACACTGTACTCATCATCTGAGGACCATCTGGAGGGTGACAACATGAGAATGAGCCTTTTCTGCAGTGGCTTCCCATTTGTGGAGTGCTCTCACCTAGTGCCTTCACTACAAATTTTTAGGCACCGGGCAAAAACTTTCCTCTATATTAATCAGGACTTTATTTGTGGCCTTTTAGAAGTGGGTGGGATATTTTTAACGTATTTCTCTTTCCTCTTGGTTTTAACGTATCTATGTTGGGTTTATTGTCTGTTTGTTTGTTTGTTTGGCCATAAGTTGCTTTGGGTTGCCCTGGGCAAGATAAAATGACTAACAAATTTAAATAATAACAATAATAGCATCCTCCATGAAGCCTCAGAAGTGAATGCTGTCTTATATTGAAGTCTTTCACACACTTCTACATGAACCAATTAACATGAAAAACTTAATGTCTCCTCTTTGCCTGTTCCAGGTCCAGGTTCCACGTTTGCAGATGTACATCCCAGCAACTGTTCTGCCAAGAGGAATGCCGGTGAAGAAGAATTTAGGAAGCGCCTGAAATCACAGGGCCCGTCAGTCCCACCAGCAGGAGGCGCCATCCGCAGTTCTTCTGATTACTCCCAAGAGCCAAAGTTATACCAGGCAGGGCACCCTGGTCAAAAGGTTTCAGCATGTCTGGCTGAAAAAGCCTTGTCATTCAGCATGCTCAGCTTTCCTGAAGGTTCCTGTTCAGCATTAGGCCGTGAGCACAAGTCTAGCTCACTGCGTCATGCTGAGACGGCTGACCGGTACAAGAGCTTTCACGCCCATGGCAGCACCAAGGCAGAGGATTTGCCATCGGCCAATGTTCTGGGCTGCCCTGTTGACACCCGGGGCCTAGATGAGACAGCCACGCACGACAGAGCTGCCAAGACCTTCTCCAATGCCACTCTGGCCTCAGGAAGGTGCAACATTGACAACATCATCTCGCTGCTAAAGAGCAAGTGTGGAAATGGCCGTATCAACCTCTACCCTGTGGTGCAGCTCATAGACATCATGAAGGACATCAACCGCCTCTCCCAGGACCTGAAGAGCTGTGGCGTTCACCTGGACTGCAGTGGCCTAGAGCTTAACAGCCACCCACCACTCAACGATGAAGGCCAGGATCAGGGCCTGCAGTACAGCTTCTACTCCTCACCCATGCTTGCCAGCAGCATCCGTAGCCCCGAAGAGGTAGCAGTGCAGGGCAGCACCAAAGCTGAGCTGCCCAAGCAGACCCGACCCACTGGCATCTGTGAAGGAGAGTCAGAGGGGGACACTCAGAGTGCCCAGTACCCCGCCACCCAGAGTAGCCCTGCTTTGAAGGCATCATCAAGCAGCATAGATGAAGCTAGCAGCTTGGAATCTGATGCCACTGATTATCCCGAACTGGCTGATACAGATATCCTGAGCGAACTGGCTTCTTTGGCATGCCCAGGCCCCCAGTTAATAGATCATCAACATCTGGAGCCCCACTCCCAGTTGCTGCAAAGCCAGGGGCTAGATTCAAGATCCCAGTTAATTGGTTCACAGTCTCTGGAACACCAGCCTCAGCTAGTAGACTCTAAGTCTTTAGAGCCTCCTCCAGAACCGCTGGCACTGCAGACGGTGGAGCCACTGCCTGCGCCACTGGGGCTGCAGACTCTGGAGCATTTGGAGCTGCAGAATCTGGAGCCCTTGTCTGAATCACTATCACTTCAGTCCCTGGAACCCCTTTCTGAGCCACTAGGGCTCCAGTCTTTAGGGACTCTGGACCACCAATTGCTCGACTCCCAAGCCCAGCTTCTGGATCCGGAAGCCCAGCTGCTAGGCCCCCTGCCCAAGTTGTTAGACTCCCAGCCCCAGCTAGGGACAGACGAGTCCCTAGGAGCACATTCGCTGCCGCCCAGCTCCCACCTTGGAGGCTGCTCCCTGAGAGGAGTAGTAAGGCGAGGAGGAGGGCGGGGAAGGGATGATCACAGGAAATATGCTCTACGTAGAACAGATAAACCAAAGATGCTCTGCCGCCGGCGGAGAGGTGGCCGGGGCCGGCGGGCAGAGATTGTAGCTGAGAACAGAGTCCTCCCCATGGCTGTACCGGTGGAGGTGGTGATGGCACAACCAGATGAAGTCAGGATGCCGGTGACAGCAGAAGTGATGGAGCCCATTGTTTCCCCACTGGAACCTGAAGATGGCCAGAAACCAGCCGCCAACCTGCAGGTCCAAAAACCCAAGTGCCGTGGAGTGCGAAGGATGGTGGTGAAGATGGCCAAGATCCCTGTCTCCCTTGGGAGGAGGAACAAGACGACATACAAAGTGTCCTCCCTCAACAGCAACTTGAACCTGGAAGGCAAAGAGCTTACAACCTGCAGCTCGTTGGAGCCAACTCCGCTGCTGAAGATGAAGAACAATGGTCGTAATGTGGTGGTGGTCTTTCCTCCAGGTGAAATGCCTATTATCCTGAAGCGCAAGCGGGGGAGACCCCCAAAAAACCTGATGCTGGGTCCCTGCAAACCCAAGGAACCCACCCCAGAAGTGAAAAAGCGGAGGAGGAGGAAACAGAAACTGGCATCACCACAGCCCTCGTATGTCGCCGACACCAATGATAGTAAAGCTGACTACTCTGATGTCCTGGCAAAGCTTGCCTTCCTAAACCGCCAGAGCCAGTGCTCGGCTCGTTGCTCCCCGCCTCGCTGCTGGACCCCAAGTGAGCCAGACTCCATCCACCAAGCCCCAGACACTCAAAGCATCTCCCACTTTTTGCACCGGGTCCAAGGTTTCCGCAGACGTGGTGGTAAAGGAGGCGGGTTTGGACGTGGAGGGGGCCACTCTGCCCGGTCACCTCGCTGCTCCTTTAGTGATTTTTTTGAAGGCATCGGCAAGAAGAAGAAGGCAGCCCCAGGAGCAGCCATGCATGCTGACCCTGTTCACCCACGAAAAAGGGGCCGGCCAGAGCCCGACTCCATGGAGAAGCCGAAGAGGAAGAGGCGGTCTCGCAAGAATGGGGCACTGTTTCCTGAGCAAAACCTTGGCCAGAACTTCAGTGATGGGACCTCCGAGTGGGGCGGAGACAAAGAAAGTCTTTGGATGTCCCATCATGGACACCTCTCCAGCCAAGCCAACAGGAACTGCAGTTACCAAGACTCTCGGACCTTCCACTCTTCGACACTGGAGACGAGTTCATCCAGTAGGACTGGTTTTTATGGTGGGAGCAACCCATCATCACAGTCCGAGCTAAGCCAGGAGAGACAGAGCCTCTTCACAGGCTATTTCCGCTCCCTGCTGGATTCAGATGATTCCTCTGACTTGCTAGACTTTGCCCTCTCAAATACACGCTCTGAGTCACGGAAATCTGCTCCTTCGTACACGGCTCCTCCTAATGCCATCGCTACACAGAGGGGCATGGCATCTTACCCAAGCAGAGGGGGTAAAGTCACGCCCTCCTCCACCACCACTACTGCTACTACTGAGGCACCCTTTCACACAGCCATGACAAGCCGGCAGTCGTTCCCTCCCAGCCGATCTGCGGGATACAGCCTTTCTCAGGCTGCTTCGGAATGCCGCAGCACAGATGCCTTTCAGAAGCTGGCGCCTCTCTCAGCTGTCTCCAGGTCACCCACCGCCCACTCCACAGCAGCCTCCAGCTATGCACAGTACGGCAGCTTCAGCAACAGTGGTGGGCAGAGCGTGACACCTTCTAGCTTGTTCCAGCAAGGGAAGCCATACCATGCCACACAGGAGTGCCCCAACAACAAAGACTGCAGCTTCACGTATGGCAGTGGCAACAGCTTGCCCTCATCACCGAGCAGTGCCCATAGTGCCAGCTATGCCCAGCAGACTTCGGGGCCCAGCTTGCCATTGAATAAGGCCTCCTTCTTCAACAGCTCAGATCCCAGCCAGTTCTCCAGCTCCTCCCACACACCCATGAGGTGCGACAGCCGGGCAAGCACTGTGTCCCCAGGTGGCTACATGGTCCCTAAGGGCTCAGTCTCCTTTCAGCCCTCCCCGGAGAACTGCCGGCAGTTTCCCAGTGCCTCCCAGTGGGCTTTCCGGCAAGGCTACAGCAACCTGGACTGGAACTCTGAAACCTTCAGCCAGCTTTACAACCCAGGCTTTGACTGCCATATCAACGAACCCAATGTTATCCTGGATATCTCCAACTACACACCCCAGAAGGCCAAGCAGCAGACCGTCTCTGAGACCTTCTCCGAGTCCTCATCGGACAGTACCCAGTTCAACCAGCCAGCTGGCTACAGAAGGGCCAACAGCGAGGCTTCGTCTAGTGAGGGCCAGTCCAGCCTCTCTAGCCTGGAGAAGCTGATGATGGACTGGAATGAGTCATCTTCAGCCCCAGGTTACAACTGGAACCAGAGTGTCTTATTTCAGAGCAGCTCCAAGCCGGGACGTGGTAGGAGGAAGAAAGTGGACATATTTGATGCTGCTCATCTGAACTTCTCGACAGGTGCATACCCCTCCAAGAGGGGCACGGGGGCCAGGCAGCCACGAGGCTCCCGAGGTGCCTGTGCCTCCAAGAAGGAGAGAGGCACTGGCAAGACCAAGTTCCCTACCAAATCCCAGCAAGTGAACCCCATGTTTCAAGACAGTACAGATTTGGGCCTGGACTACTACAGTGGAGACAGCAGCATGTCCCCACTGCCCTCCCAGTCGCGGGGCTTTGGGCTCAGCGAAAGGGACCCCTGCGACTTTGCTGGGCCCTATTCCATGAACCCCTCCACCCCTTCGGACGGCACCTTTGGGCAAGGCTTCCAGAGTGACTCCCCTGGCCTAGGGCAGGCAGACCTGGACAGCAAGCATTTCCCCACCCTGCCCCACCAGCTTGCTGCCCCGCCCCCTCAGCAGACTGTGTTTGAAGCAAGCTTACAGAAAGCCTTCTCGCCCAACTGCTCCCCAACCCTGGCCTTCAAAGAGGACTTGAGGCCCAGCGATATCCGCAAGCTCCCGGCCTGCGACTCGCTCAAACACAGCATGCAAGGGGCTGGTGGCATGCCCCACCCAGCCGCGCACATGTCTTGCCGGGACCTGCCCATGTCCCAGCCACACTATGACTCGCCCAGCTGCAAAAACCCCAGCTATTGGTACTCCCCCACCTCCAGCACCCGCAGCCCTCCCTACGACAACAAAGCCGGGGTTGGGATGCTAGTGGACTTCATGGGGAGAAGCCCAGATGTCTCCTGCCTCAACCCCCACCTGACCAGCCCCTCCAACACCAACCCTTCCAAGAGCGAGAAGGAGCCTATGGACATGGCAAGGGCCCACCACCGAGGGGCCTACATTTGCCCCTTGATGAACGACTTGAATATCTCCCCAGTCCCAAGAGACTCTATGCTGCCGCTGCAGGACAACTATAGGTACCCCAGTTTTGCACCCCAAGGGCACCCCATCATGACTGCAGCCCAGAAGAGCGCGTTTTTGGGTCCAATGCTAGAGCAACATCCTGAGGACACATTCACAGTCACCTCATTGTAGTGTCATCTGAAGTGCCAACCAGACAACGAGGTTTTGTTTCAGGGTAGGTGCTGGAAGAAAAGGGGGAGGGGGAGGGGACATGCTTTAGTGGGAGGGAGTCTTGGGCTTGTTGTGTAACTCAGCTTCATCACAGCTGTGCCAGGAAAGGGCTTCCTGGCACATGAAAGGTGGGACGGGGGGGGGGGGAATCAAACCTGGGATGCACTGTGGCAAAGGGAGGGGAGAAAGGTGGTGGCTTTGAGATCCTTGAAGCCCCTTAAAGCAGGGCTGTTGGCCCTTAAAGCAGATGTCTGTGTGCCAGCAGTTACTACATAGGAATGAGACCTTTGTAGGAATGACACGGGTGTGCATGTTATACAGATGCAGGCAGAGGTGTAAATAAGCAGATATGTATTCTGCATCTTAAGGCAAAATGTAGGCGAGATAGCTCTGTGCTCATGATGACTTCACATGTAACAGCAAAATGCAGTTCCCTGTGTCTTTGTCCCAAGTTGGCGTTGTCCCTTTCTGTAACTTCTGTAGGGTGTTATGGCTGTCTCCAAGAAGTCATGGTCAGCAGAAGTTCCTGGACACACATTTTCAGACACACAAACGCCCTTCAGATATTATAGAAAGGATGCTGTCACACTGGAGTAGAAACACAGGGACCTGTGAATCATCCCTCAAGTTAGCAAAAAGCAAAATGCTGTAAATATAGGAACTATGTGTACATAGCCTCAGCTTCCAGATGCATGCCTGAACTTGAAGGGCCTTTCACTACTTCCGAAATGCACTTCAGCCTGAGCTCTAAAGAACCTCTAGGTGAAAGAAACTCCATGAATGAGGGGCAGGTATTGATAATGCCTTTCTACAAGCTCTAGAGGTGAAAACTGTTAACAGGAGATTTGGGGGTGATTTTAGAGAGGGAAAGTAGCTATAAAGCAAGATGGATCCAAGCTATTTGGTTTATTATATTTCTGTTATTGCTGTGTTAGCCACCTTGGGGACTATATGCAGAAAGGCAAGAAATAATAGATAAATAAATAATATTAAGGGAGGAATTCAGCATAATGCTAAGCTGAACGCCTCTGCCAACACTAGTATCTCCGCTTGCCTGGTGGAATGTTCTACCCTTTCCTCTTATGTGCTGTTCCAAGGATTCTCCTGAACCAATTCTGGGTATGTGCATGGGGGGTGGGGACCCCATTGTGCCAGCAGAAGTTCTTGTACAGCCTTCCATTGTCAGGGCTCATTAGTTGAATGCTGACCAAAGTGCTGGTTAGGTGGTCACCAAAAGCTAACAGAAGCAAGTGCAGGCCTCTCAAGCACAAGTTTAGTATTATTCTGTTGTGCTCTGAACATTGTTCAATTGGAGGCAAAAGGTTTTCATCTGCAAATCTCACTGGGTTTTATGATGATTGTGAGTGTATAGACCCTTGTACAAGCAAGGAACTAACACATGCAAATACAGCTAGATGCTGTTCCACATTTTGAATCATAGAATTATAGAGTTGAAAGTGACCCCATGGGTCATTGAGTCCAAGCCCCTGCAATACAGGGGCGGACTTCGATCTTTCAAATTTCAGTGGCACCCTGTGCAACACCAAATTCGACACCACCACCACCACAGTCATTGTTGCAGCACCCTCTCAGCTTGACACCCAGTTTGGGCCAACCTGCCATGCTCCCGTAAGTCTGCCTCTGCTATCATAAAGTTCTTCCTGATGTTCTGTCAGAATCTCCTTTCCAGTAACTTGAAGCAATCATGGATAGCTCAGTTGGCTAGAGTGTGGTGCTGATAACACCAAGGTTGTGCTCATATGGGATAGCTGCATATTCCTACACTGCTGCAGGGAGGACTAGATGATCCTCAGGGTTCCTTCCAACTCTACGATTCCAACTCTATGATTCTATGATCATATCTCCTCTCACTTTCCTCTAATGCAAGCTAAACATACCCAACTCCCTCAACCGTTCCTCATAAGGCTTCATTTCCAGACCCTTGATCATCTTGGTCGCCCTCCTCTGCACACATTCTGGCTTGTCAATATCTTTCTTAAACAGTGATGCCCAGAAATGGCTACAGAATTCCAGGTGTGTTCTGACCAAGGCAGAATAGAGCACTACTCTGTTATTTCCCATGATCTGGACACTACTGTATATTTTTGTTGATGCAGCCTAGAATAGCATTAGCTTTTTTGCTGCTGCCTCACACGGGCCATGCTGGCTGTGGCTCATGGGAGTTGGAGTCCAATAACATCCAGAGAGCCACAGGTTTCCCCATTCCTGGCCCAGTGTAATTTAGAAAAATGTGTGCTGTTATATCATTGCCATGTGAGTTTCCCCACCCACGCTCCACGTCATTTGCTGTTTACAGGGATAGTGAATCTTACCATGCAATGACGTTTTGTCATGTGTTTTGTCTTATAGGACTTTGTGGAACAGAAAGGATGGAAAACCAATCTGTGGCTTTCCATCTCTCTCTCTCTCTATCACACCCACACCCACACCCACACCCACACACACCCACACACACACACCATAATGTCCAGTTTCTACCAAGGGTGCAGTACTAAACTATGGAATATCTCTTTCACAAATATTTGAACAGCTTTTTAAAGCAGGTTTCTAAAACACAAACCTATATACAGGCAACTCCTGTACGTGCATTCAAAGAACATTCAGCCATGCATGTGTGGGCCATTTTCAGACCCAGAAGGGGATGGAATGGGGGCGGGGTGGGCTTATGCAGGCTCCTCTGACAGGCACAATGATCTGCAATTCAGCCTGACACAAATGGTGTGTGTAATGTTACACAGAACACCTTGGTGGAAGGGTTGGGGACATAAATTGAATAGGTAATTTTTCCTCTATGGAAAAAAAACTTTAGACTTTTTTTAAAGTGACAGGTTATTTAAATTTAAGTAGGCCCAGTAAGGGTCAGATAAAACTGACCATGTGGATAGGTCAGTTAGCAGGATACATGGCCATAATATGTATAGACCATAAGTTATCTATCAATCTCTACTCTAAATAAAAGCAACAAGCATATGTACAAGGAGAGGTTTAGTAGGTTCTTTTAAAGGCCTACTAAACTGAAGATTCAAATAAGGGGATTTGTCGGACAAAAGGGTTTTGGCCCCTCGGGCTCCATGCTCCAGAATGAATGTGCATGCTCTGATGGAATGGGCCACGTTTTGATACATGTTTCTCTTTTTTCTTTTTTTCTCCTCCCTTCCCCCTCTCTTTTTCAGAGCTACTTTAGCCAGCACTTTTTCTGGAACACTTTTCAAGTTCTGTATTTAATGGAAATCAAAAACTGATCTTTTTGTTCGTTTGTTTGTTGGTTCTTTTGGGGGGGTTTTCTAAGAAAAAAATAAGAGAGAGAGAAAGGAAAAGAGGGGAAAAGGAGAGAGATAAACACCCCCTTTTTAAAAAAGAAAGAAAAAAGAAAATATATTAAAAAAATAAAAATAAAAAACTCGCTTTCTTTGAGAATGGCATGGAGACGATTTTTGAACCAGACCATGTTGTCAGCCCTCCTCTCCTCCCACCCTGCAGTCCAGCAAAAAGACAATCGAACGATCACAGCCACTGCCCACGTGGAGTGCGAGAGCCAGGGGAGCACCCGTGATGCCCAGCACCACCCACCCACAGCATGCATACGAGAAACACACCGGAAGGCAATGGACAACCTACATGGATAGCCATGGGAAGGGGAAATTTATTTTTGTTTCTTTTTGGGAGAGGGAAAAGAGAACCGTCTAATCTGTGAACTCAAATGAAAACTCAGTAATGAAGATTGGAGACTCAGCATTTTCCTCCTCCTCCTCGTAGTTCTTTTTCTTTTTTCTTCTCATCTTTCTTTTGTGCAGTTTTTATTATTATATTATTATTATTATTTTTCTCCCAGGTTGTTTGTTTGCATTTTTTTTTATTAAAAACGAACATTTTTGTTGCCGTTGCTTAATTTCTTTGGAGAGCCCAGAAGATTTTACAAGTCTGTGAACGGGCCTTGGGGACACCATCATCTGCCAGTAAGTAACAATCTCAGTCTCCTACAATGCTAGCAGTCTAATGTCCTTTCAGGGCCTTGTGGGAAAATAAAATGTCTCACTGTGAGATGCATGAGAGCAACACTGGTGGAGTTCCATTGGCACAGCAGGACTGCCGTTTCCTCTTCCCCTACCGCATGTCCCCATCCCATAAATGTCTGAAGGGTCACCCAACCAAGAGGGCCAACTGTCAAGTGGTGTGGCATGTGCAGACATATCCTGGGAATCGGGATCAGGAGATCAGCCAATGCCCTCCCCAGCATTCACTGCCTGAGCATCTGCTTCACTCTACCTAAAGGCAGGATTGGCCTTGCATTGGGTCCAAGTGGAACATAATTTATGGGTGTATGCCCCCCCCAAGTGATGATGCTACTGTTTTGTCACCAACTTCACCTCTTAAAACAATTGCCCGTTTCCAGGCTCGGGTCATCCTGAACTCTCGTTCGGCCCAACCCTTGTTCAGTTTTTCTCTGGCTAAACCATGTCTAGACGCACACCTGTTCCTTTAATCCTCTTGATTGTGCTGCTGCACCTTTTGCACACACCCTCCCTGCCTAGAGTTTGCCACCATCAGAAAGCATTTTCCTGGAGTGCAGGTGTCTGTCTGGAATTTGCCCCTTTCCACGTGAGTTTCCAGCTCTAATCAGGATGCACTCAAAGCCATCAGGGCCTGGGTAATTTGGCACTAATTGCATGCCAGGTCTGTTTCTCACTGGCTTGTTCAATTTCAGAGAGGGCGTCCCTTTTTACAATCAATCGATATTGGATTAGCATACTGAAACAGCCATATTAAAGTCACATTAAGTGCTCATTTAAGCCCATTCAATGGAAAGTGTGTTGTGTGGGGGAGAGATGGGTCTGTTTATTTCCTTAACCCTTTCTTTGATGTTTATCCTTTTATCTCTGCCACTGAGCTCTCAGGAATCCACAGAACACTATGCATTGAAAACCTGACTTTAAAAAAATAATAATCGGGGAAGTAGGTTGTTGCTTACTTATTTGTTCTAACAGGCTTTTGGGGACTGGCTGCTTTTAATGAAACGGCTGGTGCCGTGCTGCTTTTATTGTAATTATTCGTATGATTTTAAAAGATTTTATATATGTATATGGTTTTATTTCTATCCATGTTTAATTGCTTTTTAATGATGATTTTTTTCTTTGCTTTTAGCAGTTCTTATTTTTATATGCAAGCTGCCTTAAGTCCTGTCAGGAAAAAATATGGGGAATAATAATCATCATCATCACCACCATCATGAAGCCTGGAAGCTGCCTTATACTGAGTCAGACCCCATTGGTCCATCTAGCTTAGTATTGTCTACACTGACTGGCAATCTCTAGAGTCCTCCTCAGCTCTACCTGAAGATGTGGAGGATTGAACGCAGGACCTTTGGCATGCAAAGCAGGGGCTCCCCCACTGAGCTACAGCCCCTCTTCAAAGATCAAGGCAGTGTACAAAACGTGTAAGCAGGCCCTGCTCAAGTACATTTTCCAGTTGATACATGAAATAATCAAGAAACGGACTGGAGAAAGGAGTGCATTCCACAGCCCCCTCTGCACAAATGCAGAAATTGGCACCGGATATAGAATTCAGCACACAGATAATCTTCACACTCTCTTTAAGAGCATGTTTATACACCACTCAAGGCTATGTAGACTGGAAAGTGTGTGGGCTGAGCAAGGCTCAAAAGCCAGAGGGGAGCCTGCTGAATCAGATCTGCAGTGGTCAGGGAGCATGGCTGCTATATCCCGCATAGCTCTGTGCTGCAAATCTTGAAGCAGGACAAATGATGGAGAGTAAGGAAATGCATAGAAATTGTGGCAGGACTCAGAGAAGGATTATGGCCTATCTCTCCGACATTGTAGCTTTACATATGAAAGTGTTTTTGAAAATTCCAGTTCAGAAATTATGTACTTTTACAACAATCTTTGTATTGGCTGTGGGGTCTCATTCCTTTTATCATTTTCCTGCTCCTCTGTCCTATCTTTTCATACGTCTGGTTGGCAAGTAGGCAAGCAGTCCTCAACCAGTGTGACTGCTGAGGGCACTGAGAAGAACAGGATGGTGGGGGGCTGCAGCTCATGACAGCTTGTCCCCTTTCTGAATCTGGTTTCAGTAGTGGCCTGAAAACAACTAGCAGGCAATAATATCTATGTTGCAGGCAGAATCGCACCCACACGGTTTGCTATGCAGTGTTGGTTGCAGAGTTTTTGAGGGGGCTTTGGGGCAAGATGCCCTTGTGAAGCCTCTCCTCTATGAGTGGGCTCACTTCCTCCTTGCTGTTACAGATAGGTAGCCGTGTTGGTCTGCCATAGTCAAAACAAAACAAATTCCTTCCAGTAGCACCTTAAAGACCAACTAAGTCAGTTCTTGGTATGAGCTTTCGTGTGCATGCACACTTCTTCAGATACCAGTATCTGAAGAAGTGTGCAGTATCTGAAGAAGTGTGCATGCACACGAAAGCTCATACCAAGAACTGACTTAGTTGGTCTTTAAGGTGCTACTGGAAGGAATTTGTTCCTCCTTGCTGTTCACTGATGCCTATTTGCATGCTATCTGCACAGCTGCTCCAAGAGGCCACTGAACAGACAGTGGCAGCAAAGAGGAAGAAGAGGAGCAGGGCCCAGGGGAGCCAGAAGTCCACAGTGGGGCCTCTTTTGGGGTCCCCACAGTGCCGATCCCTGACACCTGCTCCAGGAACCAAGTTGTGAGCGCAGCCTCAGCTCATCATGTCTCCTGCTGCTGAATGAGAGACTTAACAATGGAGTAGAAGAGTGTTTTTTTCCTCTGCACACCCATCTTCCATTGTTCTGAGACAGAGGTGGTGACAGCAGAGCAAAATGGTGACTTGTGAGTGGCCACTGTGGACTTGCTCCTGCATGAACCTCTATATGTAGCTTCTTCACCCCACACTAAAAAAGTTGCCAAAAAGCTTTGGGTTGTTGGTTGTTTGTTTGCTTACTTGCTTCTTTTTTCACTGCAGGGTGGGACATGCTGGGCACCCACTTTTTGATAGAAAGGAGGGCTTGGAGGAATACCTGATTGAGCATACTAGGATGGAAAGGTTAATATATACAGAAGCTGACTTAGCAGCTCTACACCTTAAAATCTCAAGCTGTGTGCAGACTGGCTATCATTACTCACTACTGAACAGGGCTGGTGTCAAGGGTCTCCATGGTCAGGTTTGAAGTGCAAAAAGCTCAGTTTCTGTCAGAACCCACTAGGCTGCATCCCTGCCCAGAATCCATGGTTTTTAAAATGAATAGGGCAGAGCTGGGAGAAAGGTTTCAGAGGCAGGCCTTAGCTAGGGCATCCACTTCCATCCACCCTTTAAACATGTGTTTCTAGGGCTGCTGTGGTCAACACTGTCCCCCCTTCTCCTCCTGTTGCTGCTTCTCAGTCCCTTCCTACTAGCATCCATTTTGATGCCACTTCTGAGAGCCTCTCAGCGGTAGCTGTCCAATGGGCACCTTCTCCTGCTCTCCCATGCTAACTAAGCTGAACAAGTCTTAGCAGTAACAGTCTCTATGACAACTGATCCCTTAGCTCTCCTCATCCTTTGCCTCGCTAGGATGCCTGTCACTCTGTTTCTTCTGCCTGAGGGCCTCCAGCATCTGTCACGGGAGGGTTGGAACGCGCCATTCCTCTGCATTTTTATGCCTCTTGATCCCCAGGTGGCTCTGCCTCTGGAACTACAAAGCTAGGTCCCTTGGACTCGGAAGCAGTGCCTGCTGTTTTTGTTTAGGCATGGCTGGAAAGATCTCCATGGTGTGACCAGGGCTAAATACTGAGCTTGGATTCAGTCCCAGAACATGTATGTGAACACCTTGGAACCACACAGTTGGTACCTCTAACCACACATGACGTGACTGCGGTACCACTGGTGGCTCCATGTTTTGGAGGATCCTTGGGCAAGACAGTCTCCGTGGCAGCCCAGTTCAGGACTGAGTAACGACAGTCTGCCTGCATACATCTTGAGATTTTTAAGGTGCAAAGCTGCCAGGCCAGCTCTTGTGCATATCAGCCCTTCAACCTCCATACACTCAAACATTCAGGTATTCCTAAGCTCCCTTTTCTGTCCAAAGGACGGTGGCCACAATCTCTCATTCAGTCAGTATTGCACTCTACCAAGCCACCCTAGGGCCAGTCTGTTTCTCCCTTTTGTTTTCAGGGGCCGACTGCATGCGTTTAAACTACAAGTGCTCTTAACTAGGTAGTTCTGACCTCGAATGCAGCATTTCCCCCTTACAAATTGTCTGTGTAGAGGCCCCATTCCAGATTGGAACTATTCTGTGAGGGGTAGGGGGCCTTTAACCCCTTTCCATCCCGTTGCAGTCTTCATCCAAATCGGGGGCCCTATACTAGCAATATAATTTGCAAAAAAGTGAGGGGGTGGGTAGGCGGAATAGACATCCCATTAACAAATAGGGGCACTTTTTTCTGTAAGGCCCATAGCTCAGTGGTAGAGCATCTGCCTTGCATGCAGAAAGCCCAAAGTTCAATCTGTGGCACCTCCAGGTCAGGCTAGGAGAGAACCTTATCTGAAACCATGAAGAGCCGCTGTTAGTCATTGTAAACAGTTCTGAGCTAGATGGACCAGTGGTCTGATAGGCAGGATTCCTGCATTGTGGGTGGTTGGACCAGATGACCCCTTGGGTCTCTACAATTCTATAAGTCTATGAGCTCTATGTTCCAGTGATGCGGTACGAGAACAAACAGGGGCAAAGTGTTAAAAACAACATGCAAGGGTTTAAATCCCCTATCAATAAATAATAACAAGAGCTATGCACAATTCACAATTGTTCACTTCAGGGCTGGACAAAAAACCCTGGACCCAGGAGCAGAGCTACACCGTTACAGTCACAAATAGCTTGGTCCTTATACTGAAAGATTTGTTGAATGGCATCAAGAGACATCGTAGGCTAATATAATACACCTCCCATAGATGGGCATAGATTGCAACGTGCCATGAGTAGATAGCAGATCTGTGGCTGAACAATGCCCTGATACCTCTAGTAAGAAAGAAAAGCCACACACTGGGATGATATGGTAGCTCAGTGGTAGAGTACATGCGCTGCCTGCAGAAGATCCTGAGTTCAGTCCCTGGAATCCCTAAGTAAAAGAATTTCAGGCCACCAAACAAAGGAGACAACAGTGAGTGAGATGGAGCAGGGGTTTGACTCGTACAAGACAGCTTCATGTGTTCAAGGCAAACACTACGTATGTTCAGAGGCCCTCTAAAACTGTTGCATTCTGAATCGGAGGCTACTTTTGAAAACCCACATACTCGGGAGCCACTTGGCTGCACTGACCTGCTGTTGTTATGCTGGTGCTATTTACCCGAAGGTGGGGAACCTGTGGCCCTCCATATATTGCCAGAGTACAACTCCCATCTTCCCTAACAACCAACCAATGCTGGCTGGGACTGATCAGAGTTAACATCCAGCATGATTTGGAGGGCACCAGGTTCCTCAAGCCTAGCTTCCGTGTCATTGCTCTTAATTCTTTCCCTTTGTTTCTGTTCCCAGTTCCCACAACCAACAGGAAGATCCTCCCCCGACCACACTGGCTATGCTCTTGTGACAAACGGAAATGCACCCTTCTTGGTTCCTCTTGACATTGCTCCTTCAGGAGGCTGGGTAGAGAGAAGGAGGACTTCCCCCTTGAAGAATCCTCATCCACTGAGAAGTCCCAGCAAGAAGACAGAAGCCTCGTGTTGCCTTTCCCTCCCTGCCCCCCTGCCCAACCCCAATACACACCTGTATTACTGTGGCCCTCTATGTTACTGCCTCTCCTGCCTCTCCCTGCTGCCCCCAACCCCAGGTCTGTCACTGAGATGCTTGTGTCTCCTTTGTTGAGAAGCAAGGTGGGGTGGAGGGTGGGAAAATGGGGCTTTTCTTTCTGCACAAAACCAGCAATTGTAAATACTTTTCAAAAATATATAAAAAAATGAAAAAAAATACAAAAGAGCAAACACAATGAAAACACACGAACACACACACACACACACACAGAGCGCGTTTTCAAAATCAGAAATATATATTGAGAGGAGAAGAAGAAGAAAAAAAGGAGTCCAGAGAGAGTCAAAGCAGGAGAGAAGCTAATTGTGTCAGATATGCACTGAGAAATCTATTTGCAGATTGATTGACAAAAAGTAACAAGAAGCTATTTATTGTATATAATGTTTTATTATAAATCGTGTATTGTATATTGCATCTGTACATCTGCTGTGGTTTTGTGATGTGCAAATTTCAGCATGGGTTTCCTTGAGGTTTTAAGTTGCTTTTTTATTGTTTGTTGAGGGGGGCGGGATTTTTATTTTTTTGTTTTGTTTTGTTTTTTGGCAGTACGCACCCAAAGATCCAAATTTGTATTTTAAAAAGAAAAGTGGGTGGGGGGAGATTAAAGACAAGCAAATGCACCCTCTTTTGTTAGGGAGAGGGAGGGGAGCAGCGGCATTTTCTGAGTTCTCATTGGCCACTTGTAAACCGTATTTCTTCCATGTGTGCCCCGTTGCGCCAGTGCTGAGCTCAGGGTGTATGTGTGTGTGCGTGTGAGCGAGTGACTTCTTTTTCCACCTTTGTCCTGCCCTCTCTATTCCCTCCTTTTCCTGGATTTGGAAACTTATGTACAGCTTTGTGGATTGTGCAAAAACAAAAAAAAAGAAAGAAACTTAAAAAAAGAGGAAGACCCCCACCCCTGTTCTGTGTTACCCATTACTGATCTGAACTGTACGACTAAATATACCAGACTTGGTAGTCGACTGGAGACAGAACACACCTGATTTGTCACCATATAAGCTCCTGCTTGCTTGATTCCTTCCCCAGGCCACGTTGCCTTCATCCACACCACCCCTCAAAGCCCCTCTTTTTATTTTGCTTCCCCTCCCCCCTCCCTGTGCCCCAACTGGTCTTTTTGTGTATTTAGGAAGGAATTTTTAATAGACACTTTTTTATATTAAAAGAAACCTATATATTGAGTGACGAGGCTGCTTTGTGTGCTTCTGTTGACAACTGAATGGATGCCTAGGGTATCTAGGGAGCGTCTGTTGCCAGCACTTGGGGATTGGGGAGGGGAGGGGCTGGAACTAATGCTTAGCTCATGCACTTCAGATGCTGTGCTTAGTTATGCATTGGGGTGGGGGTGGGAGAGGCACTTCTAAGGCCAAATCCAGGAACAATGGGTTGCAAAGGCTGCCATTCTGACATTTGGGCTGCAATCAAAGGGCATCATGAGATGGAGAGCATAAGCTTTTGCTCTTTGCAGTTCTGTAGGATCCTGATTTCCAGCTTGCTGCCACTTGGCTCTAGGCTCCCAGCCTCTCTGTTGGCGGCATGAAAATAGCTCGCTTGTTTTTCTCGACTGAGAGGCCTCCGCACCAGAACACCAGAATAAGCTTGGCGGGGTGGATGAGATTTTTTTCTGGCCTGCATTTCAAAGCGGGAAGCCTTGTCTGTGCGACTTTGTCTGCCGTTGCTCCCACTGTGGTTGGAAGACAAGGTGCCCTAAAAAATGCTGTGCTGCTGGGAAGCCAGGAGGAAACTGAAGGGCACTTCAAGATGGCAACTTACACACACACACACACACACACACACAGTTCAGCATTTGCGTGCTAATTCAGGGGAAAGTGGGTGCCATCACAATGCACAGGTAACTTTTTTTTTTGCTTGTGCACAATGACCGACAGGCAGATTTTTTGTGTGCATTTTAATATGCCAGTGTCTGCTATGTGGGACAAACCAGGGAAGATGGAGTAAGTGAACATATACATCAAGAACAAAGGGGGAATAAAGATCTTCACTGGAAACAAGTGGAAGACCAGCAGCAGCTCCTATTCACCAAGAGGCCACTACAGAGGCGGCATTAGGGCTGCTGCGGAGGAGAGAGCAGATCCAGCCTCCAAGGAGTGTGCTGCTGCAGTCACTGCCATCCAAGCAGCAGCAGTGGACAAAACATTCCTTGGTGGCCAAATCTGCTGCCCTATGCCTCCTGCCATCTGTGGCAGTTGCCTCACCTTGCCTCATGCGTGGCCAGCCCTGCACTATTCTAAAGGTTTCTATATTAGATGGAATAACTCTTGCATGCAGATCTGTTCCCTTTTCAAAGGGAGCGAACAGGCATTATAATTTTGCGTCCAAAGCCTACCCTGGATGCTAACAAATAGTGGTTTAACCATCCATACTGGTTCTCTCCTTGGATCTTAAAAAAAGTGCCATGTGTGTATTCAGAAGTGGCTCTGTTCATCCTTCACTTTACCATCCCCACCATAACAAAAACATGGGCAATAGGAACAAAGAAATATTTTTTTATACTGAGATCATTGGTCCATCTAGCTCCTCATTTGTCTATACTGGGATGAGGAATCCCATCAGTCTCAGCACCCACGGCCAGTGGGAGATGTAGTTCAGCCAGTGCAGAATGCACAGAGTGCAAGCTTCCTTCCCACCTCTCACCCCTTGTTAGCCCCCAAATAAAGCAGAGATTCTAAAAAATGTTCAGCCACAAGCAAGACCCCATGGGAAATATGATCCATAATTATACAAGAGCTACCACAAGTTCCTTGACATGTTGCAGAAACTACAAAGTGGTGTAGGTTGTGGAGGTTTCCCTCCTTTTTTTCTAAAAAAAAAAAAAAGATAAATGACTGGATAGGCAATAAACGCATAACTAAGTCCCTGCAATCCATACACTCCTAAGGTGTTTATATGATGGGGAACAAATCTGATTCGGATGACATTTTAATATGAATCCACCTAATCAGAAACAATATGCAAACTCAAAGATCTCTTTTGAAATACACATTTCTCTGGACAAAAATGTGTGCCAAAATGCATATATTGGGGAAAGTTCAGATTTTTTAATGCATGCATTCATTAAAATACCTAAAATGTATTCTATTACAGGAAAATGCTTGAAGAAGTGCATATTAGACAAAATGGCATACAGAAAAATGTTTGGATTAGGAGAAATGTGCAGTAAAGTGCTGTTCTGCACCATCCCCTGAGCTAGCCCATTGATCTCATGTGCGCTGGAGGCCGTGGCCTGGCTGTCAGTGTTGAAGGAAGATTCGGCTGCCTGTCTGGTCAGCTTTGTTCATGGAATTGGGGTGTGTGCTTGGAGGAATGAGAGGCTAATGCCCCAGTTTAAATAGGATGCCAGGCACACACAACGCTGCATGGGTAAGTTTGACCACATTTCATACAGTTGGGAGTAATCAAGAAGGAAGTGATCTGGAGTAGGACAACCCAAAAAAGCCAAAATAGAGTGATGGAAGAGAAGAAAGGGAAAGCCCCCTGCAAATGATCAATTCAGATTTCTTGAAATGGTGATCTGTCCGTTTACCATCAGCCTGTCTGGGATGGGCAGGCGGGCAAAAAAGGTAGCAGGAAGAGAGACAAAGGGGGTGGCACAGAAAGAGAGAAAATGGGGTAGCCACACCTACTTTGGGGTCATGCAGGAAAAAGGATCACTCCTAGCATAGGACACCTCTTTTGGGGGGTAGGGGATATCTGATTCAATTCCACAATTTTTCCTGGTATACTCAGGGCTGGCCTGCCATTCAACTGGCCGACTGGTGCTAGAATGAAGGCAGGAACTGGTGGTGTAGCAAGACCTTTCCTTTTCTTTCTGAAGCACTGCAGCAGGGAGGGAAGAGTGCCATTTAGGCTCTGCTTCAGGAAGGCAAATGTCTTGGGCCAGCACTGAGCTTCCTCCCACGGTTTCCATCTCTGCATCTGCTGCCAGAACTCATCCCCGTCCCCCGCCCTTGCCCCTGCAGCTGGGCTCCAGGACCCAAAATAAGCCTGTTGAGGAGTTAACGTGCTGGGCAGGAAGGACAATGGAAGATAATCTGCAGGAGGGGGCAGACTCAGATCCTCTCACCAACAGGCTTTGTTTGCTCTTAAAATCCAACCACAACTCTCATGTTTTTACCGACTCCCTTTTCCTTCCTTCTTTTCTCTACCCTTCAAAAGAAAGCAAAAGGAGGTGCACCTTGGGTCAATGTGTGCTTATTTCATTGGTAATCAACTGTTTAGGACAGGGATGGGGAGCCCTAAATGCCTCCCTATCAGTAAATAGCTAACTTCCCCACAAACTTTGGAAAAACAAATCAAGAATGCTCAGTAAATGGGTCTTCTTCAACCTTGGCCTGATCACTCTTTTTCAAGGGAGCTGTCCTGCATTCTTCTTGCTTCAGTTCTCCTTGTAAATATCTTTTATCTGTTGAAGGATCTCTTTCTTACCCAGTTAGGAGTTAAGGCTTAGTATAGTCCTAACCTGAGTAAGCAGGAGTTTCCAAAATGGTCTAGTAGGCAGCCCAAACTGGTTGCAGGCTGAAGTCAACTGGGAAATTACATGTTCTTCTCATGTAAGAACATAAGAAGAGACATGCTGAATCCATCTGGTCCAGGATCCAGTGCTCACAGTGGCCAACCAGATGCACATGAGATGCCCACAAGCACAACCTGAGCACAACAGCAAATGTCCCCACATGGCATTCAGCAGCATTCACTGTCTCTGTCAGTGGAGGTAGAATATTGTCATCAGGGTTAGTAGCCAATGATAGTCGTGGTGCTGAGTGCTGATTTGTCCCCATAGTACTGATAAATTTGGAGAGAGGAGATAGAACCATAGCAGCCATTGCAATGGTTGACATTACCATCACACATACCTCCAGTTCCTGGTCTTGTGCAAGTCACTTTTCTCCCTCTTGTCTTGGCAAGGGGCTACAGCTGAATGGTAGAGCACATGCCTGATGTGCAGAAGGCCATGGGTTCAATGCCTGCCATTTCCAAATAGGGTTGGAAAAGACTTTTGTCTGAAACCCCAAGCAGGCTTATCAGTGGTAGTCTTTGAGTTTCTTCAGATGATGTATTTATCAAATATTCACTCTGATTTGCTTAAATGAAGGTTACAGTCATTGTATATTGAGCATTCATTCTGATTTGTTTGTGGGGGAGTTATACACCATGAGCACTGATTGAATGATTTAAGTTATACCCTCCCCCCCTCCAAGGAGCCCAAGGTGGCATGCACGGTTCCCCCGCACCCCATTTTATCCTCACAACAACCTTGGGAAGTGGGTTAGGTTAGGAGACAGTGACTTGCCCGAGGTCACCCAGTGAGTTTCATGGCTGGTGGGCAATTTGAACCCTGGTCTCCCAGGTCCTAGTTCAACACTCTAACCACTACACCACACTAACTTTCTTAGGCCATGTAAACACCACACTTTTAAAGCACATTCCCACCTCACCCCTGCAATAATCCTGGGAACAGTAGTTTATCCTTCACAAACTATAATTCCCAGCACCACAGTTCCCAGAATTCTTTGGGGCAGAGCAGGGGAATATGCTTTAAATGCATGGTGTATACACAACCTCAGTCAATGGAAAGGTATGGATGTGAGTGTGGGTGTTAGGAGACAGATGGGGCTATGGCTATGGCTTTGGGGTGTGGGTGTGGGTGTAGGCACGTGTTTAGATTCTTATGAGAGCTGCACCCTACTAGCCCTAGCTGAAGAAACTTCCACTGTGGTTACTCCTCTACAGACTCTCCCAACTGTCAACTCCATAAGATCGCTCCACCCAGTAGCTATTACTACAGATCGCTTGAATGGAAGGATGCAGGCAACCTCTGCTGACAACAAGCACCTTAACTCTAGGTGGGATTCCTTCTTGTGCGTCCCTTAAGCTCGGATCCTCATTTCTCAAATCCTCTGCTGCCTCCAGCATCGCACCCTGCGCTCAAAAGTGCACAGCTGGAGTTCAGGGTACAGCTGGATGTTTCCTGACTCAGCAATCCCAATGCAAATAAGGCGGGTGGAGACGGAGGAGGGCAGCAAACTGAGAGTGACCCCCGTGAATGCATGCTCATTTTCTCTAAAGAAGAAGTAAAAAGTGGATTTGCATAATTTATCACTGTTTTGATTCTGGCAAACGCAAAGTGTGAAACAGGGGCCTGTCTTGCAGACCAATCCTGTTTGTGCCAGAGCTGTGCACTTCTATCTCCTACAGTTATGTAGGCAGAGACCTGGCCCTTGGCCTACGTGGCATCTCTCTTGGGCATGAGCAAACGGCGCGGCATGCGCTCCTCTCCTGCCAGGCAGCCTCTCGCTCTTGCTTGTGGGCGCATGAATCATTGTGGGAAAGTTGTCACCTAGCAGGAGCACCACCTGCCCTTTGCTGTCCTTCAGCATCAGGGGGGGAGAGAGAAGCTGAGGGCAAGCTTCCTCCTTCCTAGCCATTAATGCAGACTGCAGATCCTAGCAAGGCGACAGGTCTCCTAGCACCTGCAGGCCACAGCTTCCCTGGATGGGGAGGCGGTGTAGTGCGGGGGGGGGGGGGACTTGATAGATGGCTGTGAGGGTAGCTGTTGTGTACCAACCAGCAAAAGGAAGAAGGAGGCAGCAGCATTGACTCTGGACTGCAGACAGGTTAAGAGAGACAGATGGGTGGGTGCAGGGGGGGGGGGCGGTGGCGGGAGAATGCCAGTGCCATAAACACAGCCTGGCGTGAAAGTTCCAGGAATCGAAAGACAGCCCTGTCAGTGTCCTTACTCTAGGAGGGGGTGCAGCAGCCTTGCTGGAGGGTGGGATGGGTGGAGGTGGAGGGGGCCACAGAGGTGGGAGAGATAGGCAGGCAGGCGGGCTGGGAGAGCAGAGGAGGGAGGAGGAGGAGGAGGAGGCGCAAGGCAGCCTCTACCTGTGGGTGGTGAGGAGAGGTTAGCAATATCCACAGGGTCATGGGTATTGCTACTAAGTGCTTTTGGAAAGCGGGGGGGGGGGCGCTGGGGAGGGAGAAAGGAGGTTGCCATGGTGAAAAAAAACACATGATGCATACTGATGGACTGGTGGGGAAGGAGAAGGGGGGGTGAGAACTGCCACAGCAAATATGAGAGGCTTGAGAGCCATCTGTACAGTGAAAGGAGAAAGCTAGGAGGAATGGGGGGGGGTGGAGAGGGAGGAAACAGGGAGGGGAATGTGGCTTTTGCCGCAAAGCCTCTTTCCTTTGGGGATGGCATTTCTGAACAATCTCCTTTGCTGAAGCAATGCTCTCCCCAGCCTCTCTCTGCCAGGCTCACCCTCTCCGTTGCTAGTCCTCTGCCCCCCCCCCGCCCCTTCTCATGAGAAAGGAGAAGGGCACAAAACAGGCATTTCCCTTTGCTGAGCTTCTCTGAGTGCAGGGAGGGAGAGAGAGAGAGAGGGGGGGAAAAAAACCGACCCCAAAATGTTCCCCACCTCCCTTCTCCTCCTGTGATCTTGGCCAAATCAAACAATGAGCCTGGAAAAAGATCAGAAAAAGCCAGCCACCTGCCAAACCAACTGTGACCTTCCAGGGTCTGATTTAAAGGATCCATGCTCTTTATTTTCACAGCACCAACCAGGCTGACAGCGGGGGGGGGGGGGGATAAGGCTACAGGCCCTCATATTTATAGGAGTAGCAAGCAAAAAAGGAGAAAGGGGTGAGCCCAAGTATGTTGCAGAAGCAAGCAAGATACTGTAGACTGAAAGATAAGAGACAAGAGGAGAGAGGGTTTTCTTCTTGCTGAATCAGAAATTCCAGGTCAAAAGTATCTGTCAACAGATAGCATTTCCATTTGATTCTCTCCAACTGGGAGAGATTAGGACTGGCTCCAGGTTTGAAGGGGTCACCAGCTCAAGCGGGGGGGGGGGGGGCTAGCAACTCTGCAGCTGGCAGCTGCGAACTGCCACCTTAAATTTCCCATGGGGAAATTTCCCCACTGGGTGGTGCTATCTTGCGGGCATTGTGGGAAATTTAAAATGGCGGCTCCCGGACCCAGCTGCTCAGCATGGAGAAGAGTGGACGGGGCGGGGGGTTGCAACCCACCAGGGTGCGGAGGGTGCAGCAGTTGCCGGCTCTGAATGCAGAACTAGTTTTAGCACTAGGTGCTAGCGCAGGCCAGCAACCGAAAAAAATTGTGCTCTGTGTTTGTTGTATGTGGTCTCTAACAGTATAGTGGAGGGGACATTATAGGTGAATGCAAAAGAGCAAAATCCTAAACAATGGTTGGTAAAGGGAGATGGTGGCAGAGGCAGTTTTGCTGCTTTATTAATGCACAAATGTCTTCCATCTCAACAGAGGTCACACCTGCACCACACATTTAAAGAAGCATCATGCCACTTTAAACAGCCCTGGCTCCCCCCACCCCACCCCCAAATCCTGGGGACTGTCTTTTGTTAAGGGTAATGCGAGACTCCTGTTCCCCTCACAGCACTAGCATTTCCTAAGGAAGAGGGATTGACCGCTATACCACTCCGGAGAGGGTGGCTCTGTGAAGGGACTAGGGGTCTCCTAACAACTCTCAGCATCTTTAACAAACTACAGTTCCCAGGATGCTTTGGGGGAAGCCATGACCATTAAAGTGATATAAGAGCACCTTAAAGGGTGCATATGTGGCCAGGGTGCCCCTTGCACCTTCAGTAGTTGTGTAGCAGAGGGAACTTCAGCAGGCGCAGTTTGACATGAAAGTGACACCCCCTGAAATTCTGTCTTCTGCATCACTCATAAAGAGGCAACAGCCCCGTTCCCTTTTGCACCTGCCCATCCTTATTCTCAGCTGAGTCCTTTAAAGAGGGTGGCTGCTTAGGCAGCGCTGAAAAAGAGGGCGAAATAAAGCAATGAATTAGCAAATGCTAATGCCAATTTATATATCCAGATGCAATTTAGAAAAGATTGCTATAATTTATATCAAAAGACAGTACATCTCACCATAGTGGGAAAGACTGTGACCAGGTGCCCTTTGAGCCTGTTCAACATTCTGCTGCCCAGTGCTGTGGATGGGAACATGAAGGCGTCTCCTGTCCTCCCTAATTCTTTACCTTAGAACAGGACTTGGCCAGACGGTTCTTCAGAAGGCGCCTTTCAATAGAGAACTGTCCTTCGTAAAATAGAGAGCCCTCCAGACTGGCATTTCTTCTCCAGGTGAATCCTGCAACATGCAATTGACACAATAGTAGAGCATTAGTAGACTGTCAACACATCATTCCACACTGCTAGTTGTTCTGCAATGCTTCCCCAGCGTTGCTGCGTGATTGCTGTCTGGACTGGCTCTCTTGTACTATAACACAACAACAACAGGAGATAAAGAGTAAACTGGGATATCTGTGGCATGAAAGAAAAAAAAAGGGTTTCAGCAAGAAGCTATGGGGTGTGTACCTATTGAAAGCAAAGCAGGGTTTCCACCCTGAAACCTTTGCAAACTCAAACAGTGTCATGAAAGTGGGATTGCATATAACTACCCTGATACCATCATGAGAGCAAATCATCACAAATGAGCAATAAAAAGACCGCCTTTCCTGTGAAACACATTTTATGCAGTTTCAGCATGGAGGAGTTGAATCGGGAAGATCTACCTGTGGAGGGCGCCTATTGGCTAGTGGTTGTGACAAATTTAACACAAAGTAGTTTCACAACTACAAAAAACTTTTGTATTGAAGACTGTATTTTTTAAAAAAAAAGTTTGATGGATTAACATATACAGTGGTACCTTGGGTTACAGACGCTTCAGGTTACAGACTCCGCTAACCCAGAAACAGTACCTCGGGTTAAGAACTTTGCTTCAGGATGAGAACAGAAATTGCACAGTGGTGGTGCAGCGGCAGCGGGAGGCCCCATTAGCTAAAGTGGTACCTCAGGTTAAGAACTGTTTCATGTTAAGAACAGACCTTGAGAACGAATTAAGTTCTTAACCCCAGGTACCACTGTAAATGAGTAAGCATACAGGTGGCATCCCTGAACCAGAGTAAGAGCGAGAGGGGCAAGGCAGCCAGATGAATCAGCATTTGATTTCCAGGTATGTACATCTGTTGTGCCAATTGTGAAGCTAGGAGGAAGATAGTTCTGCAAAAAAAAAAAGTGGCTGCCTGATGAGACCTCTCTTTTTCTTATATCTGCCTTCCCCTAGACATTTCTAAATTAAATAGTACTTCCTGCAAAATGTAATATAATCTTCATAAAAGTTAACAAAAATCAATGCTGAGGACCCATACCTTCACATTCATTGGTATGAGGAACAGAAGCAGAGCCACTTTACTTCTTAACTCAGCTGCTAGGTAGAACTTTCCTTTCAAACTTCCCCTTTTATGCCTGTAAATGATAGGGACTAGAAACTTGGCTTTTTTAAAATAAAAAAACAGAGCTTCTGGGAATATCCCCATGAAGTCCCAGCTCCCACAAGCCCTCCCATGGCTATGGCACTACTCTGGAGAGGTTTGGTTCGGTAAATAAAGTTGCAAGGTCATGTTAGCACCTTGACTCTCACAGACAGTTCAATGCCCTCTTGGTTTTCAAAGGTGGCATGTATGGTTGAATCCTACCAGCACTGATTAATTTAGCATTTGCACATGGGACAGCAGACTGCTTCTTTGTCCCAAAAGACTACAGTCATTGTTTGGGAAGCTCTAGCAGCATTTTCCTATTTAGTTGCTGTTGGTTTTTCTCTCTGAACATCTAAGCCCAGAGCTTTTTTTCCATGAGTCAGGAAGCCTGCTTTCAGCATTTTAAACATCAATTGTTCCAAATGTTTATTTGTGCCTCACCCTCCCCAGTACTTCCCCAGGACCTCAGGGCAGCTGTAGGCGTGCCTCACAACAACCCCGTGAGGTAGGTTAAGTTTTTCTCAAGGCCATCTACCTGAGCATGGATTTGAAGTTACTCTGCCTCACTTTAGTTTTGGAATGTGTGATGCATTGAACCAAAGGCAGCCTGTTCAGATCAGGTCAGGTTCCATTTATTCCGAAAATAATACAGTGAGAAATGAATGGGTATGAATGAAATTCCTGTGCCGTTCAGGGGATAAGGAGCTCACCTGTTCAGGTAGCAGCGGCCTCTCAGAGGCAGTCTCCTGGCCATTTTCTCCACCATAATGCCCCAGAATGACACAAGGTCTGAGGCACTGTAGGTGAGTAAAATAGTGGCTGCCAGGAGGACACAGATGCTGATGCCATGGCCACAGATCACAGCAAAAAGAATAATATAAATTAGTTCAAAAAACAAAACAAACTACCCAATGTAAGACAATAGAATTTTCATGACAGAACCAGATTGAACAGGAGTTTCACAAATGAATACTGAAAGAAAGGTGGTAATGATGAAAATGACTGGTGGAGCAAAACATGGGGGGTGGGATTCTTGCACACACTATTTTGTTTGTTTGTTTGTTTGAATCAAATTTCAAAGAATCATAGAATTGCAGAGTTTGAAGGGACTACAAGGGTCAACTAGTCCAACCCTCTGCAATGCAGGAATACTTTGCCTCAAATTTATATGCCACTTTAATGTCCATCGTTTGTGTTTATGAGTGTGTGTGTACATATAGCCATAAAATCAGAATAAAAACAACCTATAAAACAACAACAGTATACCAGTCAGAGTAACTAAGTGGCGCCTACAACTAGGATTAGTGAAATATGCTTGGAGTCGAGTGTGAATTTCATGCTCTTTATTCAGCTCATAGTAGCAATGAATGAATCTTTCCCCAAAACGTCTAGCTATATATACATTATTTACACAATGGGCCCCGCGTGATTGGCTAATTGCGGGCTGCTCCTGCAGGCCAATCAGGTTGCGGATCCACTTCATCCAGGAGCCTGATTGGCTGCTCCTGCAGGCCAATCAGGTCGCTGATTCACTTCCACCTGGAGCTGGATTGGGTGCCTCCTGTGGACTAATCAGACTGCTGCATTCTGGATCCTATTGTTCTAGGATTCAGCTCAGTACATAACAATTAGCTTAGCATTTGTGGTCACACTGTGGTAACCTCAAGGTTAGATTACTGCAATGCGTTATAACAGCATGCATAAGAAGAGCATATCAGGCCAATAGCCCATATAATCCAGCATCCTGTTGTCACAGCAACCAACCAGATACCTGCTAGCCGGACAGGAGAGCATCAGCACTGCCCCCCTACAATTCCCAGCTACTGGTATTCAGAGGTATACTGCCTCTGACAGTGGATGCAGAACACACCCATTTTGGCTAGCAGCTATTGGTAGCCTTAACCTCCAGGAACCTGTCTAATCCTCTTTGAAAGCCATACCAGTTGGTGGCCATCACAGCCTCCTGTGGGGGAGCAAGTTTCATAGTTTAACTATGCACTGCATGGAGCACTTTCTTTCATCTGTCCTGAATCTCCCAACATTCAGCTCCATTGGATGTTCACAAGTGCTAGTGGTATGAAAGGGGTGTGTGCATTTCTCTATCTACTTTCTTCACGCCAGGGATCATCTTATACATTTCTGCCCTGTCACCTCTTATTCGCCTTTTCTCGAAACTAGAAAAGACGCTGCCTTTGAAGACAGTTTGGAGAGGACAGAATTCAGAGGACAGGTTGTTGACTGAACCAGACAGTCTGAACATCTTACACTAATTTTGGTCGGACTGCATTAGCTGCCAGCTAGTTCCTGGGACTCAGTTCAAAGTGCTGGTTTTTACCTATAAAGCCTTATAGGGCATTGATACCTCAGGGACTGTCTCTCCCCATATGAACTAACCTGCACCCTGCCTTCATCATCAGAGGCCCTTCTCCATCTGCCCCCACCCAGGGAGGGACAAAGGGTGGCAACAACAGGCTTTCAGTGGTCACTCTGCATTTGTGGAAACATGTCTGATGCCTTCAGTGTCAGCTTTCAGGAGACAGGTGTTTATCCAGGCTTTGGGGAGAGTAATTAGGATCAAACTGCAGGATGATTTCCAGCCTGTTTGTGGTGTTCATCTTTTAGTTGGGTGGGGTAGGGTAAGCTTTGCTCTTTTTTTCAGTATCGCTGGGTAATTTTCAGATAAAATCTGTGTTTTATTGGGTTTAAATACAAACAAACAAACCCAACGTATTTGTTTTTAAATGTTGGTAAGCCTTATGCACTTTAGGGATCTCTAAGTCTCTCTGACATCTTTTTTTTTTTTGTGTGGAAAGTGATGAACAAGTAAATAAATAATGGTGGCCAGGGAAACACCTGGGTAAACAGGTATGCATTTAGTGGGCAGAAACTACCGGACACGGAGCAATGGTTCCAAACTACAAGAAAGAAGATTCCACCTAAACATTAGGAAGAACTTCCTGACAGTAAGAGCTGTTCAACAGTGGAATTTGCTGCCAAGGAGTGTGGTGGAGTCTCCTTCTTTGGAGGTCTTTAAGCAGAGGCTTGACAACCATATGTCAGGAGTGCTCTGATGGTGTTTCCTGCTTGGCAGGGGGTTGGACTCGATGGCCCTTGTGGTCTCTTCCAACTCTATGATTCTATGATTCTATGATTCTACCTCACCTCAGTGGGAAAGTCATTCCGCATGGTAGGTACCACCACAAAAAAGGCCCTTCTCACCACCACCACCAGATGAACATCTCTTGGCTGTGGCATGGTTAAAAGGTCAACACCCTCAGGCCACAGAGACTGGGATTGACTATACAAGAGCAGGCACTCTCAAATAGATTGGTCCTCAGCTGTTTAGGGCCTCAAAAGCCATAATTAACACATTGAATTTGGCTCAGTAGCTATCTAGCAGCTCCTATATTCATTATGAAGTGGCGTAAAATAGGTGAATACAAATATAATTCATAACACTAAGAATTGTCAAACAACTTAATAAAAGCAATCTAAGTGGAAAATCCCTATGCGAAACATACTTTGCAATACAGGTGTGTTGGGCACAGGGTAGAGCAGGGGTTACCAACACGGTGCCTGTAGGTGCCCTTGTGCCCACCAATGCCCCCTATGACACCAGGCAGCTTCCTATGTATCAGAGGCAGCTCTCAACTCTCTGGCACCTCTCCCTGGTGAAATGCCATCTCTGACATTTCTGAAATCCTGTCAGCATGCCACACCACCAAGCGTTTCCCTGTTCAGCCCCTCCTGTCAGTCTCTTGAAGTTTTCATGTATGTCACCAAACGAAACACAGGTACAAACCAAGGGCAGCTCATGCACCAGATGGTAAAACGCAGCCTGCAATGTGTGATGTGGGGAAGGGAAATCAGAGCCGTGGTCTTCGGTGAGAGAAATGTCCATAGCTACGAGGCGCTACAGCAAGCAGCATCCCCCTTTTCAGATCCTGCACAATCTCGGAAGGCCTAGGAAGCGAAGCTGCGGCCTGTGGTGCCCTCTGCGCAGGCCGCAGCCTCTTCCCCCTCTTCCTCCGAGAAGTGAGAGCGTGCAAATCCTGCCTCGCTTAATTGGCCTCCTCGGCGGCGTGGTGGAGGCCATCTCCCCGGTTGGTGACCTTGCTCCTGCACAAGGCGCTATGAAGAGCCTGGCACTGCTGAGGCTGGAGGGGAGGAAGAGCCCAGGCCCCGTTGCCTGGCAACCACACAGCTGTCTGTTGACCTAAAAGGAGCTGCTCACTCTTGACACAGCTGGTGTTTACATGGAGCCAAATCTTTCTCCTTCGTGTTTGCATGGAACGAAAGCAAGGCACACAGACACAAGCGCTAACACACACATGGAGTAGACAAAAAGGAGAGAGAAAGAATGCGGAAAATATAGAGAACAGATTTCCCCCGCCCGCGCTGCCCTTCATTGCTAACTGGAAGAGAAGATGGGGGGGGGGGAGAGAGAGAGAGAATGTGTGTGTGCGCAGAAAGGGGTCAGGGACATTGCAAATCCCTTGGAGGGCCAGATACGCCTTTATCCACTGCAGCACAAAGGAATGTGTTGTGGAAAGCACCGTGTGCCTTGGTATTATCTGAGGCTGTGTGTATGCCTTTAAAGCACATCCAAAGCACATTCCCTGCCTCAAAGAATCCTGGGCACTGAACTCTGAGGCTATCCTGGGTTCTTGGCGCAGCAACAGAGCAGGCCAGAGGGGTAGGGAGTCAGGAAACCCTTTCGGTCTAGGGTAGGATTTGAGGCCTTAGCACCTCACCTTGGGCCAGAAAGAGGCAGAGTGGGGATGCCAGTGGTGTGTTGCCCAGCAGTGAGACTGTTCACGGGGAGGTACCGAGCAGTCTGCCAGGAGACATGACTGCCCGGCTGCTGCTGGACGGCCCAGCACAGGAAGGAGAATCCTGTGAGCCAGCCATCACTCTGCCTCCAGAGAGTGAGTTGCCCTGGCAACCGAGGAAGCACATAGGGCTGAGTAGGACAGTGAGCTGGCCAAGTATTCATGTGCCATCTCCAAGGATGAATCCTCAGATGCACTAGCGCAAGCAGGCGCAGCCTACTGGCAGGAGTGCCCATTTGCATGCACAGTCCCAATGGGAACTGTGTGAAAGATTGTGCCCAACTCACTCTTCAAAAGCGGTGCAGGTCAGGCATTGGGACAACATCTTCGCTTCTATGTTAAGAGCTCAGCTTCTGAACCAATGCTTCTCAACTATGACTAATATTGTTGTTATTATATTTATTTATATCCTGCCTTTCCCCCCAGGCCTAGACTCAAGGCAGCTTACACAAATTAAAATGACACAGATAAAATTCAAAAACTAAAAACATATAAAAGTTAATTCTTAAAATGTAATTAAATTTTAATAGAATTAAAACAATATTTAAAACACAGACAGTAAAAACAGCATAGCACTTTTAAAAGCCACTTCCTAAAAAACAACAACAGCTAGTTTCCAAAGGCCTGCCAGAATAAAACATTCTCCACCTGCCAGCAGAGGGACAACAAGGAGGGAGCCAGTCTAGCTTCTCTAGAAGTTCCAAAGTCTGGGAAATGCCACTGAGAAAGCCCTCTCCCATTGGATCCCCAATGTAATGAACTGGCAGCACAACTGGGAGGAGGAAGAAGAGGAAGAGGATCCCAGCAAGGGGTGTAGCCGGGACTGGGACATGCCGGGGAGGCAAGCAGGGGATAGGGAAGGAGAGGTTGGTGTAGGAAGTACTCACAGGGTGAAAGAGGATGGCAAGGGGAGGGAGTCAGTGCAGAGGAACCAGAGCAGAGGACCCATCACCAGAGCCAGAGGGGGCCCTGTTTCCACAAACACAGCAGGCTCTGAGGCATAAGGAGCAGCAGGCAGGGTGCTCTAGGAGGCTGAGGCAGGCAAGGGCCTACAGCCCAGCTCCCTAGCTGGCCAAGTGTGGCTCGCTAGCTCTGGAAGGAGGGGTGTGATTCCTCAGATGGAGCTGGCTCAGAACAGGTGAGGGTCACCTGCCTCCTCAAGCCCAGATGCTGCAATCAGAATGCAAAGTTCCAAAGGGAAGCAGAGCTGAGGTGCTGGGTCTGCTCAACTGCCAATGTTGATGGACCTTAACTTGGACTTGACATACTGACTTGCCAGTAGGTAGGCCAGGGGTTGGGAACACTCACTAAGCATTCCTGTGAGGGTGGTGGGACTGCTAGAAGGGCCTCCCGCAACGATTCCAGAGCTCAGGCAGGTTCATATGGAAGCTTCAGATAGGCTGGGCCTAAACTCTGTGCTGACTTTTGGAATAAAGCCTTTGGGAATTTTCAAGCTGAATGTTCAATTGCTGTGTCCCAAAGTGGGAGCCCAGACACTTGCTGGCTCAATGCATCTTTCAGGGCACTTGGAAAAGAAAGTGATTTAGCACAAATTTTAAAATTGATTGTCACAATAAATAGGCTGCTAAAATGGCACGATCAGGTGTGTTGCCCCTTCCTTACCCACGTGGTTAAGTTATGCCCTCTCGGTCTGGACAAGACATAATTAATTGCATTCATATCCTGCCTTTCCTCCCAGGAGTTCAAGGCATCATACACAATGGGATGTATATTGCCCTGTTCCTTCTGAGGTGTTGGAAAGTCCGTTGCAATTCCACATGCGGCTCACAGTGGAAGTGCAATCAGGGGCATAGGAAGGGGGAGCAGTGGGGGTGGGTCGCCCTGGGTGCCCTCACTGAGGGGGGTGACATTTGGCGCGCCTCCCGCCCACAACTCCCAAGCCTACCCCAAGCCGTTGGGGTAAGGGGGTAAGCTGCGTCTCTTTTCTGGCAGCATTCCCCCCCTTCCCCCTTCGTTTTGACAGCTTGGGGAAGGCTTGGCAGTTGCGGGCGGGCGGCAGGCTGAATGTCCGCCATAGGTGGCTCGCTGCTCCCCCATGAGTGGCTCGCTCTGCCCCCGGCTGCAGGGCATGTGCACTGCTCTGGGCACCTGAGCGGCTATCCTGTGCCTGGGAAGGCACCCTCTGTACCACGCCCCCCTCGGGAGCGCGCCCGCCCTGGGCAGCACAGTCATATGCTCCACCGCTGAGTGCAATGAACAAACAGGGTTTCTAGCCCTCTAGAAGCATCTTTGTTTTGAATCGTCTCCTTTCCTTGTCATTGATATTTGACAGGGTAGGGCTGCCATACGTCTGGAATTTCCCATACATTATTGGGATTTCAAAGGCAGAATGGGTGTCCAGGGGGGATTCTAAAAAAAGATTTACAACTTTGGGGGTGTCCTGGTTTTTACTTGTTGAAATATGGCAACCCTATGATGGGGCCATTGCAGCTGATGGGCTTGGCAGACTTTTGCAGATCTAGGTGACTCCAGATTAAATGGAGGGGAAATCGTCTGGCATTTTTCATACTGGCGTTGCATGGGTGCTGTGAAATACTTGCATGCATTGAGGTATTAGGTTGTCCGTAGCAATTTCCTGTTAGCCTGAATCCTGGAACTGTCTATGCTGTTTCTTAAACACTGGTTATAACCCTGCTTAGGGCAACTGTTAGACTGAGCTTAAGGTAGCTGCTGAAATTGATTCCCACACCAAAACACCCACTAGCTGAGTGTGAACACCAGAACGTTCCCGCTGTGCCTATGTTTGACGTCTATTCGCGAGCACGCTTAAAAACAAAAATTCTAACACAGCATGGGTTCCCTGTTACTTATCAGAGAAGGCATTCCCATTATGGGAGAAACTGCAATTGTCATCAGTCTACGCCACATGCTTCCTGGCTTTTACTTATGCAATGACAGTTAAATGTCTGGTGCTCTGCTCAGCCAATGGAAAACATCCACTTAACTTCAGGTGCAGGAATATTTTCCAGCTTGAGGGCCACATTCCCATCTGGGGGCCACATGCCAGTGGTGGGTAGGACCAGAGGCAAAAGTGGGCAGAACAACATATGTAAATTTTGCCTTTGTACACTAGGCTACTTCCTGCACACACATGTCTCTATCCTCCATCCAGGTTAGCAAGAGGCATCATCAGAGCTCAAGGGCACAAATCAGACAGGCAAAAATAGTTGGGTGTGAAGCACAGCTAGTGAGGGGTGCAGCCCAGAGAGAGTCCCAAGGGCCACTCTCAGGGCCACTCTCTGGGTCTCTGATTTACTTGATGCCAGGCCAGGCATAGGAATGGGAGAGAAACTTGGTTCAGTTTGGATTTTAATACAAACCTTCTTAATTCACACTTCCTGAAACAAGACACGGAATATATTTGAATACACAGAATATATTTGAAATCCACTCATCTCTGAATTTTGCAATGCAGTTCTCCAACCCAAAAATGTGTAGGGGGGAAAACTTACATTAGAGGAAAGTTTGAATAACAAAAATGCAAAATTGGTAAAAATGACATACGAAATGCATTATATATGGGGACATCATTTGCAAAAAGTATGCATATTAAGCCAAATTGCATACAGAAATGTACATGTCAGGAAAATTTTGCACTAAAATGCTGATGAATTTTCATGAGGAACCTTTTTAAAAATCACAAAGGGGTGCAGAAATGTGGGGAACAAACTTTAAGATTGGGAAAAATGAGAAACTGAAACTGAATAGATTTGTTCTTCCTTATCCACTGGTTATTGCAGGGGATAGCTTCTACTCCTATTCCAATCCCAGATTGTTGGACTGGAATGTTCTCATTTAAGCTGTCATAAATTAAGTTCCTTTAAAAATTAGAAAGTGTAACTGACTCTCTTTTTTACAGAAACCCACACACGAAAAACCAAATACACCTCACTGCTTCCCAGTGGACAGATGAACATCTCATATATCAAACTGAAATGCACATGTTTGGCATAGAGACTAAAGCAATATATTAGTATCTAGAAAGAAAGAAAAATTGGAATTTTTCAAGCATGATTTCAAGTTTGTTCAGACAAACCATACTTAAAACTAACCATAGTTTGTTGTGGTTAAAATATAACTATAAACTGTGGCTTGTTGAAAAGTGCTACTCGTTGCTATATCAAAAAAGGAAAAGGGAGTTGGGAGGGTGAGAGGCCAAGGCTCACCAGACTTGTTCCCATAGCACTAATCTATGGCTTAGCATTGACTAAATGGAGCTCCTATGTTCCTGTCAGACAGTTTTCTTGCTTGTTTGATTTTTAAAAGCCTTTGAACCTACAAACATTTGTATTTCTGTGTACCAAGGATGCTTTCTGAGTTAGGTAGAAGCCACCACCTTCTTTCAGGGTGGCTACTTACCACTTCTGTATTGACAGGCGTTCAAAGGCAGATCCACAGCATACATTCAAAGTGCATGACTTTCCCCAAAGGATCCTGGGAACTGTCATTTGTTAAGGGTGCTAGGAACTACATCTCTGTGAGGGAGAAATCATAGCTCCCAGGATTATTTGGGGGAAGTCATATTCTTTAAAAATGTACGTCAGATGTGCTCATACCTCGGGCTGAAGTAGCTTCAAGTTAAGTATTTTCGGGTTGTGCTTTGTGGCGACCCAGAAGTAACGGAGCGCATTACTTCTGGGTTTTGCAGCTCGCGCATGCACAGACGCTCAAAATGACATCATGCGCATGCGCAGAAGTAGCGAAACACGACCCACACATTTTACATTTACTTCAGATGCTAACAGAGCTCTGGAACGGATCCCGTTCGTATCCATAGGTGCCACTGTATACAGTATGGATCTGTCCTCAACCACTCGAGTTTACTATTAGAGAGAACAAGTGGGAACTGCAACAAAGTTATGCAGAATGGGGTGCTTCTGTTTAGGGTGCATGCGAGGCATTCTGAATCAACACACCCAATATTGCCTAGCCCCACACCTGAAAGTACCTTAAATTTTACCCTTTATTGCGTGTTTATCCTGCAAGGAACTCAAGGCATCGTAAAGGTCTTCCTCTGATTTTTGTCTTCACAACAGTCTATGTGGTAGGTTAGACTGAGAGATAATAACTGGCTTCAAACCACCCATTGGGAAGGTGGGTTTCAACCTGGGTCTCCCCGGTCCTAATGCAGTACTCTAACTGACTACATTGACATTGTCTCCATCTGTCGTCCCCCCAAATCTCAACCCTCATGGCGTCCCCTTTAAGCAGGTCAGTTTGTCCTTCTGTGTGGTAGAGGCTGCCCTGCTATTCATTGCTACAGAAACCCTCACTTGTCCCATTTTGCCCATGCTGAATCTAAACTCTCGCTCTCCTGTCATTCTTCCAACAGCTCCAGTTTCTCAGTCACTTCTCCATGAAATGAAAGGCAAGACAACTGACCTTGGGAGGCTCTTGAGAGGCTGGGGGTGGAATTGGTACAGTGACACCACCTCCTCTTCTTTCCTTGGCATTCCCTCCACAGTGGCTCAATTCTGAGACAGAGTTCTGGGCAGAGAGAAATACACCAAATGAGCCATAAGGTACAAGCAAAGCATCTGTGATTTGAGGCCAGCGAGGACCAAGCAGGGGAGAGTTTTGGAGGCTAATGTGTCCAACCCAGATGATTTTGGTGCTGTTCATTTCAGTTTCTCTCATAGTCCCATGTTGTTCAATCTTAAATTCAGTGCTCCATATTTCAACAACAATTTGCCATTTTTGTTTAAATTCTCATGACAATCCACCAGCATTTTAGTTCACATTTCTCCTAACAGACTTTTTTTTTGCCTAATATTCACAGTTTGCATCCCCCCCCCCAGTATTGTGTGCATTTATATGCACACTTTACCCTAGTATATGCATTTTTGTAAACTTCACTGGGCTAAAAAAACTGCATTGAAAAATCTGGACAAGTGCAAATTTAAAATGATGACCATGTTTTCGGTTCTCAGATTGTTTTGGAAAGTGCAGATTAGGGAGATTTGACTTTAAGTGGGAACTGAATCGAGTTTCTCCCCAATCCCTTCATGGGAGGGGCATGAACAGAGAGATGTTTTTCTCCCTTTCTCATAATATTAGAAATTGGAGTCACCTGATGAAGCTAAATTGCAGGAGATCCATGATGACACAGAAAAGGAAGCACAACTTCACATAGTACATAGTTAAGCTAGACACAGTGATGTCCACCAACTTGAATGGATTTCAAAGGGGAGCAGACAGACCAATGTTTAACAGAGGTACTTCAGGGATGCCTTAGTTTTTTTAAAAAATTGATTCGTGTGCTATCCTTCAGGTTTCCTAAGGGGATGGGCTCGGGCTCAGTGGTAGGGAACTTACATTGCACACAGAAGGTCCCAGGTTCAAACTCTGTCAGAAGCCTGACAAGCACTGCCCGTCTGTCAAGACAATACTCAGCTAGATGAATTAGTGGTCTGACTCAGTACAGTAGTACCTCTGGTTGCGTATGGGATCCATTCCGGAGCCCCATTTGCAACATGAGCAGAACGCAACCCGCGCCTGCGTGTGTCACGATTTGCTGCTTCTGCGCATGCACACGACATCATTTTGAGCGTCTGCGCATGCGTGAGTGGCGAAACCCAGAAGTAACCTGTTCCATTACTTCTGGGTCGCTGCAGGATGTATCCTGAAAGAACGTAACCTGAACCGAATGTAACAAGAGGTATGACTGTATCAGGCAGCTTCCTGCATAAGGATCCTGAAGCGAGAGCAGTGGGTGGGGGAAGACAGAGCCCCTGTGAGGTAGGAAATGTATGTGAGCCCCTAACATAGGCGCCGACTCCATGGGGCCTGAGGGGGCCCGAGCCCCCTCAAAAATTCGTTTGGGGGGGCTCAGCCCCCCCAATAATTTAAGAAAATTATTACCGTAAATTTCGCTCTATAACACGCAGATTTTTTCTCCTAAAAAGTAAGGGGAAATGTCTGTGCGTGTTATTGAGCGAATGTGTGGTCCCTGGAGCTGACTCCGGAGCGCAGGGGCAAAAATAGGCAAAAATCAGGCAAAAATAAGATCGGGCGGTCGGGCGGAGGGAAGGCGGAAGCTGCTGCTTTCCTGCATTCTGCCTCAGGGTCTTACTGCCCACCCGCTTCTGTTGCTGCGTTTGCTCAAACTCAACAAAGAGCAGGGAATCCCCTGCCCTCCTGGCAAGCAGAGGGTTAAGGAAAGGATCGAGTCCTTCCTTCTAATTCTTTCCTAGTCACACTGCGTGCAGGCTCCAGCCCACCACCTCCTCCTCTCCGTGCTCTAGGGACTTGCAGGTGGGAGAGAGAGAGAGAGGGCTGGCTTGGGGGGACCGGGACTTTTGCCTTCCTTTCCTCCCCCCCACCCCGTTAAACTCCTTCCCTGCATTCTTAGCCAGCTGCTTCTCCGCACACCCCTCTTGTGCTTCTTGTCCCTTCTGTGTTTTTCCTTCCCTCCCCATTTAAAACGTGGTGACAAAGCACGGATCCACATGGATCCTCAGGATTTTTGCATTGGGTCACCCCAAATTCACCATCAGATCACATTACATGTCCATGGCTACAGCCTGCACCAAAAAAATCACGCACCCACTGTGGCCTGGGGCCACAATGGTGCAAAAACGTGGTTACAAAGCACGGATCCACATGGATCCTCAGGATTTTTGCATTGGGTCACCCCAAATTCACCATCAGATCACATTACATGTCCATGGCTACAGCCTGCACCAAAAAAATCACGCACCCACTGTGGCCTGGGGCCACAATGGTGCAAAAACGTGGTTACAAAGCACGGATCCACATGGATCCTCAGGATTTTTGCATTGGGTCACCCCAAATTCACCATCAGATCACATAGCATGTTCATGGCTACATCTTGCACCAAAAAAATCACGCACCCACCGTTGCCTAGGGTCACAGTGGTGCAAAAACGTGGTTAGAAAGCACGGATCCACATGGATCCTCAGGATTTTTGCATTGGGTCACCCCAAATTCACCATCAGATCACATAGCATGTCCATGGCTACATCTTGCACCAAAAAAATCACGCACCCACTGTTGCCTAGGGTCACAGTGGTGCAAAAACGTGGTTACAAAGCACGGATCCACATGGATCCTCAGGATTTTTGCATTGGGCTACTCCAAACTCACTGTCAGATATTAAAAATCTTTATAAAATAGAGAATTAAATACATACAGAATGTTAAATTTTCAGTTTCGAAATATTAGTACTAGTTTAGTACTGTATTTCTATATTACTATAGTACTGTAATTGTTATTTTCAAATACTTAAATATTTTTAGGGTGTAAGACCCAATTAAAGCCCGTTATTTACATACAGTATTACAGTATTTACATACAGTATTAGGCATACTGTATTAACTTTATTAACTGTATTAAAGCATTAACTTTGAGATATTATTTTTATTTAATGAACCCTCAGCCTTATTCAAAGTAAGCTTAAATTAGCTATTTCACTTATTAATCAAAGTGCTATTACTGTGCGACAGCAATATTTTATGTTTTATTCTTTTAATGATAGTTTAGGATTTATTTAAATATCATTTCAGTCTTTTCAGAGCTATATATTCACTGCTCTGTAATAGTCTATAAGCATAATTGTTACTGTAAATTAAATTAGCTTTTTACGAAAATACCGTGCGTGTTTATGTTTTGTTTCTTTTTTCAAAGCCAAAAAGTGTTTCAGGCTTGTCGAGTTTCCCGGAGTGTGGAGTTATAGAGAGTCGAGTTTTCGGGGTTCTAATGTTGATCATATGACTCTAAAATACTTTTAAAAAACTTTAAAACTCACTAATTTTCATCTAAAATTTAGAAAACTTCCCGGGGCAGGACCCCGGTATGGGCCCCCCCAATATTTTTTATAAGTCGGCGCCCCTGGCCCCTAACTGACAGGGTGATTGATGGTTACACTTTCCCCAACACTTACTGGATGTTCCGATTGATGTATCCTACTGAAGATACCTGGAATATATTTTGGCTATGCATATGGTGTTTTTGGAAGGGAATAGGCTCCCAGGTGCCTCTCTTGTTTTGTCCTGGGGTTGATGAAAGATACTTGGGATATACCTCAGCACCGAGTTTAATTGGACTTATTTCCAGGTAAATCTCTGTAGGACTGCATCCTTAGATACATAGGGGGAAAGGGAGCTTTGACTGCAACAACTCCAACTCTAGAAGAGTTGGACCCAGCTCCCCTGGTTCTTGAAGTTCTTTAGCTTTAGACTGGACTTGGACTCAACAGCTCTTCAGGCAGAGGACTGTCTTCTGTAAGGTTAGGCACCTGGCCACCATTTAAAGGCCTTATACCAGGGGTCAGCAAACTTTTTCAGCAGGGGGCCAGTCCACTGTCCCTCAGACCTTGTGGGGGGCCGGACTATATTCCTATGCCCCACAAATAACCCAGAGATGCATTTTAAATAAAAGGACACATTCTACTCATGTAAAAACATGTGATTCCCAGACCGTCCGCAGGCCGGATTTAGAAGGCGATTGGGCTGGATCCAGCCCCCGGGTCTTAGTTTGCCTACCCATGCCTTATAGTAAGTGTACTTAAGACTGCAGTCTTCATCTGCTACCAAGGCCTCTGCTCTGAACAGATTTTGGCTTCCTCCGGGCTGAGCTTTTCAAACAACCGAGCAATCTAAGGAGGGTTTTGTTATTTTGCATAAAATGGAATGGCAATCTCCTACTTTTTAAAAACTTGCATTTCAGATTATACCATAACAAGAGAGAGAGGGAGGGGAAAAAATAAAACAAGAAAGCATTTTTTTTTAAGAGCAAACAAAAACTTATTCAAGTAGGTAACAGTTTTCCCCACAATGGTGAAATGTAGTTTAATGTTTAAATTATGGTAACTATTCCTAAATGTGCATATATATGTGTGTGTGTGTGTGTGTGTGTGTGTGTGTGTGTGTGTGTGTGTATCTTAGCATATGCACATTTTGTGCATATCTGTGTCCTCCCTTTTTGGGTATATGTAAGTGGCCAACTTAGAAACAAGTCTGACGCCTTTTCTGAGCAATATTGCAAACTGATTCGACCGAACATTTTTTATGTATGCAACAACGGCAGCAAGGATACTCGTCACCAAGCACTGGAAAACCCAAGATTTACCCACACTGGAAGAATGGCAGATGCAACTGATAGACTATATGGAACTGGCCGAGATGACCGGCAGAATCCGAGACCTGGGAGAGGAGACCGTAGAAGAAGACTGGAAGAATTTCAAGATTTATTTGCAAAAATATTGTAAACTGTATGAAGGTTAAGAAGGATGCTAGATTATAAATAACTTGGCGCCATTAAAATAGACGAAAGGAATTATGAAGATAAGTTAAATTTAGGAAAAGACAAATTTTGGATAACTATTAGGTTAAGCTTAATTTTTTAAGGTATGAAATAAACGTATCTAAAATTTGAGATACAACATTGGAAAATTAGATAATAAGGAGGAAACAAGGTGATAAATTGCTGGTTTAAGTTTTATAATTTGGAACGCTGGAGCGGGAGATGTGAGGAAGTCCAAAGAAGATAAGAAAATATGTTATGATATGTACTATTGTGTTCATTTATTTGGATTGTAATCAAAAAACCTTTAATAAATATAAATAAATAAATAAATATTGCAAACTGATTAAGGGGGTGGTTGTGAGCAAAAGAACCTTTTAAGCCATGGCCTTCACAGACAGACACACTTTGCCCTTTTGCTTGCTTTTCAGGTGCTAGGCAAATAATGTTTGTTTTTAAGGTCTTTTAAACTTCATCCTGTGTTGCACTTTTTGCACAGTTGTTCAGCTCTGTCAATATACATTGGGTCCCAGGTCAGTTGGCAACCCTAATTTTTTTGTTTTTTTGGCAGAGCAAGTTGCAAAGGAGTAACTAATCTGTGCCAAATGATCTTGGGTATGGACTCTTGCACATGGCTACTAAGAGCAGACAGCAAATTGAGTGGAAGTGAGATAAGGGTATGTCATTGAGAGGAAGAGACTGGCAGAGGCCTGATGTGTGGTTCTGCAGCTCCTCCATCTGACTCTTCTCATCCACCTCACCCAGGCAGCTAAAATCTCCAGCCACGTCTGTGCCATTGCAAGCAGCCAAGGAGCTCACAGCAAAGGGTTCATTGTGCTGATGGTGTCTCAAGAGCAGAGCAGAGAGGATGGCCACCGTCTTGCAGCTCCCATTTCTGTACCGGTTGCCAATTGGAGGCTCTGGCGACAGCACATGAAAGATTAAGGAGAGTGGGGTGGAATGGCCAGAAAGTTCATCTCGTGGGCTTTAGGACATGGGAAGCGAATTGGCCGGTAGGAGCAGCTTCTTAAGAGTGGCCTCATGTGCAATTTTTCTTTTCTTTTAAAAATGATACTTCCCGTCCTCTCTTTGTGCACTAGGCTATTTCTGTGAACACTGGATCAATGTGGGCGAGAAGGGCAAAAGGGAGGCATTTGTAATGCAGACAAGCAGCATGGCACAAGGAAGTTTCATATTCACACTACAAAAAGATTACTGATTAAGATGAGAGTTAATACTCCAACCACCCCACTGTTCTGTTCAAATACAGTGGTACCTCGGTTTACAAACTTAGTTTGTTCCGGAAGTCTGTTCTTAAACCGAGGCGCGCTTTCCCTAATGAGGCCTCCTGGCGCCGGTGCCCTTCCACCGTTTGGCTTCCGTTCTTAGACCAAAGTAAACTTCGCAAACCGGGACACTACTTCCAGTTTTGCAGAGTTCTTAAAGCAAATACAGTGGTACCTCTAGTTACGTACTTAATTCGTTCTGGAGGTCCGTTCTTAACCTGAAACTGTTCTTAACCTGAAGACCACTTTAGCTAATGGGGCCTCTTGCTGCTGCAGCGCCGCTGCCACACGATTTCTGTTCTCATCCTGAAGCAAAATGACATGGACAAGAATTGATCAAATTTGGGTAACTAGGGGATTGGTTCCAAAGATCAGCAAAGTGGAGATCTGCCCCAAAACCTGTTCTGACCATAATGCTGTGAAGATGGAAACGAAATTGATGCCAACTGGTTCTTTTAGATGGAGGATGAACGATACCTTGTTTAGGAATGAAGAGGTGACTAAGAAGGCCCAAAAAACTCTAAGAGACTATTTTGAAATAAATATGAATACTACAGTGGAAAAAAGAGTAATTTGGGACGCAAGCAAAGCGGTTATGAGGGGGTTCCTAATACAACAGAATGCAATTAAGAAGAGAACTCAGAATGAAAAAAAGGATAAAATCCTGGGGAAAATAGAGGAAGGAGAGAAGAAACTGAGAGCAAAACCAAAGTCACAGGAGATTCTGAAAGAGATAAAGTTATACCAAGTACAATATACAAAGCTGATGAATCAGGAAATAGAATGGAAGATTAAACAGATGAGGCAAAAGACATTTGAATCGGCAAATAAGTGTGGAAAATTATTGGCCTGGCAAATGAAAAAAAGACAAAAACTAAATACTATTACGAATTTGGAAGTGGAAGGAAAGAATATACAGAACCCAGTGGAGATTAGGAAGTGTTTTCAGAGATACTTCAAACAGGACATTGATCAATTTCTGAAAACAAACGGACTACACAAAATTTCTCAGGAAAAACAGTTAATGTTGAATTATAAAATAACGGATCAGGAGGTGGAAGGGGCCATCCAGAATATGCAATTAGGTAAATCTCCAGGACCAGATGTTTTGACTTCAAGATATTACAGATCTTTGAAAGAATGGTTAATACAACCATTGAAGGAAGTCTGTAACGAAATTTTGGAAGGGAGAAAGGCACCAGAGTCGTGGAAGGAAGCTTATATTACACTTATACCAAAAACAGAGACTGAAAAGACACAGCTTAAGAGCTACCGCCCCATATTGCTGCTTAATGTGGATTACAAAAATTTTGCAGACATCTTGGCTAAAAGACTAAAAAAGGTTCTAGTAGAAGAAATTCATAAAGACCAAGCGGGCTTTCTCCCGGGCAGACACTTGTCTGACAACACGAGGAATATAATTAATATTTTAGAAAAATTACAAGTGAATATCAATACCAAGGCAGTTTTGATATTTGTGGATACAGAGAAAGCCTTTGATAAAATCTCATGGAGTTTTATGAAGAAGAATTTACAGGGGATGGGGGTAGGCCAAGGTTTTGAAAATGGTATAGGTGCAATTTACTCAGAACAAAAGGCAAAACTAATTGTGAACAATGTGGTGACAGAAGAATTTAAGATTGAGAAAGGGACACGACAAGGTTGCCCAGTCTCTCCATTGCTCTTTATATCGGTCCTTGAGGTTTTGTTAAATGTGATTAGAAAGGACCAAGAGGTTAAAGGTGTACAAGTGGGAGTTAAACAGTACAAACTGAAAGCATTTGCTGATGACTTAGTGTTGACTTTCCAGGAGCCAGAATCTAGTACTAAAAGGGTGTGATGGGATAATGAGCTGCTTGTGCGTAAAGCTTGATCCCTCTGGGGTTTGGCTGGTCATCCCAACCTAGGCACTAACGGAGCTCCCCAAAGCATGACTCCGTTAGTCGCTGGTAGAATCTGACAGTGGGCGTCTACGGAACCTACGCCAACATAAAAGCTGTTTGACAGACATGCGCTTTCGTGACTCTCTGCGTGACAGTTTCCGGCGCAGGGTGGGAGTTCCTAACGGGGGTCTTGTTACCTCTTCGCTGTCGTCACTGGAAGTATCCCAGAGCCTCCCCTCCGCTGTGACTCCTGCACTCCCCCTGCTGGTTCCTTCTGCCGCAGATTCTCTCCTATTCTCATGGAACTTATCCACCACCTCTTTCTCCGATGGCAGTTCCCTGACATCCACCTCCCCCCCAGGGCCCCCTTCACCCCCTCCCGCCTCCTCTCCCACTGGCGGTGAGGACGGAAAGCCCCTGAAGGAACTCTCTTCGTCGTCCGAGGATTCAAACACTTCTAGCCACGGCGTACCGTCTCTCTCTCCGTCTTCCTCTTCTTCGTCTGAGTCGGCTTCCTCACCCACCCCTGACTCAGGGAACCCTTCAAACTCTCCTTCCTCATCGGTGGTACCAAAGTGTTCCCTTCTAAATCGTGCCACGGGTTGCGGTTTTCTTGGGAAACGCTGATGAAATGTTTCTATTAAAACCTCGTCATTGACTACCTCTGCTGGTACCCAAGTGTTTTCCGACTCTACTTCCCCCTCCCATTCTACCAGATATTCCACCTGATTCCCCTTCCACCTGGAATCAATGATTCCTGCCACGTTCATGTCGCGCTCTCTCTCTTCTATCACGGGCGTTTGGGTGGCCTCTCTCTCATGCTCCCCCCACTCACGTCCCTCTCGGTACGGCGACAGTAATGACCTGTGAAATACTGGGTGTAACTTCATGTGACTGGGCAGCCTGAGTTTGAATGCTACTGGGTTGACCTGCTGTATGACCTCAAAGGGTCCCAATCTTTTGGGTCTCAATTTCTTACACCCTCCTTTGAACGGTAGTCCTTGGGTGGATAACCACACCCGGTCCCCCACCCTTATGGTTTCACCTTCCCTCCTATTTTTGTCTGCTTGCTTCTTATATTCTTCCTTGGCTTTCTCTAAGTTAAGTTGAAGCTGACGGTGGATCGCTTCCATCTCTTCAAAAAAATATTCCGCCGCCGGCACGCTCCACCTCTCCCCTCCCTCTCCTGGGAATGCCCGGGGGTGACACCCATAATTTGCCAGAAAGGGACTCATCCCTGTGGACACGTTCTCCGCGTTGTTGTAGGCAAATTCTGCTAGAGGTAACTTATCCACCCAATCATTTTCTCTGTCTTTTACATAACACCTCAGGTATTGTTGTAAAATCCCATTTGCCCTTTCCGCTTGCCCATTGGTTTCTGGGTGCCGAGCAGTTGAGAAATTGAGTTCTACGTGTAATAAGCTCATCAGTTTCCTCCAGAACCTGGAAGTAAATTGTTTCCCTCTGTCGCTCAAAACCCTCAAGGGGGCGCCATGCAACCTAAAAATATGTTCTACAAACAACTTGGCGGTTTCCTCCGCTGTGACTGCATGTGAACAAGCTATAAAATGACACATCTTGGTTAATAGATCTACCACCACCATGACAGCTGTTTTGCCTTTGGATTTTGGCAGGTCCGTCATAAAATCTATGGATACTGCCTCCCATGGCCTTTCGGGCGTGGGTAAGGGTTGTAATAGCCCCGCTGGCGCCACCCTCTCTCCTTTTGCTCGCTGGCACCTGACGCAACCCCTGACATATTCCCGTACGTCCTCCCTCACCTTGGGCCACCAAAACTCCCTGGTAACCAACCACATGGTTTTGTGCTGTCCAAAATGTCCCGCGGTGGGGCTGTCATGCAACTGCTTGAGTACTCTGCCCCTCAGTTCCCCGTCGGGTATGTACAGTGCCCCTTTGTAATACAACGCCCCGTTCTTTTCTTCAAACCCCCCTGTGTTCTCCTCTGCCCTCCGGAGCTCTCTGAGTTTCCCTTGGGCGTATTCATCGTTCTCAGTACCCTCCATCAGTTCCCTCTGCCCCACCAATGCCGCCCCACACACCCAGCGGTCTTCGGGGATTACATGCCTTGCCTCGGGCGCTCCCTCCCCCTCTAAGTACTCAGGTTTCCTGGAAAGAGCGTCCGCCCTCACGTTCTCGGATCCGGGCACGTAACGAATCTCAAAGTGGAATTTGGAGAACTCCTGGGCCCATCGTACTTGTCTCTGGTTCAGCACTCGGGCTGTTCTCCAATATTCCAGATTTTTGTGGTCAGTTCGGACTTGAACCTTGTGCTGCGCCCCAATCAGCAAGTGCCGCCATTTCCGGAAGGCTTCATGAATGGCGAGCAGTTCTCGGTCGTATACTGTGTAGTTCCTCTCGGATTTGTTCAACTTCCGCGAGAAGAATGCACACGGTCTCCATTCAGACGTATCTTTTCCCGGCTGGAGAAGAACGGCCCCCACCGCTCGGTCTGACGCGTCAGTCTCCACTCTCATTGGTTGTTGTAGATCCACATGCAACAGTTGCTCTTCCGACGCAAACGCCTGCTTTAAGCGTTCGAACGCCCGCTGCGCTTCTTCCGTCCAAACAAATTTCTTTTTGCTACTAAGACAATCCGTGATAGGCGCTGTCAAATGAGCAAAGTTCTTGATGAACTTCCTATAGAAGTTTCCGAAGCCCAGGAACCTTTGCACGTCCTTCTTGGTCTTTGGTGTTTTCCATTCCAGTACCGCTTGAACCTTGCTGGGATCCATGGCCAACCCCTTGTCAGACAACCGGTACCCCAGGAATTCCACCTCCCTGGTATGAAACTGACACTTCTCCAGTTTCACCCACAGCCGATTTTCTCGCAACTTGCTCAGTACCTCTCTTACATCTCGCACATGCTGCTCCTCATTCGCTGAGTACACCAGGACGTCATCTAAGAACGCTACGCAGTTCTTGTAGAGCAGTGGCCCCAGGACGTGATTCATGAATGATTGAAAGCAGGCGGAGCCCGCTTGTAATCCGAAAGGCATAACTAAATACTCAAAAGCCCCCAAGGGGGTGAACATAGTGGTCTTCCACTCATCCCCCTTTCTCACACGTATCAAGTTATATGCCCCCCTAAGGTCCAGCTTGGTAAAAATTTTCCCTTTTCTCACCTGTGTCAGAATGTCATCAATTCTAGGCATAGGGAAAGTCACTGGTTCTGACACTGCATTTAGGCTTCTGAAGTCACATACAAGCCTCGGTTTGCCCATGTTTTTTTTGTCCACAAAGAACACTGGGCTGCCCCCCACCGCTCGTGACTCTCTGATGAAACCTCGCTTGAGATTCTTGTCAATGAACTCCCTTAACTCCTGCATTTCACTGTCTGACATTGCATACAGCTTGCCCACTGGCAATTGTGCTCCTGGGAGTAAGTTAATTTGACAGTCAAAGGGTCTGTGCGGGGGCAGTCTATCTGCTTCCTTTTCGCTAAAGACGTCAATCAAGTCAGCATATTGTGGTGGCACCTTGCCCTTGCCCATCACTTCCACCCCTGCTAGAGTGGCCCTGGCCCCTGCCTGAACCTCTCCCTCTTTGCAGTGTTCTAGGCAATGTGCTGATCCAAAGGAAACCACTCTCTGATGCCAGCCTACTAGAGGATCGTGTAGTGCTAGCCAGCTCATTCCCAAAATAATGGGAGCTCCTCCCAAAGTGGCTACGTTAAACGCTATCAGTTCTGTGTGTCTTGCCACCCTCATTACCATTGGAACAGTCTGCTGGCTCACTTCTCCTCCCAACAGTTCCCTCCCATCAATCGTGGTAACCTGCAAAGGCTTACTTAATGGGATAGTCTGTATCTGGTGTTCAGCTGCAAACTCCTTACTCATGAAATTACAGGAGCTGCCTGAATCCAATAGCGCTTTTATCTTTAGTGGGTGTCCATTGGACAGTTCCAGCAACACCTCTATCACAAGCGCTGGTCTTGGAGGTTCCGGCGTGGGCACATTCACTTCTCCTCTGCCTGACTGCGGTGCCCTGATGCTGGCAGCCAGGCGTTGGCTTTTACTTGCTCGCTGCTTGTTTCTCCTTCCTCCTTCCCCCCAACAGTTCCCGCCATTCCTTGCCATTCCTTCCTTTGCGGACAGACTCTGGCAAAGTGACCTGGCTGTTGGCAGAGATAACATCTCTTGGCGCCCTTCCCCTCCTTCTTCCGCCCTTCACTGGTGTTTGAAACTGCGCGCGCGCGCGCTGTTCCAATTTCCATCGGCTCTGCTGGCGGGAAAGGCTGCTCCGGAATCTCTGGAATGCGGAAATCCTTCCAACGTTCCCCTTTTCCTTCCCGCTTTTCCAAAGCCCTTGCCTCCTGGCGCGCTCCTATGGACAGCGCTGATTTAGTCAGATGATCCATAGACTCCGCCCTGGGCGCCCGGGAAAGTTCATCTTTCACTGCCGGAGAGAGCCCTTCTTCAAACAGCATTTGAATAGGTTCACTCGCAAGGTCCCACCCCAGTCTATGAATCAGCATGCTGAACTCAGTCCAGTACTCACGTACAGATCGGCTCCCCTGTTTACACGCCATTAACTGCCTCCGCACCACCCCTTGCTCAATCTCACTGGAAAACATCAAGTCCATGGCGCGAAAAAACTTCATAGTGTCCTTTAAGATTTCATTATTGGCTGCCATCAGGGGCCGCACCCAGTCCCTCGCCCCTCCCTCTAGATGGCCGATCACGTACGCCACTCTAGAGTTCTCATCAGGGAAGTCATCAAACAGTAGGTTAAGAGCATATTGCATCTCTGTCCTAAAGGCTTGATAGTTCCTGGGATCCCCCCCAAATTTCTGCACCAATCCAGGCACCTTTCTGGCAAGTGGGGTGGGTTTCCCTTTATCCGCATCTTGAGCCCTCCTCTCCTCGAGCCTCGCCGTTTGCAGCGCGAGCTGGACCTCCAACGCCCTGTACCTGTCTTCCAGGCTTGGACCTCCTCCAGCCCCCAGCTCCTGCACCTCCGGTTCCAGCTGGTTCGCTCATGATGCCCTCTGCTTGCACAAGCTGCTTTCAGAGACTGTCAGATTGCTGTGATGGGATAATGAGCTGCTTGTGCGTAAAGCTTGATCCCTCTGGGGTTTGGCTGGTCATCCCAACCTAGGCACTAACGGAGCTCCCCAAAGCATGACTCCGTTAGTCGCTGGTAGAATCTGACAGTGGGCGTCTACGGAACCTACGCCAACATAAAAGCTGTTTGACAGACATGCGCTTTCGTGACTCTCTGCGTGACAGTTTCCGGCGCAGGGTGGGAGTTCCTAACGGGGGTCTTGTTACCTCTTCGCTGTCGTCACTGGAAGTATCCCAGAGCCTCCCCTCCGCTGTGACTCCTGCACTCCCCCTGCTGGTTCCTTCTGCCGCAGATTCTCTCCTATTCTCATGGAACTTATCCACCACCTCTTTCTCCGATGGCAGTTCCCTGACAAAGGGTATTGGAACTGATTCAAGAATTTGGACGGGTAGCAGGTTTTAAGTTGAACAAGATGAAAACTAAGGTTTTAGAGAAAAATTTAACCGTGAATGAGAGAGAAAAGTTTCAGGAGGAGACAGGATTAACATTGGTTAAGAAAGTGAAATATTTAGGGGTTAATATGACAGCCAAAAATGTGAACTTATTTAAGGATAATTATGAAAAATGTTGGACTCAAGTGAAAAAGGATTTAGAAATATGGACAAATTTGAAGTTATCATTATTAGGCCGAATTGCTGTGATAAAAATGAATGTGCTGCCAAGGATGTTGTTTTTGTTTCAAGCATTGCAAATTTTGGATAAGATGAATTGTTTCAAGAAGTGGCAGAAAGATATTTCTAGATTTGTTTGGCAGGGCAAGAAGCCTCGAATAAAATTTAAGATATTAACTGATGCTAAAGAAAGAGGTGGATTTGCCCTGCCAGACCTTAAACTATATTATGAATCAGCTGCTTTTTGCTGGCTGAGAGAATGCCTGCTTCTTGAAAACACCGACGTGTTGGATTTAGAAGGTTTTAATAATGTATTTGGTTGGCATGCATACTTGTGGTATGATAAGGTAAAAGCACATAAAGCGTTTAAAAATCACATTGTTAGAAAAGCATTGTTTAATGTTTGGATAAGATATAAGGATTTGTTAGAAAAGAAAACCCCAAGATGGTTGTCACCAATGGAAGCGAAGGCACAGAAAAAACTCAATATGGAGGCCAAATGGCCGAAATATTGGGAAATTTTGGAACAAGATGGAGACAGAATAAAATTGCAGAGCTTTGAAAAATTGAAAAATAAAGTGCGAGATTGGCTTCATTATTACCAAATAATGGAAGCATATAATTCAGACAAAAAAGTTGGCTTCCAGGTGGAAAAATCAAAATTGGAAACAGAATTGTTTGATCCAAAAACTAAGCATTTGTCAAGAATGCATAACTTGTTGCTGAGATGGAACACTCAGGATGAAATGGTGAAATCAGTTATGATTAAATGGGCACAAGATGTTGGACATAACATAATGATGGCTGACTGGGAACAGTTATGGACCACAGGTATGAAATTTACGGCATGTAATGCCCTAAGAGAAAATTTAATGAAAATGATTTACAGGTGGTACATGACATCAGTCAAGCTTGCAAAAATTTACCATCTGCCCGATAATAATAAGTTTAAAGACTATTTACAGAAATACTGTAAAATTAATGAATGCTAGGAAAATGTTGGAATGAAGTTATATGGCTTTAGTAGAAATGTTATAAGGAATTAAGGATAAATAGATTAATAGAGTATTAAAGGCAAAATAAGATTAGAATGTGTTAAGATAATTATAGGATTAAAAATAGAGGAAGATGGAAAGGAATTGCTGAAAAAATTAATAGAAGTGGAATACAAAAAGGGAGGTGTGAGGAGGTCGCAGAAATAAGTGAATGAAAGATAAGATATTGAAATTATCTGATGTGTTTTAAATTGTGTTTTGTTTTGTTTTGTTAGTTTAATGTTAGTGTTTTGTTAGTGTAATGTAGTGTTGTTGTTTTTTGTATTGTATTGTATTGTATGGTTTTTATTTTTTGTAGTGTTTAAATTGTTGGAAAAGGTAATAAATATTATTTTTTAAAAAAAAGAAGCATATGTAACCTGAGGTACCACTGAAGTTCGTAAACAGGGCTGTTCTTAAACCTAGGTACCACTGTAACACTCAAAGCATACTTTAGTTGTATATTGTATTGTAAGACAATATATACTAATAAAATTATATATTGGATATAATCATATCAAGAACAAGAATATATTCCAGTTGCTGTTCCACTTGTCTCCATCAGAGCAGGGTAAGACTAACACTCACATTGTTTGCAAGCAATAGCTCCTAATATAAAGCATTTTCCTGTTATTTTTAATGAATAGATTCTTTTTTATGCACACTTCCCCCTAATAGATGCATTTTTGTACACATTGACTGGTTGGAGAACTGCATCGCAAAATTCAAATACTGTAAGTGTTAATTTTAAGGGATGGCTGTTTTTTGTTCTCATATTGTTTTGGAAATGGGTAGATTTGCCTTTAAGTGCAAACTTCCGTATCTGTATAAATGTACTTCATCTATGTGCTGGCGAGGATGTGGGGGGAGAGGATAGGTACTTCGGGTGGACATGTCCAAAAGTGGCAAATTTGGGGGAACAAGTGTCTAATGAGATACGTAACATTACACATCAGCATGTCACAATGTCTCCAGAGCTTGTGGCACTGAATCTGTATTTAAATGAGAATCGGGACCTGGTAGATAAATCTCTATTTGCCTCTCCTTTGCCTTGCTGCCCACTGGCCAGATGGAGCAATCAGCAGGCAGCTGCTCTGGCTATGGAGGAGTTTTTGGAATGTGGTAAATGAAAAGGCACAGGATCCCCCTATTTTCTGCTCGATTCATTTGTTTTGCTGCCTGTCACCCACATGGAGCACTAGGCAGCAGCTACTTTTTTTAGAAGCTACTTCTGGGGTGTGGAAAGCATGAGAATCACATGTTGCTCATTTTGCTGCCTGCCAGGTACATAGCAGGCAGCTGCTTGAGGGGATATTTGGAAAGGGTGGTGGTGGAGGAAGAAACATGGGGATCCAGCAATTGTCTTTTTGCTGCTGTGTTTGTTTTGCTTCTGCTTGTATGTGGAGCAGGCAGCTACCTTAGAGGTTGGAACATGAGGGTGAGGGGAGGATGTGGCAATGCTTTCCTGCACTCCATATAACAGAGATTGTTCCCAAGCTGTTGGAGTGGGGGGAGCCCAGTGCAGTGGCACCATAATAATCATACCTGCTTTTTCCTGATTATTCTCCTCGTATACCCTTAATTTGAAAATATCAGTGTTTATGTTTAGGTTGCCATGAATAGGGCCCTTAAAAAGTGTTGTGCACAGAGCCCCACCAACCAGAAATCCACCACTGATGAAAACAGCAGCAAATGGCTACTTGTCTAATGTATTATTGCTGGCTTTTGTTTCCTGCCAACGAGAGGTACTTTGGGGGGTTTTCTGCGACAGGTGCCAAAATAGAGTGTCTAGCCTCTGCATCCCCTCCTCATCCTGCAAAATGTTTGGGTGTGTCTTTGTTCTAAAGATGCAGTTCTGAGCACTCAGTGGAATATATGTGCACAGGATCAGGCCGTAATTCCCCAAGAAAACGCATTGCTTTTCTCTGACACTTGAAAAAGCAGGCGTGTCTGATGCATGCACAACACAGCTTGGGAAGACGTCCCACTGAATTTATGCCCCTAAACATCCCTAGTGCATTCCACTACACCTGTGGCAGATGTGGGGAACCTTTGCCCCCCCCCACAGCTGTTTCTGAACTACAACTTCCATCACCCCTGGCTATTGGCCAAGCTTGCTGAGGCTGATGGGGGTTGTTGTTCAGCAACCACTGGAGGGTCCAAGGTTTCCTAAAGCCCAATATAGGGCATCTTCCCTTCACGTTGGATGGTCAGATGCAAAATAGCAAAATAGGAAAATAGGAAAGGGCTCGTGCACCTTTAATAGTTATGTGGAATGTGGAAATCTGGGGCTTCTGCACCATTAATAGTTGTGTGGAGGAGGAAATTTCAGCAGGTTATGCTTGCATAACAAGCTACATACATCAATTGAAGTTCTCTCTTCTACACAATGATTAGAGGTGCATCTGGGAGCCCTGTTTTGCATCTGGTTACCCTCCTGCCATGTGCATATGAATTGGCCCTGAATCACCAGAGTGATTTCAGGGTTAGGCAGAATGCTGAGAAGTGCAGAACTGGTTGGGTGATCAAGAAACAGTGACTAAATGCGAGCTGCTAAATAGCTCTGATCTAAAAGGTTTTAAGGTCTCATTGCAAGCCCTAATACTTGCACTCTCCAGCGGATATCATATTTATCAAACTTTGGTCACCTCCAGGCTCATACAATTAAAATACATGGCTTCCTAGGAACTATAGTTTGTTACAGACCCCCAGGAAGTGTGCTTCTGTAAAGGGGTAAACTACAACTCCCAGGTTTCTTGGAAGAGGCAGTCCTGTGTTTTAAAAGCATGGCGTGGATGTGACCTTTCTTAATTCAATCCTAAGCAGCTCTTTAGGTTCCCCTTCCTTGCTCGAAGGGAATCTCACATCTGGTGCAACGATGAGTGGGCTGGGGTTGTCTCTGCTTTTACATCAGCTTGCAGAATGTCACCCTGCGGAGGCTAGCAAAGGTGTAGGTAGGGAGAGGGGGTTCAAAGGGATCCTGCATCCATGGAGATCATGAGAGAGCAAATTGTTAAAAAAAGAAAAAAAGAGCAACTCAAGGCATTTATTTTCCACGGGGGCCCAAATTGCTGGAGTTATCGGTGGAGGCAGAAGCTGTCCACCATTTCCTGCCTTGTGTGCGGAACACAATCTCCTAAGGGAAGGGATTAGGGGGATTATATTATTCTTGGTTATCGCTGAAAGGCGGTGGGGGGACAGCAAAGAAGAAACCTCTGTTGCTGGGAATTCTGCCTAATCGGAGCAATTATTAGCTCTCCTCTCCCAGCTCACTCAGCAGTGCTGCTAGGAGGACATCTCTGACAGGCCCCTCTACTGCCCATTTTCCCTTCTTTTCAGGAAGGGAACGTTTGGTTAAAGGAGAACCCTGATGCAAAAACAAAAGGGGGCGGGGCATTATTCCGGCAGACCCAATTATGATCAAGCACATTCTGTTCTGATGTAATAAGAAATAGGATGAAAAATCATACTACAGATGACTCTGATTTTTCTGCCTGTTCCAATCCTGGAGCAATGTTGTGATACAATGGTGAGGACAGCTATCCAGGGGTGCAGTGTGACCCAGCACAAGGATTGTAAGAAGGCACCTTATTCTGTTCCCTGAATTTTGTTGCAAGCAGCACCGTTTCCATGCCACTACAGTTTGCCTTCTGCCCCCAAAATGTTATTTGTCCCGTAATGTATGTAAATTAGTTCGTTCCACCTCCATTTCAATACAAACTAAATGCAAATAGGGGGGAGCAATCAGTTAATGTCTTGTTGGTGGAGTGAAAGCAGCAACGGCAGCCAGTGCCCATCAAATTTGCTGGACTGGTTTCCATTCCAGACATAGGCAAATAAGTGAAAATTGACCATTTCCACTCCTCTTTCTGTTTTCGTTGGAATTCTCTACATTTCTACCGAGCCATAAGTTGTCCTTGGAGTGGAGAGCAGAAGAGAAGCACAGTCTGGTCCCTGCCAGCAAAAGGAAATACATGACCCCCCCCCCACCGCCAAGCTGCAGTTGGCTTCTCTCAAACAAGGATTTTATTGGGTTGCAGCAGCCGGTAACACAACTGCACATTTCACATGGAGCAGCATTTGAGGCTCCTTTGAATTGTTAAGCATACCATGTTATAGAGCCATTATGATTATTTAAGACTTTTTATTCTTGATTTTAATGTAGAGGTTAGAGCTCTGATCTTCCTTGGTCTAAAGAAAACAAAAACAAAAAATCAGCAGAATGTTGCCCCTTTTCTCTCCTGAAAAGTAGCCTATCAAGCTACTACTGCAATCCTGTGGCAACACTTAACTGGAAGCAAGACCCATTGAATAGACCCCAGGGAAGCCCCTCCCCTAGTGGTATAGCCCTGCTAAAAACATTTGTGGGGAGGCCTGCTAGTGGTGCAGCAATAAAACTGCTAGCCCATTTGCAAAGCTAAGCAGGGTCCGGTATGGTTTCCAATTGGATGGGGGATGGTGTGTTGAGATGCCTGCATTGCAGGGGGTTGGACTAGATTAGGCCCTCAGGCCAATTTCTAACTCTACAGTTCTATCATCTAATAATTTGTGAAGGCTTTGTCTGTCTGCTTGCCAGGCAGCTGCTACTTCAGCTGCAAAAGTTGTGTCTTGCTACAGAGGCCAATCCTCTAATTTGAGGGGATGCTAAGGGACCGTTTTCTATTTGTAGGCATCCTTGCTTTTATGGGGAAGGTATGTAGCTCACTGATTAGAGAGTCTGTGTTGCATGCAGAAGGTCCCTGGTTCAATCCCAGGCAAGTTCAGGTAGGGCTTGCAGAGATTCCTGCATGAAACCCTGGGCAAAACATGTAGACAGTACAGTGCTAGTACTGTCAGCTTCCTCTCTTCTTATGAAGGGGTGTCTGGTTCAGGTTTGGTTTAAAGATAAAAGAACTGCATGGTTCAATCTGCAGTGTCTCAGGTAAGCCTGAGAGTTTCCTGCCTGAAACCCTGGAGAGCTGCTGCCGCTCAGTGTGGACAATACTGATTTCAATGGATCAGTGGTTTGGCTCAGTACAAGAGCACTTCCTCTGTTCTTAAGAAGGGAGAGCAGGAGGGGATTTTCTGTCGCCCATCAACTATTAGCACTAGGACAGCAGGCTGAGCAGACACCCAGGATCCCAACAATGGTGAGAAGTATTTCTGTCGAAATCATAGTGATGTATACATTTGCATCTATTAGCACATGCAAATGTTATGTAGATCCCTTGTCCTTTTTTCCTCTTCTTTTGGTGATGCATTTTGTCTTCCTTTTTTGGACAGCAATGTATGCTACTGTTTACCCAAGTGAATGTGTATATGGGGCCAGACTTCCAGTTACTGCTGGAAGGTTCTGTGGTGGTTTTGGATATCCCAGGTGAGTCTTAAAGAGACAACAGATAAATCACTGACCAAGGTGTTGGTTGTTTTTTTTTTTTTTTAAATCAACTTGTCATTGTTCCTTTATTTTCTTGAAAGGACTGCTGCTCTTTTAACAGACACATGACAGGCAGCGTACCAACAGGTGAAGCTGCCCCTCATATCCTTGCGCCTCTATGCTGTGCATAGCTGCGTTTGTTGGAATGCTGCATCTCACGTAGACGTTAAATCATTCTCTTGTGGGATTCACCCGGCTGGGAGAGCCATCTGCAGTGTGAAGTGCAAGAGAGGAGAAATTAGGACAAGCGCACTGCGGCTTCACTTGGTTCCTCATTCTGCCAGAGGCGTTTGCTCTGGACCCTCAGCTCCCCAAAATGAGTTTTGCAAGTGAGGAGCAATTACACTCTCTGGTGGTGATACCAGACCAGATCCAAGCCGGGGATCTGATCCTCCTCCTCCTCCATTTTGTTTTGTTTTGGGACTAGGCCGCCATGAAGCTGGAAATGTGGTTTCCGCCTAGGCTAAGAGTGCCACTGGGGGCCATTTTGTTTGTTTGTGCTTACGACTTCCCTCTTGCTGTGATGAATGATCTGTCGTGCCAGAGAGCTTCCAAGGCTGCAGCAGCAGAAATGTTGCTCTGTGTCAGCTAGACGACTGCTGATCATACCGATCAGGGCCAGCAACCTCTCTTTCAGGCCCTTGCATGCTGCAGGAGCAGCAGGCTTTCATGTCGCCTGAGGGAAATCCTCCGGCCTGTGCTAGCAAAGGTCCTTCAGTAAACTGCAAACGAGGCTGCCTGTCCCTGCTCTCATTAGTCGGGGCCCTTCCCACACTGTCATTTACAGACCTTCCAAGTGTCCCTGTTTTGCAGGGACAGTCCTGGATTTACAGAAGCCATCCCGGTTTCTGATCTCATCCTGGAAGGTCCCACTTTTCCTTAAGGTGTCCCTATTTTCACTGGAGAACTGTTGGAGGGTATGGAGTTCTGTGACCCCCGAGCCATCTGAAGGCAGCCCTGTATAGAAAAGTTTTTAAATGTTTAAAGTTTTGTTGTGTTTTTATATATATTGGAAGCCACCCAGAGTGTCTGGGGCAACCCGGTCAGACGAGTGGGGTATAAAAAGTAAAAAAACTGTCAAATGCTTCTGTGATGCTCGCAAGTGGGGCATGAAGGCAACAACCCTTTGCTCCTGTTGACTCCCGGCATCTCCTACTCGGGAGTAGGCTGCTTCTGAACATGGAGGGTCCGCATAGCTCACAGCCCCTTGATAACAGGACGGATGCCTGTTGTATTACTATAACTTCCCCATTAAAAAAAATAAGAACAAACTGCTTAAGAAAAACCAGACACCGCACAAATTTTGTGCAAGCAAACCAGGATGAGTGCTCAATAAAGTCTGGAGGAGTCCTGGGTTATTTTTGTTTTTCCTCGGTGACCTTAGAAAACCCCAGCAAGATGTGGTCCAGCAGCCCTGGGCTATTGACAGCCAGTCTCTCCAGCGCTTACATACATCTGCACCCTGTAGGTAGGACACAGCCTGCTTTGCCAGGCTTAGCAGCCAATCACCAGCCGGAGAGCCAGACCTGGAAGGCATGAGATTGCGGCGGGGTGGAGGGGGGGGCGGCATCACGGAGGGAGGAAATGCTAAAACACCCACATGCAACCCAACAGAGAGAGGGAGAGAGGACGACTGAACGCAAAACAGCCGAGCCCCCCACCCCACCCCCCGCCGCGCCAACCCGGCTTCTGTTCCTTCAATTCCCTAGTTGCCTCTTTTTTTTTTCTCACCTGACTTTTCCTTCCACTTGTTTGGCCAGAGCAGAAAGCTGAAGGCTTGTCAACAATGCACACACGAAAGCATTCTGCTTTGTCCCTGTGCAGCCTGGGCTCCGGGCAAGAGAAAGGAGAAGCTACCAGGGACACAGAGGCAGTTTACTGAAATAGAAAGAGGTCCTTTTAAACACCAGATTTTAATTGCGAAGCTTCCCTTCCTTGGAGAAATGTTTTGGTTGTTGTTTTGCAATTGTACTGGTGACATCACTGAAAAAACAGGTAAAGGCAGGTGTGGATTTTTGAAACAAGGAAACAATGGGACTTTGCAGCCCCAAGCAGAGTGATTTTGTCTGCTGTTTGCTGAGGAAGCTGTCTTATATCCTTGGTCTATGTAGCTCCATATTGTTTACACAGACTGGCAGCAGCATTTCAGGCAGGAGATGTTCCCAGCCATACCTGAAGATGATGGTGACTGGACCTTCTTGCCTGGGAGTGAGTCATGTTTAGCTCCATGGGACATACATTGGCGCAGATATGTCTATAGGCTCACCCTGTTAACTGAGATATACCGATGTGTATTTATTTATTTTTCTTCTAGGCTGTTTGTTTAAATACTTTGCCTATCTCGGGGCCTTATTGGGTGGGGAAATAATAATCCACAACAAACATAGCTAATAATGCCATTTAAACAAAGGAAAAGCAGGTAACACCTGATAAAAATCTGTAAAACAAACAAACAAACAAACCCTCCCCCAGTCAGTTTGACCTTGCTCTGAAAAAGGCTATTCTAAATAGCTCAAGTCTGACACCTGGCTTGTCCATACCAGAGCAAAATGCGGATTTGCACCTGCTTGTTTCCCAATTGATGTGAGGATGCCCACATGATGTCTTCCCCATGCCAGAATTATCCCAGACCAGTTCCCCCTTTAAATGTAAGTTTTTTTTCAATGCTTGGAAAGTTTGAAATGGCCAGGATTGAAAAACTCTGCATTTAAAGGGGAAAATATCTGGGACAATGCTGTGGCGGCAAGGACGTCATATGGACATACTTTAATGGTGAGACAGGCTGGTGCAAATCTATGTTTTGCTCTAGGGAAAAGCCCAGTGTTTCTGAAAAAATGCTCCTGTCTGGGGTGTTGGGGCAAGAAGGAGGAAGTAATCTCGAGTTGTTGTATTGCAGTTTGAAAGCACGTCAAAGTGCAAGTAGATAAATAGGCGGGAAGGTAAACAGCGTTTCCGTGCGCTGCTCTGGTTCACCAGAAGTGGCTTAGTCATGCTGGCCACATGACCCGGAAGCTGTACGCTGGTTCCCTCGGCCAATAAAGCAACATGAGCGCCACAACCCCAGAGTCGTCCGCACCTGGACCTAATGGTCAGGGGTCCCTTTACCTTTTTACATCCCCCCCCCATGTGCTTTTAACCTGGAGCATGGGTGCTTTCTGCTCTTGAGTTGTGATATTAGGCTGGAAGGAAGCAAATAACTTGGGTAAGGCTGGCTGTGTCTTGAGACAGATTCCACTGCCACTCCAGAACCCTCTGTTTGGAAGTCTCTGCCCAGAGAAGTGTGTCTGGTGTGATAGGAATACTGTCAGAGTTGGTACAGTTGGCCATCTGCGATGGGTCCACACTCCAGCCCAACTAGTTATTATTATAACCTTGGGATCTCAGCATTTAATATTTTATTTGTGTTAGGTTGACAGAAAACCCTAGAACTATTTGGGAACTTAACTTCCGGCTAATTGTTTTTATTTTAATCAGCAGCGGTGGTGGCTGGTGCCCTTTAGGACTGGTAGGGCAGCCAACAGAACACAGCCAATTGCAGGCAGAGCCAACTAATTCTTCTTTGGTCCCTGTCCTCCTCCCTCCCTGGTGAGTTCTTCAAGGCCAGCACTGAGAGTAAGGAGGAGGAAGCTCACCACCAAGGCCACCTCCCTGGACTGATTTGTAAGTAAGAAGGCTTGTACTTTTGTCATGCATTCAACCTGTGCTTAATGCAGGATGATGGAATGCAAGAAGCCACAAGGATTTCGTGCAAGGATTTACGTGCCCTCGTGCAAGGATTTACGATCGTGCAACACAATTTCCCCTGCTTCATGCCTCCCTCAAATTTATTTATTTCATGAAATTTAAATACTATTTGATTGTTTTCTTTTTTAAAAAAAACACCTCAAAGAGGTTTACAAAATAAGGGGAAATGAAATAATAATAGCATATATCAAGCATAGGCAAACTCTGGCCCTCCAGATGTTTGGGACTACAATTCCCATCATCCCTGATTCTAAATATTGGTATTTAATCAATTAAGTGACAAACTCTTCCCTTTGGACACTTCCCCAAGTGCACCCAATAAACTCTTGTTCAATCAACAACCCACCTGCACCCACTTGGTGGTGGTTCTTATCACACACCCCATGGAGACTGAAAGGAGCTGTTGGTCTCCACTGTGGTCTCCCAGACCCAGGAGTTCCAGGGTCCAGCTGAAACAGGCAAGCACTATTTTAATACTCCTGCTACTGCATGGGATCCATCTCCTCGTTAGGAGGGGCTGACAAATCCCGCAGAGAGCCCCTCCCCAACCCCCAGCATGCGTGAGAGAGGTTCCCAGGGAGAGAATGCATTCACCCACTGAAAATGGATTTATCTTGCTCCCGTTTCCCTCTTCTTCTCACTCTGCAACGACCCCCCTCCTGCCCTTTTGCAAGCTGCAAAGTTTTCTGGGCTGTCGGCCGAATAAAGATTTTTTTTTTTTGTCAACTAAACATGCTGCATTTTCAGCAACAGTTAATCCATTCATTGACTGATTCAGACAGCTAGATGGGCTTGGACCCAACAGCCGTAGGAGGAAAGAGACCACTAGATACAATTCAGGATGGAGATCCTGTCTCTTTAATAGTTGTGTAGGAGAAGGAATTTTGACAGGGTGTAGTTTATCACATCGGTGCTGCAAAGGTAAGAAAAGCTCTGCCAGAATTCCATATTCTGCATAACTAGGTGAAACACCCATTGTACTAAAAATATAACAATCAACAAAACGATTGGCAATTTCCTTTTGTGGTGCCCTAGGATCTGCCACCTAGAAACACCAGAAGGCATCACTTTCAATTCCATCTTCTCTCTATTGCCTGCAACACTGCTTGTGTTCCACTGCAGTTCAGTTTCCAACAAAAGCTACGTTACTTGTCTCACTGTTGGCTATGGCGAAATTTTATGCAATTATGTTATCATTACATTATGATTGCCTTATTCCAATCATTTGTATGCATCATTTGCGGACTGACGAAAACAGCAAACACTGATTGCTTGCTTTCCGTTCTAAACATGGGGCCAATAAGCCAACACTGACAAATTTTGCTCCCATTTCCATCAGAATCCTCAGGTATCCCAACAGCATTGGCCTGCACTGCGGTAGAACTTGCCTTGGAAAGGGAAGCCACTTCAGGCAGGTGAGGCAACAGGCAGACCAGAGTGGGAGAAAGGGAAAGAGAACTGCAGCCCCATATATACCTACTTAAGGGAAAAATGGAGAAGATGGATACGAAATGAAGCTGGGGTGTTCATGTGCTTCACTTTACAGAGCACAAAATTTGAAGCCCTTCTGCACGACAGTCTTTTGTTTGAAGAGCTGTCTGTTTCATCATCATCATCATCATCATCATCATCATCATCATTTTATTTATACCCTGCCCTCCCTGGCCAAGACCGGGCTCAGGGCGGCTAACACTGAATGTAACTACAGTAAAAACATTTTTAAAAAAACAAAACAAAAAAACCAGTTGATTAAAATATAAGTTAGACTACAGTTCAAGGCTGGTTTAAAGATTAGGAACCCTGAGTAGGGAGAGTGAGGAAGGCTTGATGTCACCCATCAACAGAGAGCACCTGGGCATTAGACTGAGCGAGGCACACCATGCTCCCGGTCACAGTCTTTCTCACTATGGGGAGATGCATTGTGTTTCTGTTTGAATTGTGGTAACTGTCTAAATTCGCCTCTCTGCATGTAAGTTAACACAACCTACTTGCCTGTCCATCTCCTTTAAGCACAGCATAAGTTGCCACCCTTGGAAAGGGCTCTGTCATCTGTTTTTTCTTTGCTTGCCCATGGACAGTGTGGGGAGAGAAGGCTTGAAAATGGGACAGGTCATCACCAAATAAGTGCACAGCTTTGGCAGACGCCCCACAAACAGATGAAAACGCAGTGCCAGTGTCTGGCACGACAGAGAGGGACCTCCTGAACAGCTACATCCTGTTCTCTTAGGAGCTGGACCACCAGAAGGTAAATCTCCTGGTCTGGGGATTGCCAGCCATGTAGACCTCTAGGCAGTGGCGGAGCCCTAAATGGCCTCGGTCCAGTATACCCGAAGGAGCATCTCCACCCCCATCGTTCTGCCCAGACACTGAGGTCCAGCGCCAAGGGCCTTCTGGTGGTTCCCTCACTGTGAGAAGCCAAGTTACAGGGAACCAGGCAGAGGGCCTTCTTGGTAGTGGCACCCGCCCTGTGGAATGCCCTCCCACCAGATGTCAAAGAGAAGAACAACTACCAGACTTGTAGAAGACATCTGAAGGCAGCCCTGCTTAGGGAAGCTTTTAATATTTAATAGATGATTGTATTTTAATATTCTGTTGAAAGCCGCCCAGAGTGGCTGGGGAAACCCAGCCAGATGGGCGGGGTATAAATAATAAATTATTTTTATTATTATTCACGCTCTGGCACCACGGGGCGGATAGCAGGCGAGGGCACAGCTGGCACGTGTCCCGGGGGCATGGCACGCCGCCTGCAGTGGCTTGGTGCGCAGCGTGGGCAGGGGGGCAGCCACAATGGCACCCCACCAGGATCGTGCTGCGGGGGTGGTGCGCTCCCCCTGCACTCCTTTTCCTCCGCCAGTGCCTCTGGGCCACTAAATATAAGACTGTGAATCTCCTGTTGCTCAGCCGGTAGTCCATGGACCAGGCTGGAATAGAGGAACCTAGGAATCTGCCTTCTCTCAAGCCAGACTATTGGTGCATCTGATTCACAATTTTTGATGCTAGCAGCAGCTCTCTAGGATTTGGGGCAGGAGGCAAGGCTGTTCTTGTGTTCTTACAGATGCTGGTAGAGAATCTGCTTGAAGGCAGATAATCCCAGGTGTAATCCTTGGTATCTCCAGGTCTGGCTGGAAAAGCTAAAGTCTCCATCTTTGCCTGGGCTCCTCCAGGTGGTGGGCTTGCTTGAGTCTTCCCTAGTATAGAAGAGTGTGTATGCAGCTTCTGCAAGCTTAAGCCCAGCAGGAGCTGACTGCAAAATAGAGTAGAGTCACTTGGGAGAAGGGGGTTGCTCTCTTTCTCTCCCCTTTGCCAATTAACCTCTATCTCTAGGGACGCCCCCTCCATGACATGGAGGTACTGAGGATAATATCTTCACTGATGCACAGCTTTCAGGGTTGGAGTCTGCATCCAGCCGGTCCATGACAACAGGAAACTGAGGAGGTGCTACAGAAACCTGCTAAAGGTCAGAAAACTACAAGAAGAAAGCAGTCGGAGGGAATGATTCATGGTTTCATTTGTCTCTCAATACCTGATGGCAAATGTAACCTAATAGACACTACTGAAACTTGGTGGAATAAGACTCATGACTGGAACATAGGAGCTTGTGAAGAGATCCGTGACCTGGAGCATGGAAGGGAGATTGAGAGTAAATGTGTAAAAATTAAAGGATAAGGAAACAGTGATCTTCCTGTGGGTGTCTACTGTGGGGGGCTCTCTTTTGCTGGAGAGTGTGTTTAGCCCCATGCTTTGGATCTAGGGATCCAGCCAATTCTTTTATTAATTACCACGCAGGTGTTCTATATCTATTATTACTACCCACCCCACAAAATGGTTCTCATTCAGATTTGGGATAAAAAGCAAGGTTGGCTTGTGTCTGTGTCTTTCTTTCAACCCAGATGCTCAAACGCAGAGCCCTGCTGCAGAGGATAATCAAAGCTCTTTCAGCTTGTGCCCTTTCCAGGCGGCCAGAGCTGTCTTCCAAAGTCTTTTATTTACACTTTTATGGCTCTTGTTTTTGCAGTGGCAGCCTCTGCTGGAGCCCTGAGCAAATCCTTCAGATCTTGGCTGGTGGCAGAGATCCACCTAATCATAGTCATTATCTGGTAGCAGGTAATGGGCATCTTTCCCCGTATTAATTTTGAGAGGGAAGACAAGGGAAAGCAAGGCACTTCTGGGAAAGGGAGGTGCTTTTAACCCTCCCTGGGATTGAAATTCTTTACCTCCTACTCCTTTATCTCCTCTTTTACCACCCCCCTGGAAGTTATGATAAGAAAACATTTCTACTTGATAAGACCAGAACCATTATGAATAAGATTTGGATACTTTCCCTTCCCAACAGCATATTTGCTTGGAGTTCCTCAAATTTTATTTTGGCTCAGGCTCCTTAGGCTGCGTACACAAAATACATTTAAAGCAAACTACATTCCCCTCTACCCTAGAATCCTAGGAACTATAGTTTAAGTGCTGGAACTGAAGAGTAAACTGCAGTTCTCAGGATTGTTTGGGGGACAGCATGTGGTTTAAATGTGCTTTAAATATACAGTGTTAATATGAACAAAAGTCTCTTCATGCACACCATCTATTTAAAGCACATTATTTCACCCAAAGGATCCTGGGAACTCATGCTTGCTAAGCATTCTGGTCGCTCTGTGAAGGGAAAACTACAGTTCCCAGGATTCTTTGGAGGAAACCATGTGCTTTATGGTGTGGATGTGAACAAAAACATCTTAGAGCTCATCCTACCCTTAGGCAGAGGGAGGGGGTTGCACCAGTCAGGTGATTTTGGGTATCATGAAAGGACAGCAGATCGTTATTAATCTAATGCATCATTACGGTGTTTTGTTTCATTTTTACTGCTAGGGAGAGGTGCCAAAATAACAGGCATAGCCTTAGGTGCTGTGCATCTCCTCCTCATCCAGCAAAATGTAACAGTCTGGCCCTGCAGTCCTAGGCACTCAGTGGAATATATTTCCAAGTAAACTTGTGGAGGGTGAGTCTTTTTGGGAGGAGAGAAGGCACAGAATCCTTGTCAACCGCTGTGTTTGCATAACAGGGGTCTGTGGCTTAGGGCAGCTTTATAAAACCCACCAAGGTTACCTGACTGCAAAGATGACAAGCCTGCTAGGGGCTAGCAGAGGAAAGAGAACTCTGCCTCTCATCCAGCAGACTGCTAAATTTCTCCCATGGAGGGTGAGAAGGGGGCTTCCTTCCCCTGTGAGAACTAGATGGGCCACTGGCCTGAACCAGCAGCCTCATTTTATGGCTTGAGCTTTCAGTTACCGATTCAAGAAAAGGCTCCCATTTCTATGGCTCACCTGGCTTTATAAGCTAGCAAAAGCCTTTAATAGAGTGAACTGAGTCTAAATGAGTAGGAGATTTTGAACCAGCGTGATGTAGTTTAAGAACGCCTAGCTTCTTCCCTGTGCAATTCTGTTCCTTTAAGATAAAACAAACGTGCCAACAGTGACGCCCCTTTCCAGAAGAATAAAGGTTCATTTAAAGCCCAAAAGAAAACAAAGAATCATGGGAACTGTAGTTTACCTCCACAGTGCTACAATTTTCAATGCCTTGAACAAACTATACAGGGTTCTTTTTTACTGAAAGGGACTGTGCTTTAAAAGTATACTGCGTATGCAGCCAGAAGTGGTTCTTGTCGCCCGCTCCTTCTATTGGGCAAAGTGCCCCTGATCCACCTGGCTCTAATGGGAAGGAAGGAGAGAGCAGGTTTTGTTTTTCGGTGGTGTTTTTGTGTGTGTGTGTGTGCTTTCGGAGGTACCATTAGCTTGTGAGCAAAGGTTGCTGTGTGTCTCCATGGAGACAAGACAGCAAGCCAGACAGTGCATGTGTAGATCTAAGGTTAAAGCTGATTAGCAAATGTCAGCAGGATCATGGCAGCAGCGGCGTTCCTAGAACTGCCCTCCATCAGCGTTGGCGTGGGTCCCTGTCGGAAAGGGAAACGCAGCAGGGTAGAGCAGGCTGAAAGGCAAGGAGCAGGGGGGAGAACAGAGCGTGGGGGGACTTCTCCTCCTCCTTCCCAAGCTAAGCATTACAGAATTAAAACAACACAGAGCCTTTCTGCAGTGGTGAGGCAAGCCGCCCTCATTGCTCTTCTGTGACCATCAGCAGCATCAACGCCATATTATTTGGGGCTGTTGGCTGGTGGTACCATCAAGTTGGTTGGTGTTTATTTTCAACTGACATATCAGTTCAACTCTGTAGCTTTGCATCTTGCCGTGCCCTCAAATTGAGCTTCCTCTTTGAAAAAAGTAGGGGATAACTTAATATTTACTATACCAAGGATTGCTGTTCTTGTTGTTTTCTATCCCACCTTTCCTAGAAGTCGAGCAGGGCAGATTACAGGGTTCCCATCCAATGTATCCTCAACCAACCCTCGGTGGTAGGGCAGGTGTGGGGGACATTTCTCCGTCCAGACATTGCTGAACTATGATTCCCATCATGCCTCACTATTGGCCGTGTTTGGTGGGGCTGCTGGGAGTTTAGTTCAGCAACAACTGGAGAGCTAAAGGTTCCCGAAACCTGAGGTAGGTTTAGCTTGAGTTGAGAGTGCCTGGCCCAACGTTGCCACACGAGCTTTTTAGCAGAGTGGGGATTCGAACTGTCTTGACAGTCCTGACCATCTAACCAAGACTTTCTCAACTTGGTGCCTGCCAGGAGCAGGCCAGCGATAACTCACACGGTGTCAGTGAAGTTAACTCTTTATTCAAAGAAACAAAACAGTTCAGGATGCCATGCCTGGTGAGCACAGCAACTCTTCTCAGTAGATCTTGCTCCAATGAGGCAGTTGTAGGGACTAAGGGTTCCTGCCTCCCCACAGTTCCCTAAATCTCCTCTTCCCCCAGGCAAATTGAGACTTCATTGGCTCGTCTGTCATTGCTCCGCCCTCTTCATACCTCTTCTGGTTCTGGGAGATCAAGGAGAAGGGGAGCTACAGTGGTACCTTGGGTTAAGAACTTATTTTGTTCTGGAGGTCTGTTCTGAACCTGAAACTGTTCTTAACCTGAAGCACCACTTTAGCTAATGGGGCCTCCCGCTGCCGCCGCATGATTTCTGTTCTTATCCTGAAGCAAAGTTCTTAACCCGAGGTATTATTTCTGGGTTAGCGGAGTCTGTAACCTGAAGCGTCTGTAACCCGAGGTACCACTGTAGTTGCAGCAGGAGGGGGAAATCCACTGGCTTCTTCAGCAGCCTGTCTCATCTCTGTCTCTTCGCCCCCCCTCCTCTCCAGCCTCCGCTTCTGCCTCTGGTTGTGGACTGCTGTCTGCCACAGAGTCTTCCTGCTCACTAAACCCTGTTACCTTTTCAGCTCCTGACACTTTTCCCAGTCTGCTCCCTCTTCTCCCTCTGACCATTCATCATCACCCCATCACCAATTCCCTGGCTCAGAGCCTTCTTCCCTTGGGGGTTTCACAGCTGGTGCCTCCCTCTGCATCCAGACAGTCCATGACAGTGCCCTCCAGATGTTTTGGACTACAGCTCCCATCCGCCCCAGTCAGCATGATGGGAATTGTCATCCAGGGTGTCTGGAGGGGACCAGGGTGAAGAAGGCTGAATCTAACTCATAATTCAGGACCCAGGTGTTGTTAAGACTCCAACTCCCATCAACCCCAGTCAACATGGTCAATGGTCAGGTATGACGGGAGCTATCTAGCAACATTTGGAGAGGCACAAGTTCTCCGCCCCAGCACTAAATAAACAAAACTTGATATTCATTATTAGGTAGAAGGGCCATCTTTAATTGTTTATGATACATTCCTGATTGTAGTAAGATCCTTTTGCTGAAAGACAGGCTAAAAACCTTTTAAATTAAATGTGCAGTAAATTAAATAAATCATTACAGGTATGTGTATTTTATACATGGGTACCTAGATCAAAATTGCCCTACAGGTGTTCATTTAATTCAAAGCCCAATTAAAATGTGCCCACCCCAATTATCGCTGTGCAATGCGATCCTATGTACGTTTATTTGGAGGCAAATCCCATATAGTTCAATGGGACTTTGCTCCAGGTAAGTGGATATGATTGCATCTTTTAGCTGATGGGTAATCTACCAATATAAACCAATCTAAGCTTGCTGTCCTGTTGATTTATTTAGATGTATGGCTCTGCTAAGGATCAGGGGAGGCAAAGATCGGAGTCGCTACATAAATGCTGTTGTGTGTGTTGAAGCAGCAAAAGCTAAATCGTTATTTGGTGACCTTTCCATGACTTTAGTTTCTCCACCACTACTTCTGCTGTGAAATTAACGGGGGAAGCAGGGGGTGGGGGGAGAATGCACTTTAACAAAACAATTGCTGTTGGCATAATACCCAAGAGGTATTATATCGTCCCAAAAGGATTATAAAGGTGGAGCAAGATGGGGTGCAAAATGCTGGTTTTCTGCCAAAAATGGAAACCCATATCCAGTTCCTCCGCTTCTCCCTAAGTATTTGGTTCTTGAATCTTTTAGGATGCCACACTGTCACATCACTGCGGAGGAACAGACGACTTAATCATGTCCACATTATAGTGTTATAGGTTTGTGGGGGCCAGACCACTGTTGTTGTTGTTGTTTAGTCATTTAGTCGTGTCCGACTCTTCGTGACCCCATGGACCAGACCACACCAGGCACTTCTGTCTTCCACTGCCTCCTGCAGTTTGGTCAGACTCATGGTGGTAGCTTCAAGAACACTGTCCAACCATCTCGTCCTCTGTCGTCCCCTTCTCCTTCTGCCCTCAATCTTTCCCAACATCAGGGTCTTTTCCAGGGAGTCTGCTCTTCTCATGAGGTGGCCAAAGTACTGGAGCCTCAGCTTCAGGATCTGTACTTCCAGGGAGCACTCAGGGCTGATTTCCTTAAGAATGGATAGATTTGATCTTCTACCATCCCCAAATTCAGAAATCCCTAACCTTAGTGGCTGGGGCTGATGGGAGCTGGGGGCCAATAACGTTTTGCCTTTTTAGTTTAGAGAAAAGGTGAGTAAGAGAGGACACGAGAGAGGTGTATAATATTAGACTTGGCTTGGAGAAAGGGCATAGAGATTTTTATTCTTATTCTTCTCCCCCCATAGCACGATAACTAGTGGACATTCAATGAAGCTGAATGTTGGAAGATTCGGGGCAGATAAAAGAAAGGACCTCTTCACACATAATTAAGCGATGGAAGTCGCTTCTGTAGGATGCAGTAATGCCCACCAAATTGCATGGCTTTCAAAGAGGATTAGACAAATTCATGGAGGATAAGCCTATTGATGGCTACTAGCCATGATGGCTATGCCCTGCCTGCCCAGTCGGAGGCAGTAATGCTTGTGAATACCAGTTGCTGGAAACCACAGGCAGGGAAAGAGAAGGTTGTGTGCTTGGCTCCTGCTTGCATCTGGTTGGCCACTGAGAGAACAGAATGGGGCACTGAGAGAACTAGATGGCACATTGGCCTGATCCCGCTGGCTCTTCTTATGTCTCTCAACATTGGGAGAGGCACAGGTTTCCCAGCGCTGCTCTAAAAAGTAAACTGCAGGCCCAGGAGTGGAGGAGCCCAGCCTATCCTAGGCACCCGCAGCCAAGGAAGATGCACGTATGAAGGTTAATTCTTTATTGACAAAAGCATGCTCCTGCGGTGCTCCAGATATGCACACATACACACTTCTAAAGGTAAAGGAACCCCTGACCGTTAGGTCCAGTCATGGACTACTCTGGGGTTGCGGCGCTCATCTCGCTTTATTGGCCGAGGGAGCCGGCGTACAGCTTCTGGGTCATGTGGCCAGCAGGACTAAGTCGCTTCTGGCGAACCAGAGCAGCGCATGGAAACGCCGTTTACCTTCCCGCCAGAGTGGTACCTATTTATCTACTTGTGCTTTGACGTGCTTTTGAACTGCTAGGTTGGCAGGAGCTGGGACCAAGCAAAGGGAGCTCACCCCATCACAGGGATTTGAACCGCCGACCTTCTGATTGGCAAGTCCTAGGCTCTGTGGTTTAGGCCACACACTTCTAGCCATGTGCTTTAAATGCATGGTGTCTACCAGCCTCTCACCCCCTTCAGGTAAATAAGAGGTAGTATCACAGGTAGTATCACATTTGAAGTGTTGACTCCCTGCTTGTGGAATGATTGCCTAGTAAGGTTTGCCTGCCACCATTGTTACGTATCTTTAGCTGCCTTTTTCATCTGGCCTTTGACTTTTACCTATCTATGGTCCTCACATGTGTGGGATGTTCACACACACACACACACACACACACACACACATATATATGGATAGATATACGTATGGAATTGTCTTTCAGAATTTTTTTAAATGCTGGTTTAAATGTATGCCTGTGTGTGTTTGCTTTTGCTTAGAATATTTTAAGTTTGCTTTGAGCTGCTGTGACAAAAGCAATTTAATAAATAATGGTAATCTGTGCATAAGTGGGAGGAATTAACAGGCTTGGGGGAAGTCTCAAGGTTTGCAAACCTGCAAAGCAAAATTAGCACAAATGAACCCTAAAGAGAGCAGGGCAACCGTGAAGGAGCCATACATGGAATGAGCGTGGTCAGTGGCCATGGGTGAAGGGCTGATGGTTGAGGCTGGGGGAGTGGGCAACCTTCTTCAGCCCAAGGGCCACATTCTCTCAGGCAGCCTTTCAGGGCACTTGCTAGTGGTGGTGGGTAGATAGGGAAATGTGGGTGGAGCAAGGAATGTAAATGTTACCTTTGTAGAGAAGACTAGTTTCTCCAAACACCCCTCTCTATCCTCCCTGCAATCAAGTACATTGAGTCGACAAAATCCAGCATCGCATGAGCTCTGCGAGTGTGGCTTTCTCTCGATAGAAGTGCAGAGTGTTTGAAGACCGGGACATTCACAGGGAAACCAAAATGCTTGTTTACAAAGCTATTGTACTACCAACCTTACTATAGGTTTGTGAAACATGGACCACTTATAAATGCCATCTCAAACTCCTCGAAAGATTCCATCAACAGTGTCTCCGAAAAATTTTACACATCACTTGGGAAGACAGGAGAACTAATATCAGTGTACTGGAAGAGGCAAAGATCACCAGTTTTGAAGCAATGATTCTTCAACATGAACTTCGTTGGACTGGTCATGTTGTGCGGTAGCCTGATGATCGTCTTCCAAAGCAACTACTCTATTCTGAACTTAAAAATGTAAAGCATAATGCTGGTGGTCAACAAAAGAGGTTTAAAGACTGTCTCAAGGCAAATCTTAAAAAATGTAGTATAAACACTGACAACTGGGAAACACTGGCCTGCAAGCACTCCAGTTGGAGAACAGTCTTTACCAAAGGTGCCATGGGCTTTGAAGACACTCAAACTCAGGACGAAAGGGAGAAATGTGCTAAGAGGAAGGCACACTTGGCAAATCCACACCATGATCAACTCCCACCTGGAAACCAGTGTCCCCACTGTGGAAGGATGTGTGGATCCAGAATTGGCCTCCACAGTCACTTATGGACTCATTGTTGAAATGGTGTTTATGGAAGGCAATCTTACTCGGCTATGAGTGATCGCCAAAGAAGAAAGAGAAGCAGCAGCAACGTCGACTATTGGCTACTAGGGGTGGGCAGATCTGTCCATTCTGATTCTCTCAAGTTTCTGAGTTTTCCCATCTTAAATTCGCTTCTGAAATACTTTGCTTTTTTTCTTTTTTAAAAAATACTCTCATGAAAATTCATCAGCATCTTAGTATGCCTTTCTCCTAATAAACACATTTTTTAAAATGCAGTTTTGACTACGGCACACATTTTTGCAAGCAATTGCCCCTAATATAAAGCATTTGTGTGTGCTATTTTCAATGTTGTTTGCATTTTTATGCATACTTTCATTTTCACCAAGGTCGTTTGCCTGAAGAACTGCTTTGCAAAATTCAGAGACGCTTACTATAAGTTTTGAAAATCACTGTGTTTCAGTTCTCGCATTGTTTTGGAAAGCGCAAATTAGCCAGCTTCACCTTTAAATGAGGACCAGTTGAATTTCTTCCCTCATCTTTAGCTACAGTAGAATATTTATTTCAAGGCTACCGTTTGTGGTGTGTGTGTGTGTGTGTGTGTGTGTGTGTGTGGATGTGACAGAGGAGGGGATCCTGTGGGCTCTAGGGAGAGCCTCTGTGGGCTCCCTTAGTGGTCCTGCCTCTTTCAACTGCAACATGTATTACTCCACGTGCTTCAAAATATAGTGATGAAGCTGCTGTGTTTGGGGCCCTCCCATCCATTCTGCAGCCTGGGTTCCTGGGCTCTTGCCCCCAAGTCATACCCTGGTGGCACCGAGTGGGGAGGCAACTTTGGAAAGGGAAGACTTGCTAAAAATCATTTAGGGATCTGAGTCTTTTATGTTGAAATTAGCAGCAATTGGTGCCCAAATCAGTGAGAAATGTACAAAAATAGAAATGATGTCATCAAAGTGTGCATATTCGTAGAGAGGGGGTCAATTGTGTGAGTAGCAGGTGATTGGAAACCTTCGAGATTGCTAAGGTGCAGAGTATTACATGTGGCTTTTTAATCTTTCCCAAAGTTGATTCAAGCATCTACACCTGCAGTTTGTCTCTTGAAAACACCTGTGTTCCAGCTCTTTAGCGACCCACGTCTCCTAATCTCAGATCAGATTCTTGGTGAGGCTGACATACTAAATGCAGCATAAAGACTCCTTCTCTCAGCTGCAGACTTGAGCAAACTTATTTGCTGAGGAAAACAACTGTGTGCTGGGGGAGAGGGCAGCCCTGATTACGTGAGGGCTGTTTGTTCCCCATGCTTTTGTGAATGTGGGATTGTGTGTGACACCTGCTCATGTGTCTCCAAGATGCTCTGTTTTTTTTAAAAAAAGTCAGCAAGCTTCTGGTCTTCATAAAGCTGAAGGTTTGTTTGAAAATATGCAGGGGTGTGTACACCCCCCCTTTATTCCTAGGCATTGTCACCTCTATGGCCTGCAGAACTAGCACTCCTTTTTCCTTCCTGACCTCTACTGCCACTTCCTTATTTACTGTAAGAAATTCAAAACCCTTTGAAAATTCAGACCCAATTGACCCAACTAATTATGTTTGACAGATACAGGCAAGGACCATTTCTTGTTGGGGTACTCTTCCTGCCCCCCCCCAGTGGAAGAACTTGCATAAACGCACCCCATCCTGTTATGCCCCACCCACAATGCCCACTTCCGGTTCCAAAAGGACCTGCATGCTGGCAATCACATGCCAATTGGACGCACACAAAATGGTTGCCAGCTGTACAACTTTATGGGTTTTAGCCATACTTGCACGTTTTAACACATACAGATGAGACATATCATAGAATCATAGAATCATAGAGTTGGAAGAGACCACAAGGGCCATCGAGTCCAACCCCCTGCCAAGCAGGAAACACCATCAGAGCACTCCTGACATATGGTTGTCAAGCCTCTGCTTAAAGACCTCCAAAGAAGGAGACTCCACCACACTCCTTGGCAGCAAATTCCACTGTCGAACAGCTCTCACTGTCAGGAAGTTCCTCCTAATGTTTAGGTGGAATCTTTTTTCTTGTAGTTTGGAACCATTGCTCTGTGTCCGCTTCTCTGGAGCAGCAGAAAACAACCTTTCTCCCTCCTCTATGTGACATCCTTTTATATATTTGAACATGGCTATCATATCACCCCTTAACCTCCTCTTCTCCAGGCTAAACATGCCCAGCTCCCTTAGCCGTTCCTCATAAGGCATCGTTTCCAGGCCTTTGACCATTTTGGTTGCCCTCCTCTGGACACGTTCCAGTTTCTCAATGTCCTTCTTGAACTGTGGTGCCCAGAACTGGACACAGTACTCCAGGTGAGATCTGACCAGAGCAGAATACAGTGGCACTATTACTTCCCTTGATCTAGATGCTATACTCCTATTGATGCAGCCCAGAACTGCATTGGCTTTTTTAGCTGCCGTGTCACACTGTTGGCTCATGTCAAGTTTGCGGTCAACCAAGACTCCTAGATCCTTTTCACATGTACTGCTCTCAAGCCAGATCTCTTTTCACATGTACTGCTCTTTTGCTTTATATCAAAGCAAGTGATATAATAATGGTATGAGTTTGTGCAGGGGAGGGGGGAGGGAGGCTGCATGTCCAGACCCTTCTAACCCCTGGATCCAGAAAGTGTGAAATTGTAAGTCAGGCTAGATTCCTGGTGATGTGATCGCCTGGGCGATGGGCCATTAAAGCAACAAAGGAAAAGGGCTCTGTGTGAGACAGCAAACTTGTGGATGGCTAGAAGGACAAAGCCAGAATTGACATCCGAGTGATGTGAGTTAGAAGAAAGGAAGCAAATTGGAGAGTTCACTTGAATAAAAGGATGCAGCTATGGGGGAAGAAAGATGCTTTTGGGGCGCTGTGAACCCGTCTGTAGTAAATAAGCCATATATCATAAAGACACCATAGTCTCCACTGTGCCTCATTCCAGAAGGAAACATGAATCCTGGGTAAGTGCCTGGAATCTCACACCACTCAGAGACTGGGGTGGTGTGCAACAATAATGATGTCACCTGTATCATGAGGCACTGGTGAGGCATATGTGCCATTTCCCCAGTTAATAACATTTGGAGGAATCCAAGGGGAATCTCAGGCTTGGGGAGACCAAATGTAATCCTCCAAGTCTCTTTAACTAGACCTCAAGGCTCTTCCAAGTCTGCACCCCCCTCAGGCCCTGCTTTGCATCTTCCTTGAGTGTTTTGGGCTGGCTGCAATGTGTCCTTGAATTCTGATAATGCCTCTTGCTTGCTGGGATGGAGAACGGAGAGTGGGGTGTGGGTGTGCACAGAAGCTAGCCTACTAGACAAAGGCAAAACTCGCATTCATTGCTGCTCCTGCTTTGCTTCTGGCCCTGGCCATCACTGACATGTGGCCCCCAGAAAATTGCACAGAAGGGAATCTTGCCTCCTGGCAGAAAAGGCACTCTGGCTTAAATGTAGCGTGCACACACAAACACAGTTAAAACAATGCAATAATCATCCAACCAATAGAAAATAATAAAGTTGAGCAGAACATTAAGAAAGAAATGTAAATGGGAAAGGATGGGTTTTAATAATTTATTTAAGCAGGATAAAGAGGCCTGGTGAACCTGGAACTTTTTCATCCCTCTCTTTTACCATATTTTTTCGTCTATAAGACGCCCCCTATTTTTGGGGACTCTGATTTGGGGACTCCCCAATCTGCACTATTTGTGTATAAGACGAGCCCAGATTTTGAATATAATTTTAGACTAAAAAAAAATAAATAGTCTTATACATGGAAAAGTATGGTAATTTTTAAAAAACTATTCAGTTGTTATGCTTTTTAATTGGCTTGTTTTATTGTATCTTCCTATACTGTACAGTGTATGCATTAAAACACAGTGTTGCAATGCTCTGCAGTTTACACGGCCACCAACAGAGGTTTATCATGGTGGCCAGGGTGGGGGCAGAGAGGCCCTTCATGCAGTTTTAGCAAGCTGTGTGAAGTGTCTCGCCCCTCCTTTAAAGGGTTGTGGGGCTTGGGTTGAGCTTTGGGGGGGATAGGTGAGGTGTAAAGGGAAGGAGGAGGGGCTGGTCAAGTGTGGGGAAAGAGGAATGAGGTACGTGGAATTGATGCCTGGGCAGTAGCCACTAGTATTTTAAATATGTGTGTTTTAATGTTTTAATGGAATTGTTTGTGTTTTTTAATTCTGTATATATTTTTATTATTGATCTATATTGATCTATATATTTAGTAAAAGTTAAACCCCGCTTGATTGTAGAAACCTCAGAGGTTTACAAAAAGACAAAACAGTAAAGATCAAGAAAAATGCACAGCCCTATTTTAAAAGATACAAAATACTAAAAAAAAGGAAAAAAGATTGAAATTAACTCGACTTTCTAAGCAACTGGGTAGGCTTGCCCAAACAGGAACGTCTTTAACAGGCGCTAAAGAGAGTACAGGGAAGTCACCTCCTGCTTGATCTCCAAAGGCAGGGAGTTCCAAAGTGCAGGCTCTGCCACGCTAGACGATGGAGTCCTTACAGAGGCAGCCGACTGATTTTTATGCTTGGAAACAAAACCAATCAATCAACATCTGGAGACAGGTATTTCAGCACAAGGAGCCATCAGAGAGAGACAGACCACAACTGGGTCTGAAGAGGAGGGTGGAGAGAGAAATAGCAAAAGGAAGCAGGGTTTTTTAAAGAAAAAAATATGTGGTTAGTGTTGAGAGTAGCCAGATGCAAACCAGGGTTGGGCTCCTGTACCACCTCAAACAGCTCTTTGGCATTCTACACAACTTTTAAAGTTCCAGGAGCCTTGCCCCCTTTTGCACCTGGCCACCCTATTTTGTGCTTCGTGAATGGAGAGGCCGCCGGCAGAGACGTCTGAAAGTACGTGGGTCATATGCAGGTACGTGGGTCAACCGCAGGTTGCACTGAAAGAGAAGTCCCGAGAGAGCGCCACCCCGGCTCTCGCCGCTCCCTTCCGTCTCCGGAGTCTCAAAAAGCAACCCCGCCCCTTCCCCTTCTTGCAGTAATACCCCTAACGCGCTAGGGGGCGCCCTCCTTTGAAGCCCGAAGAGCAGAGCACTGGTCGGCCCCGCCCGGATGAACGAACGAACGAGAGGCCGGGCGAAACCACGGGGAGGTCCGTTCCCTGCTGAAAACTCTGACGCGAATTTATCAACAAAGAAATAACTTCTATTTAAAAGCAAAACAGCAACCGATAGCAACCTGTAACTTTCCCTTCTCAATCCATTGGCATTCGCTCCTAAACGTGCTTCACCTCCCCGACCTACCACTTTAACGCTCCCCCTACCCACCTCGGCATTATGGTACGCCCCGCGTTGTTCCCTTATTAAAAAAAAAATCAAAGAGGAGGCTCGGTTTGGGTGTGGTCATTTAAGAAATCTGGGTGGGTACGCAAATCGCGGAAGGTTACCAAGTGACTGACAGCAAGGCCCGGCCAATGGCACTGGGGCGAGAAGACACCGGCCGGCCAATGGTGGCGCGGACCGGCGGCGGAGCAGGCGGGGCCACCTTCAGTCAGCGCAGGCTGGGGCGGGGCGGGGGAGAGGACAAGCTGTGGAATGGCGGCCGGCCGGGACAGGCCGCTTCGGTGCTGAGGAGTTCGGAGGGAGGCGCGGAGAAGGCGGCCGTGGGCGGGTAAGCCTCGCTCCGTGGCGGCGGGAGGGCGAGGCGCTGCCCTTTTCCGGGTGTCCGGAGGAGGGCATGGGCAGGAGCGGTTATTATGGGATGGGGCAGTTTTTTTGCCTTCGCCGTGTGGGAAGAGGCTGACGCGGGAGAGACCGAGGAGCGGCGGAGGGTCGTGGCGCGGGCGGGGCCTTGGGGCTTTCTGAACAGGAAGGTGTTGGGCAAAGGTGGGTGGGGGGTCCGCGGGCCTCCAGGTGCTGCCGGACTACAACTCCCAGCATCCCTTAGCCTCGGCTGCGCTTGCTGGGGCTGATGGGAGTTGTAGTTCAACTTCATAGAGGGCCGCAGGGTCCTCAGCCCCTGGTGCAGGAAGCGGGCTGGGATGGCTACCTCCTCCCCCCCCCTCGGGTGTGTGTCTCGTCCCCTCTACCTTCTTCGTCAACGCCCTTCCTCGGCAGACCCATCTTTTCGTAGGAGAAGTTGTTTTGCCCTTCACTACGAGCCACTGGTGTAACTTCTACTGGTCGAAGTGGTTTTTATTCATCCCTTCGGCCAAAAGAAAGAAGGAGAGTTAGGGGGTTCCCAGAGTGGGTTACGAATCACAGAATTAAGAGGGAGGAGGAAATAAGGAAATGTTTGAAAGTTTAGTTGGGTTCTGCTTTTAATAAGGGCTGCATCACCCACCGGTGGGGTGGGGTGAGAGGGTTCCTTTCGAAAATGAGAAACGTTGGTCTTGATTGTGTTGGTCTAAGATGGTATTCACACATGCACGCACGCAGTAGCTTGCAATAGCTTGCTATCTTGATAAATTCTTGATAAAGCACTCTTTCTACCACGCAGTCTCGCACTGCTTTCTAGGTGGAGGAGTTGGAGGTACAGATAGTATCAAGCAAAGTACTTAGCTGCTGAAGCAAGAGATCGTTTTTTGAGAGGGCAATCCTGTATGTCCTTAAGCAAAAGTAAGTTCCATTGTAAGAACCAATGTGATGTAGTGGTTAGAGCAGCCTTTTTCAACCATGGGTCTCCAGATGTTGTTGGACTATAACTTCCATCATTCCTGACCACTGGGCCTCCTAGCTAGGAATGATAGGAGTTGTAGTCCAATGATATCTGGGGACCCAAGGTTGAGAAAGTCTGGATTAGAGTGTCAAAATGCGACTGAGGTCCAAATCCTCATTCAGTCAGGATGCTCGCTGAGTAATCCTGTTCCTGTTGCTGCCTCTTAGCTTAACCTACCTGATACTAGGAATGTTGCCTAAGTAAAAAGGGAGAGAGAAATCATATATCCTGAGCTTCTTGAAGGAAGGGTGGGAAAAAATGAAATAAATCACAATATAACAATAATAGTTGTGCCCAGTACATTCCTGATCAATGTTTTTTGGATTGCAGCCTGAATTTATTGTCACCTGCCCAATGTAACATAGTACTGTAAAGCATTTTGCTTCTGTAATGTACATCCACGGCCTTGGCCCAGTATACCTGAAGGAGTGTCTCTACCCCCATTGTTTACCCCGGACACTGAGATCCAGCACCAAGGACCTTCTGGAGGTTCCCTCACTGCAGTGAGGTTACAGGGAACCAGGCACAGGGCCTTCTCAGTAGTGGCACCCGCCCTGTGGAGTGCCCTCCCATCAGATGTCAAATAAATAAACAACTATCCGACTTTTAGAAGACATCTGAAGGCAGCCCTGTTTACGGAAGTTTTTAATGTTTGAAGTTTTATTCTGTTTTTAATGTTCTGTTGAAAGCCGCCCAGAGTGGCTGTGGAAACCCAGCCAGATGGGCAGGGTAGGGATAATTATTATTATTTAATAATAATAATAATTATTATTATTATTATTATTATTATTACACTACCACCCATACAGGGCAGATGCAGGAAACTTTTGTCCTGCCAAAGGTTGCTGAACTACATCTCCCCATCATCCTTGGCCATTGTTCATGTTTCCTGGGTATGATGGGAGTTACAGTTCAACATCTGCAGGGCTGAAGGATGCCTACACACCTAGTATAGGAAATGCTGTTATATTAAAATGTAAAGTTGCTTTTCAACTGCACTTGGGGCATACTGAGTTGGCAGTGCAAACAATACAAAAGGGGAAAGTTCTGCAGCTGCAGAAAATTATTGCTCTCTTGAGAGCATAGGTATGAATGTACCCATTTGTGTGCTCTGCAACATAGCCCTTTTGGCTTATGGCAGGTTCTTGGGTTTCTCCTAAAGCAATGCATGTCCTTCTCCATCTCTTTCCACTTATCTGGTAAGCTTGTTTTGGGATTGGATTTCCTATAATTTCTTCCTTAGGGGTTCATCAGTTGCAAGTGATGGGGTAAACCGTGAGGTGTTACAGTTAAATGTGTTATGTGATAGGAAGGATGTGGGTACTCTGGGACTGGAAGAAGGGCAGGGTGTTTTTGTGTTTATGATGGTGGAAGGTAGGACAACTGATATACTGTAGGTGGCACAGCTAGGTAAAGACAATAAGAACAGGAAAGGGAATCCAGGAGGAATGAAGAGGACTTTGAATGCAGGTGAGACAGGCTTCTGACCATATTGAATGTGAGGGTGTTAGTGCAGGAGACAAAGTATGAAGCAAGTCTGCAAAGAAATGGAGACTGTCTTAGTCATTAAAAGCAAAGATAGCTGTGTTGGTCTGTAAGGTGGGGTGGGGGTGGGGGCAAATGCAAAAGCTCAAGTTGGGCAAATCCTTTTTTAAAGACTTTTGGTTAGTCCCAATCAAGGTATTGCCCAGCTGTGGATTTTGTCATTTCAATTGTAGGACTCTTGGTAGGAGCATGGTAGATTAGGGAGTCTTTGTGGTTTATGTGGGAGAGGAGCCTAAATTGGGCCCTAGGATTAAGAAGTCCTGGTTTTTAAATATATAAAGTGTATGACAAATGCCGTAGGCATGGCTGGAGGTCTTGGGGTAGTGATCTATGTATTTGTGACCTTAAAGTGTCAGTGTGACATAGACAATGATACTTTTGAGAAAGGTGGTCATCCTGTAATAAGAATGGTATCCATGCTCCTTATTTTAATTTCAGATTTATGCTCTATTATAAAGGCAGTGGCTGGGCAGAGATAGAGGAATATTTGCTTTGGGAGGCTTTTGGATTGTGAAATCCAGGGATACACTGAAAAGTGCACCTGCACTCGGTTGGAGTTGTCCAGGTACAAGACTGGATTTTGTAACGTTGCCACCAGCATTGGGGCAATTGTGGTACTCAGTAGCAAGTAATGAGACTCTATGCATCTGCATCTACAAGTTTAGACTTTTGAAAGGGAAGCAAGTTGTGTGCCTGCGGTCTCTCTTGTTGTCCTCAACTTTCGCCAAGGAGGTCAGAGCAGTACACATACAGTTTCCTCCATTTCATTCACACAGCAACCCTCTGACGTAGGATAGGCTGAGGAATTTGTGACAGGCCCAAGGTTGTACAGTGAGCAGTGCGACTGAATGAGGATTTGAACCTGTTTCTCCTGATCCGAGTTCCATGCTTTGGCCATTACGCTGGCAATGGCACCCTACAGTAGGGGTGCCAGTTCTGGAATGCAGGGATGTTTCCTTTATATGATGAAAGAATTTGTTCCTTTAAGGCCACCTGAAGATCTCTTTAAGAAACAAAACAGGCCTTATTTCTCAAGGAAACCTGGTGGATATTATGATCGGCTTGCTCCTGAACAAACCAACAAAGTTTATTAGCATTTTTGTTTATGTGGTATCATTTTCTGTATGTATGTTGATGGAATTTGTCTCCGTGAAACTTGCTTTGCTTGTGAAAATCTCACCCTTTTTGTTGGCACATGCAGCCAGTTGCCCTTACTTGTAAAATCTATTATGGGTGGAATTGTTCTGGAATTTACTTGCATAGTAACCTTTTAAAATGCGTATCAGTTTTCACTGGTGTGCAGTATTGGCTGTGAAACAATTGTCTGCTACTTATTAATTGCCCTTCACAGGGAGCTGCATTTTGGGTGCTTTTCTATATAAAAATATGGAGATATATTGAATGCTCAGCTAATGTTTGCCTATGTACCGTATGTTAGTAGAACAGTGCATAGCATAAGATTGCTTCCTTTTGCCATCAATTTTAGAATTTTAGAAATGTCTGAACTCCTTAATTGCCCTAGTACTTTACTGTAAATATCACTAGCAGCATTGCACCAGAACTGTCCTTGTTTTTAAGTTACCCCAAGATTCTTTGTTTACATAGCATTAATATCCTTTGCCTTTTTTCTATTTGTGTTATTTTATTTCTTAACGAGAGCCTTTTATAGAATCGTTCAATATAAATTTCCCAATGACTGTGCAACATAAAACCACAACAATCCTATAACAAAAATACAGTGGTACCTCGGGTTACAGACGCTTCAGGTTATGTGTTTGCGGGTTGCGCACTGTGCCGAACCCGGAAGTACCAGAACGGGTTACTTCCGGGTTTCGGCGCATGTGCAGAATTGCCAAAATCACGCTTTGCACATGCGCAGAAGCGCCAAGTCACGACCCGCAATGCACAGATGCGGTGCTGCCGGTTGTGAATGTGCCTCCCGCACTGACCACGTTCGCAAGCTGAGGTTCCACTGTACAGTTTAAACAAACACACACAAATCAAAGCTAATAAATAAAATAGAAGTTTATGCGTTGCTACCCATTTGGAATACATGACTGAGCCATTCAAAAATAAATCCCATTTACCCACAAACATACCTTCCACAAACAGGAAAATAGGATTTGTCATGGTTCCCTCTTAAAGAAGGAAAAGAACTGGGGAACAGCTGGCCAGTGTCTGCATAGCATATCTGTGGAAATGAGTCATCTACAGACCAAATGGTCTCATACTAGTTTTATTAGAAATTCTATTTCAAGCCATATATAAAGTGTTTGTTATATTTAAGTTCTGATTGCTTTCTGCAATTATTAGTCTGCCAGAAGGTCTTGGTGCAAAGTAGATTCATCGCTTGAATTCGTGGTATACTTCTTGTGCAACTTTTCAAAACTGAGGCTGCAGTCTTATGCACACATACCTGTAAGTTCTGTTGAACTCAGTGAGTCTTAACTTCTGAGAGGATATATATTAGAGTGTCATGCCACTTTTAGGTCAATGTCATGTTGCATTGCATTCTGATAGGCATACGTTATACACTACCCTGAAATCCTTTCAATAAAGGATGGCATACAAGTGTTTTTAAACAGGTGGAACAACTGATTTATTCATCACACTTGACTAATCTCAATCTACTATGGTGTCACACACATTGTTTATCTTGGAATCCCCAGTAGAAAGGAGTAGGGAGGAACACTGCTCGGGTTATTGGGTGTGGCCATGATTACTTAAGTGTAAAGGAGTGGAGAAGCTTTCCAAATCTAGAGTTGGGTGTCTATATTGTTCTGTAATGAGAAATTCCAATTTACCTTTTAGCACAGCCTTTTAGATTTAGTTTAAAATTAAATACCTTTGAAATAAGCCTTCCTAAGAGGATGCGGGTGGCACTGTGGTCTAAACCACTGAGTCTAGGACTTGCTGATCGGAAGGTTGGCGGTTCGAATCCCCGTGACGGGGCGAGTTCCCGTTGCTCGGTCCCAGCTCCTGCCAACCTAGTAGTTCGAAAACACATCAAAGTGCAAGTAGATAAATGAAGTGAGCCAACTAACATTAAGAAAACTGAACCTGCCTATCCTTGGGATAAATACTTGTTCCCTTTTCAGGAAATCATGCTGCAACATGAAAAGAAGCTGTAAGCGCAGTTTAAGAGGGGACTGACTATGGCTCTTAAGGGTAAAGGTAAAGGACCCCTGGCAGTTAAGTCCAGTTGCAGAAAACTCTGGGGTTGCAGTGCTCATCTTGCTTTAGTGGCCAAGGGAGCCGACGTTTGTCTGCAGAGAGTTTTCCCGGGTCATGGGGCCAGCATGACTAAGCCACTTCTGGCAAAACCAAAGCAGTGCACAGAAATGCCGTTTACCTTCCCGCCGGAGCGGTATCTATTTCTCACTATAAGTCATGGTTGATAACTTATTTTAAATGAGCAGTGTACCAATGCCTGCTGCTCCACCACACCCCCTGTGTTCCATCTCTAGTGCAAACAAGAGCAACAAGCCAAGACTTTTGGCTTGTCATTAATGTCCAAACACCAGCATTGTGTTTTATGCCTGTGTAACAAACCATGATCATGGTTTGTTCTTGGCTGGCGTGTTGTTACGTCCTGGTTTGGATGTCAGACTTCATGGCTTGTTACTTCTGCTTGCCCCAGGAGAAGAGCGAAGCAGAAGCAACTAGGCAAGCATGTACTATTACTCTGTTCATGCAAGGTAACCCGTTTAACCATAACTTATGGTGATGTGTGAACTAAGTTACCCCATCAGGAGGCAGACACTGGCTGTTAGTGCATTGCTTTATTTGTATTTGTATTTATATATCAGATTTGCGAATCCCCAGTAGATGTTTTCTCTTTCTTGTGTTTTCAAGGCTTCTTATATTTTGTTTTTGCTTGTATACAAAGTATATGCTGCTAAATCTCATGGTGCCTACTCAGTGCTTAACCAAACAGGAAAAGTTGAGTAGTGCCTAATGGATTGGTATTCCAGTTAATACAGCATTTGTCATACACATTATAGCTTTAAAAAGCAGCTTTAAAATGTAAAACTGTGATGTGGCATGAATATCAAGTCTCCTGCATTGCTACAGTCTTGGAAAAGCACACAACATGCTTATGTTACAATCACATAGAGGTTTTTATATCTGCCTAACTGTTGTGGTTCCCCCAAATCTTAGAAATTATAGTTTGCTGATAGTGCTGCAGCCTTCTTCTCAATTTGAAAGTGGGCGTAGCGGGTATGAATCTCGCAGTTGAAGCATAGTGGTTGGGGATTATTCTCTCCTTGGCTCCAACCTGGAGCTGAGGTTAGGTCCCCTCTCACATTTGCCAAAGGGTAATGGGACACTTGTCTATGGTGATTGAAATTGTGGACTCCTGCTCTTACATCTCTCTTCCCCACCTGCACATTTAAAATGCTGAACTGGCACTTACATAGTTTGATACATTTTAAAGAATGCACCCCCCCCATTTTTTTAGCACAGTGCTATTGGGTTAAAAGAGTCCATTAGAGGGATAACTGCACTTCCAACAGTAGGTCTGAAAAAATGATAGTAGGAATTTGCCATTGGAGGTTGTCTGCTTTTTTGTATGTCCTAGTCACCAGGATAGGTTTTTACTTACTTATTCCTTAGACACTGCAGCTTTCACAGATGATAAGGCTATTAAGGAAAAGCAGGGGTACAGCTGTACAACAAGGATCCAGTTTTCTCCTGGCATTCAATGTTCCTACTCAGGTTTTATTTTTATGTTCTTAATTCTCCCTACATTACCAAACTTTCGGATTCTGATCATCTGTTTATCTTTTTTTTTATGGGCCTGAATAAAGTCTGTGTGCAGTTTATTTTAGCCTCATATCTACTACGATAGAAATAAATGTCTCCAAACAGATGACTCATAGAAGACAAAGTTGAGTTTTCTCTTGAGACATAGGCAAAAGGGGAGATGGGACTATTGTTCATTTAGCCTCGCTTTGCATCAAAGTTCCACATTCCCTGAAGTAAGTATAGGATGTCTGGTATACAAGAAAATGCTGAACCAGTATTAAATATCTATCCAGGATTAATAGACACTCTCATACTTGTTTTTCAGCTTGGTAGTAACCATTAGGTGTATTTCATTTTTTAGTTTCAGGCTTGCTCAAAGTGAAACTACTTAAAATGGAATTTAACTTAAGGATAGTAAGTGCAGTTAAGATGGTTTTGCTTCTGAGGCTGTTGTTCCCACTTGCATTCATTGTCTTTGATTCTCTGCATATAGTTTTGCAGGGGGAAACGTGATACTGTCCTTTGGCCTTCAAGCAGCTTTACAGTGAGATAATCCAAATTGCATCCATGGGCGAAAAACATTCCATGTGGGGCATGTTGCTACGGCTGCAACATGCGCAGAATGCAAGCAGTAGAGCCTAATTGGGAATGAGTGCTGGTGTAATTGTGGTACAGTGGTACCTCAGGTTAAGTACTTAATTTGTTCCGGAGGTCTGTTCTTAACCTGAAACTGTTCTTAACCTGAAGCACCACTTTAGTTAATGGGGCCTCGCACTGCCGGAGCACCATTTCTGTTCCCATCCTGAAGCAAAGTTCTTAACCCGAGGTATTGGGTTAAAAGAGTCCATTAGAGGGATTTCTGGGTTAGCAGAGTCTGTAACCTGAAGCGTATGTAACCCAAGGTACCACTGTACTCTCAAGGTTCAACCAAAAAGACCTCTTAAAGTGGTGTAAGAGCAGAAGAGATAGTTCCCCTTTTGCACACATCTGCTTGTATATGCAACAGCTGGTTGCATATATAGCTACACACCTATGATATACGAGTTTGCTGGTGGAATTAGTCCCACAGCCCATTTAGTTTAGCACTGTAACTCAAATAAAGGCCTGTTGTAAGCCATGTGAAACTCACAAGTAGGCGTATGGTGAAGGTAGCCATTTCTTATTTTTCTCTTGCCTTTGATAGTAAGAGGTACACTGTCTCTTGTCACACAATTTCCATTCTTAAGCCATAGTGAAAACCATAATTAGACCTAGCCTTCATGAATTTGTGTAATCCCTTTTAAATAACATAAATGCTAGAGGCCATCCTAACATTTTGTGCCAGTGAATTAAAGGTGGTTATGAGTTGAAACTGTCTGATTCTTTTCAGAGATATCTTCTCCCCAATCATGAGGACTAGAATCATTCTTTGAGAAAAGTCTTGAGAGACTGAATGTCTCAGAATGTCAATTCCTCTGCTACATTCTGTATTCTGTGAGGAGCATTTAAAGGTAAAAAGAATAAAGGTGACTCACAGCCCCGAGGATTTGACCCACTCTCTCTGACTAACCTAGCCAGTGACTTCCAGCAGTAAAACATCTGAATCCTGTTCTGCTAATTCTAGCAGCTTCTTGGGTCTGGTTCATTGGAGAAATCTTCTGAAGGCAACTTGCACAAAGGCTTAACTGTGCCTCTGAGAGTGCAAAAGCTGTCTGTTTCCCCAGAGAAATGCCCTTGACCTACCTATTTTACAAAGCAGCATTTTAAAAAAAACCTCTGAGAAACCAGAACAGCATCAAGGGCATTTCTGTGAAACTTTGCTTTACGTAAGAGGCTTCAGTTAGCCCTCATTCCTGAGCAAGGCAGATATTATAAAGCCTTCACAATAAAAGGACATAGAATCTCAGGTTTACATTGGTGATGACCCTAGTGGTGTGTGTGTGTGTGTGTGTGTGTGTTTAAAACCACCTCTATTTTACATTATTTCTGAAACAAATAAAATAAAGCAACTAATATAGCACTGGGGACAAGGAATGTGTATTTCCAGACTAAGATCTTAAATTAGTGGGTTACATAAGCTGTTTTTGAATATATTGACATATACGTCATTTGTGGCAATCTGCCTTCAATAGATGACAGAAAATGTAACAATCAAGAAAGTGATCTACAGGCCTCTTGTAATCTCCTGGGTCTGTGCTGCTATATTGCTGCTATATTGCTTATCAACAAATAGTCCCAGATATTCGCAAAGCAGCATTGGGCAGATGGATACTTATTTTCACTGAGCAGCAAGCTGAGATTTGCAGTTGCTAAGGGTATATAACTTATAACCTTTAGGATAATAACTTTTGGTCTCATTGATTAAATCCAGTGATTTTCTATCTATGGGTGTGGTATGGTACCTTGTTCTCATAGTTCAGGCCTATGGCAAGTTCACCAGATATACTTAAACTACTTTTCCTTTTCAAACCTTCACCAACACTGACCAAATCTTACCAATGTGCATCACTTAAGTTCATCAGATTTATGATGCCATCAGTTTAAAAAGTGCTTTATCTTTGAGGCATGGAGAGGTTTTCCAGGCCAGAGCCTCAAGTTTCTTTCTCTGGTTTCCACCACCCCCACTCCCTGTTCCCATAACTTAATGTCTCTTGTTTCTATTTCCCACCCCACCCCACCCAGTAGTAAGAACCTAAGTGGCATAAAAATGTAGTAGCATTTATCTGATTGATTTCTCAAAAAGTTAAATCTCTCAAGTATTTTTAAGTTGTGGAAATTGCAAGAACTGAGAGCTGGAAATACTGGTACCTAGGGAAATTTACTTATTAGCTAACACTTTATCATCCTGGAGGGTTTAAGTGAACCCAAAATATTTGCATTGGCTCTTGAAATTGCTACTTTGGATTAATTACAAATGGGAGATATTGGGGATGTAGCTGGAGCCAGATGCTTTCCCCCCGTAGTTCCAGACTTTTAATTTGGTGTATAAATACAAATTTTGTTAAGAGCCGCCTTTGTCATTACCCACATCATTTCTTCAAAGGACATAAGAGGAGTCTGCTGGATAAAACCATCCAGTCCAGCATCCTGTTCTCACTGTGGCCAACCAGATACCCATGGGGAACCTGCAAGCAGGACTTGAGTACAGGAGCACTCTCCCGTCCTGCAATTTCCAGCAACTGGTATTTAGAAGCATACTGCTTCTGACTGTGGAGGCAGAGCGTAGCCGTCATGTCTAGTAATCATTGATAGTCTTCTGCACAAATTTGTCTTATCCTTCTATAATAATCATAGTAATTTGTTTTTATATGTCACCCATCTGACTGGGTTGCTCCAGCCACTCTTGTTCTACCAAACACAGTAGAACATCAAACATTAAAAACATGCCTATATAGGCTGCCTTCAGATGTCTTCTGAAAGTGTGAAAGTTGTTTATTTCCTTGACATCTGATGGGAGGCTGTTCTACTAGGTGGCATCTCTCTCTCTCATCTGTCTGTCTGTCTATCTATCTATCTATCTATCTATCTATCTATCATATCACTGATCAATAGCTTCTTACTATCTCTGACAAGAAATGTGTATTGTGGAATTGGAGAAAAGCTCTATTTAGTCCTGCATTCTCTTTTCCACTGTGACTAATCAGTTGTTTTGGGGAAGCCTACAGTCGTGGAATCAGCAACAGTCTTCTCATGATCTTCTGGACCACCGCCTCGCAGATGTGGGGATACAGGGCATAGCCCGTAACTGGTTGTGCTCTTTTATCTCTGGTTGGGGACAGAGGGTGGCACTAGGGAGGGAAATGTCGCCGCGCCACTCCTTGGTGTGTGGAGTGCCGCAGGGCGCAATTCTCTCCCCGATGCTTTTTAACATCTTTATGTGCCCCCTTGCCCAGATTATCCAGAGCTTTGGGCTGGGCTGTCACCAATATGCTGATGACACTCAGCTCTATCTGCTGATGGATGGCCACACCGACTCTGCCCCGAACACACTGACCAGATGCTTGGAAGCTGTGGCTGGATGGTTTCGTGGGAGCCGATTGAAACTAAATCCTTCGAAGACAGAGGTCCTATGGCTAGGTCGGGATGGCATGGGGATGAGGGACCAACTCCCTTCTCTTGCGGGGGCCCAATTAGTGCCATTGCTTTCCGGTAAGAGTTTGGTTGTAATCCTTGACGCCTCCCTTTCCATGGAGGCGCAAGTTACAGCAACAGCCAAGGCGACATTTTTCCACCTTCGCTGCATCAAGCAGTTGGTCCCTTACCTTTCCCGCCCCGACCTGGCCACAGTGATCCATGCGACGGTCATCTCCAGGCTTGACTACTGTAATTCGCTCTACGCGGGGCTGCCCTTGAAGCTGTCCCAGAAACTCCAGCGGGTACAGAATGCTGCAGCGAGGCTCCTCACGGGGTCTCTGCCATGGGAGCATATTCACCCAGTGCTTTTCAAGCTGCACTGGCTCCTGGTGGAGTACAGGGTCAGATTTAAGGTGCTGTTTTTGACATTTAAAGCCCTTCACGGCCTAGGACCCTCTTACCTACGGGACCGCCTCTCCTGGTATGCCCCACGGAGAGCCTCAAGGTCCATAAATAACAGCACCCTAGTGGTCCCAGGCCCTAAGGAAGTTAGATTGGCTTCAACCAGAGCCAGGGCCTTTTCAACTCTGGCTCCAGCCTGGTGGAACGCTCTGCCTCATGAGACCAGGGCCCTGCAGGATCTGATTTCTTTCCGCAGGGCCTGTAAGACAGAGTTGTTCTGCCTGGCCTTTGGCTTGGAGCCAATTTGATTCCCTCCCTCCCTCTCTTTCTTTTTTTCTTTTCCTTCTCCTCCTGCGATGAGGCTACATTTTAATATTTTAATGTTCCATTATTTTAATGTTGTATTTTATTTTATTTTTTAAGTTGTAATCATTCATCTTGTTTTTATTATTGCTCGTAAGCTGCTCTGAGCCCGGCCTTGGCTGGGGAGGGTGGGGTATAAATAAAAAATTGTTGTTGTTGTTGTTGTTGTTGTTGTTGTTGTTATTGTTGTTGTTATTAACTGTTGTTCCCAGCAAATGGTATAGAAACGTATATTGCCTCTTATTTTGGAGGTTCAATATGGTCATAGTGTATTTGATTTTTATATTGTACATTGATTTTGAGGTTTCTTGTTTGTATTATAGTTTATCTCTGTTTTGTACACTTTTTGTATTCTTTGTTTGGTACTGGACCTCTAATTTGTACAGTGTTCTGAAATTCTGTTCTATTTTTCCCCCTTTTTAAATATTTTATTAGTTGAATATAAGAACAACATATAATCAAATACAAGCAGTCAAATACAGTTTTGAAATTCTGTTCTATTGTATTTGATTTTTCTGTACATTGCTTTTGTGATTTTTTAAAAAATACAAAATAAATAAATTTTCTAAATCAAATCATGTCTATATTCCATGAATTTGTCAAATCCCCTTTTAATGACCTATTGGCTACTGTCCATCTCTACCCATCTTGCCCGTGAATTCCATAAACTAATGGATCTGAGGGTACTTGTAGTTGCTTATTACTGCAGTACTTTGAACTAGCTCTCTTTTGTAGTTGTAATTGGACTTTATGTCCTCTCTGACATAAAGAACACCATATCACTTCCAGTACATCCTACCCTTTTCTTCCTATGCAGCTTTTAGCCGGGAATAAATGTTCCACTGACTTTCTGTATTCCATCAGGCTTCTGATATTTTTACTTTATTGGTGGTCTCTTTTAGCATCAAGTGCTCTACCTCCTCAATCCTGGCTTGGTGGTTTCTAGTTGACTAACAGAATGCTTTAAGAACTGGTGGTAGTCAGTATATTTTAGCTCTTGCCTTTTTGTTACTCCTGGGTTTAGTGAACTATCCAGTTGCTTGGTAACACCAGAAATAACATCTGGACTACCAAGAAGCTGCTTAGGTTCTTCAGTTCCTAGTTTTTTGTTTGCATTTGTTTGTTTGTTTAAAATAATCTTTTCCTCAGATGCAACGACTGTATTTAGCCACTAGTAAGCACGTCTGTATTTGTGCAACTAAGACTGAAGAAGAAGCCTAAGATGTTAATGAGGACAGGAGCTCAGATTGCAAACCCACTTTAGCGTAGCATAGTCACTGATGAGACTGGAAGGCGCCCCAAGATTTTTAACCTGGGTATTTTGTGAAGTTTTATCCTGATTCCCGTAACTTCTGTTTCTTAAACTGAATTTTATCCTGAGGAAGGAAAACATGAGTTTGAAGTATAGATTGCTAACAAAATATATAATGTGTTCAGAGCTCAACTCCTTTTCTGTCTTGGTACCATTTGTATACAGGCATTCCTGGAACCCACGTATGTTAACGGAGTGTGCATAAGTCTGCCCCATGCCTTCCTCCAGTTTCATCCCCTTTCTACCTTCTTCAGGATTACACGTCAGTTGGACACATGCAAAATCTTTGCCGCCTGTATTCTTATTTGAAATGCTTGAGACAGTTTTGTTTTTTAAAAAAAGTTGATTTCATTTCCAAAAAATTATCTGTAAAAACATTTTAAGAAGATAAAATTGACTGCCATAAATTTTGTAATGTCAAAGGTTGACTTAATAATATGAATGCAGCCATGATTAATTTAAGATATTAAATCTATTCAGGCAAGAATGCGTGTACATATTGTAATGACTTCCTTTTCGTACAATTAAAGTAATTGGATTATATTTAATGAGCTATTTACATTTAATAATTAAGAAAAGACTTATCTTTCCAGTATTCCCTAAGTGCAACAAACGGAAGGGTGGGGGCATTCAGTACTGGGATATAATTAACAAGCCATAAGTTGAAACTGAAAGAGCTGCTGAGCTGCTGTGGAAAAGACTGCTTTATTCCTGTAATTTAGAATTGCTATTGAAAGAGCAGTGCATAATTTAGAATCTGCATTAAGGGAAAGCATTAAGGGAAAGAGAGCTGACTGCTTCTAGGGACTTTCTTGTATGATACAATTTTGGGCACACATCCTGGAGAATGCCAACAGATAACCATTCCTAGCTAGATACAATGTGAGAGGAAGGAAATGTCTGTAAAGGGAAGATAAATTTTCTGCTTTTTCGGTAGGGAAGCAACCCTCTCTTTTGTAGTCTGGCTCTAGCACATGTAAATTTTAAGAGAGGAGAAGAAGCAGGGTATTTCCCAGGTGAAGAATGCAGTATGCCAGCCATGAGCAAATGAGAGTGAACTATCCTTAGATGTACTTTGATACTGGAGTAACCCCTTTTGTAAATAGGTGCATAAAGGTTCTGTCTACACTAGAGCTGGGCGATATATTGATATATTGTCCCAAACGAGTTTGAAGGCCGTATCGTGATACTGGTTTCATAATTTTTGACCTGGTAATATAGTGCAAATCGTGATGTGTACTTGTGTGTGCTATGGAAAAATCACAGTGTAGGAAAAACCATGACGCCAACCAATGCCTCTACATAGCTCCATCCTTATTTCAGACATCATGATATATTGGTATATCACAATGTTTAACTGGTGATGAAAAAACAGGTAACGCCCAGCCTACTGTTCACCTCTACATAGTTCCACCCATATTTCAGACATTGTAATATATCAATAAATTATGATGTTTAACTAGTATACGTATCACCCAGCCCTAGTCTACGCACACACAAACACACATAGAGAGACGTGTGTATGCTAATAATTTGTGGAATGTCTTTGGGCATGGAAGAAGAAACTAAGCAGTTTACAAATGCTTTCTTGTCTGGTCACCTCAAGGTGTTTATTTGCCACAGGCAAGTGATGATTTACAAGTTTTCTTAATCTCTTTGCAACTGATGCTAGGATACTGAAAAGCATAGGAGGGTTTTAAGGATGTGCCACCTATGGTACACCAGTTGTTTGTAGCTGCCCTCACCCATGTCATTGGAGTAGTTTCTTTCTCTTCTGTAATATATTTGCCAACTAGTTGGACTAGCATTAGGCCATACAAAGTGGCTTCAGTCTGTAGAATTGAATCAAAGTCTCTCACCAATAACCTAGAGGGTAAACTAGGTTTCCTATTTGAGGTTGCACCTCAGAATCCGGTCACAATCACTGCACAACCAAAGGAGTCATAGATCACGCATGTAAACAGCCCCCAACTGCATTGTTTCACCTATTTGCAGAAAGTGTATGTGCCTATGTGACCCACAAGAGCAAGACTAATTTGCTACTCACACAGTATTGTTACTAGCTTTGGGCAAGTGACTTACAGGCTTAGAGGTGGTGTAGGGTTAAGAAGAATCCTACAGTTTATATTGCCAAATCACCAACTTCTCTGTTTGGTTGTCTCCCTCTCCTGCCTATAATGAACTCACTGGCTGGTGATAGTGGTGATCTTTATTGGTCTTTATTATTGCAAATTAGAAATAAGTTAATTGGTATAGTTTGATTTTCTCATTAGTAAGACATTTGCTTCGGTTAGAATGGGGCATGCTGTATTTGTGAAACACGACCAGAAAACAGATAGACTCATTTTTAAAAAGCTGGTTAAAGAACATAAAAAGCACTTTTGAGATGCAGAAGGTGCTGAAGGCATGCTCTCCTCACTGCCTGTTTATTAGTGACAGTTGAAACATGCTGCACATGTGCACACTGCACCTTTTATGTCCGAAAGATACCTGCTCTTAGAGCAGCTCTGTTAATTTATGGGCTTGAGTTAATATTTACCATCCACAGAAATGTGTGTACTAAAATGTCAGAATGGTGGGATGAGTGCCCCTTCCCAGAACACGTTCCTGGAGTCAAACTGGCATTGTGGCTTTGCAAAACATGAATCTGAGAATGAATAACCATTCTGTCATTCTTCATTTAAATGTGCATGCTTTTTTGAAACTTGCTGATATCCAAACATAACACATAAAGTAACAGTTAATCAACCCTTGACCAAGTCAGTCATTAGCTTGTTGACTTAAATTCCTGTGATACCCAACTTACTGTGATAGGATTCTTTCCATTGGAAGGAAATATTAGTTTTAATCTATTCCACGCTACTCACTCACTATAAATTATATAACCATTTATACAATGTAGGAAAGCTTTTGCCCCTTATCATTTCCCTTGTCTATCATTTATTGCATACAGTTCTAATACTGAAGGTTCATAATGCCTTGGATGCTTGAATAGCTGAAACCCGCTTCCATGGTTGTAGCTCTCTGTAGCAGGGGTTGTATTGTTTATTGTAGAAGAAGCTGCAAGAATGAACATCGAGGAGTCATACCATATTAAAGGGGCATGGGAGTGTGCCTTTAGTACATTGTAAGCCTCAAAATTATACAGTTTATAAAAATGGCACCTGTTGAACTAATAACTTGAAAGTTGGGATATAGGAGCTACCTGATGGAGTCTACCAATGTGCCAAATGTTGACCTGATCCATGTTTCCTAGCACTGTTGTGATTGATGGTGCCAAAAAATAATTGTTAAAGCAAGTTTAAAGAGGCTACAACAAAAAGTGCAACTTTGCATAGTGAAGATGATTTGCATGCAGAAATGGGTTGCTTAATCATTTACATTTCAATGCATTTGTTGTCCAGTTACTCTCCTCACTCCCAAAGGCTCCCTCAGAATTTACATAAAGTATAAAGTTAGATAGTTGAGCTCACTGATCTTAGCCCCACACTTTTTTTTTTCTGTTGCAAGACAATGTTGGAAACGGACAGTTTAAATAAAGAAGAGCTGTTCTGGATGAAGATCTTCAGCTCCTTGAGAGAGGGAGGGACAGCCAGCTCTTCCAAGACAAGCAGAGTCTGGATGCTGTCAATTGCTGTGTCGAAGGCCATGTTTTCCCATGAGTACAGTTATCAGTAGTGCTCTGCCCATCACTTCATCTGCTTGCTGCAGTCTGTGATGGTCTCTCCAGACAAAGTTTTCAGCAGTGAAGTTTTTCCAACTGTTGTTCCAAAGGCTTTCTTCGTGTCTTTGGACATTTTACCCTACAGGTACTAGAAATCTTGTCAGTTGGATGAACATTGGTTACTGCAGTTATCCAATTTTAATTGGTAACTTAGTATTTGAGGAATTAAACCTTTGCCTAGATATTTTCATTTGTGTATTAGTTTGCAGTGATTAGCACACACACACGTAAACTGACCAATTTTTGTTCAGGCAAGCATTTTTGTGAATCTCTTAAACAGATTAATATTTTCAATTTGTGGGTACCAGGATGAGGAATAGCCTAGGATTTTCTTAGTGCTGTATTTAAGCCCATTGAGCTGTGAGACTATTTACTCTGCTCTGGGTTCCTCATGAGGAAAGAAATAAAACCTGTTACGAGGGTATAGTGAGGACCACACACAAGCTAACTTCCTTTTGATTAGGAAATGTGAGAGGTCAGAGTTTTGGTCTTTTTATTTGTGGTGAATATCCAGGCCTCTTAGGGTTGTTGGGAGAAGAGGATCCTGTTCAAATCACTATAGCTGCCCTTTCCTACCAATTATTATTTGGCTGCTGGCAATAGCAGGGCAGCTATAGCCATCAATGACAGATGAACCCATGATATTTGCGAAAGAATAAGTGCTCATTACAGGGAGAGAATAAGCACTCATTACAGGCGGAAAGCAATAGCATGTGGCATCACGTGGTAGTTGCTTCATAATTATCACTCTCGTTCCGATTGCTGAGGCACCTCCCTTAGGTTGCCCTGTAATTCTAGTGCTCTGGATTTACAGCATCCTTTCTTGTGAATATTGCTCTGGGCCCTCAGCAGAACTTTTTGCTGAACATCCTTTTTATTTTTTGGTCTCTGCATGTATTTCCAGCGTTGTTTTTATTATTTTTTCCCTGGCCTTTTGGAGTTTCACAAAGCCAGACTTTCTAGCTTTTTCAAGGAGGAACTGCTGCTGCTGAGAGACGCTTAAAGCTAGTTGTCTTTTTAGATATTGGAAGGAACAGTTGGCTTGTGTTGGCTTGTGTTGGCAGAATGAAACAGGACTTCTAGCTCCTGATGAGAATTTCAGATTTGCTGATCCTCTTTCTCCCTTGCTTCCAAACCTTCTGGTGTGTCTAATCCACCAGTGGGCATTCTCAAAAGCTATCCCTGAGGTTCTGCTTGGCTTTGCTGTTTGGGTTTGTAGGGTGTGTGTGTTGGGGGGGGGGATAATTTGCAACTACAGGCATCCCACTTACACGTGATCGGCTTGCGTGTGACCGCGTGTATGCGTGGAGCCAGGAAATAATGAAAGAATTCAATTCAAATCAGGAAATGGCACGAGAGAGCTGGCGAGTCCTTGTGGCTCATGAGGAGACACCCCCCCCCCCGGAGCCAGAAGAGGACATCAGTGAGGGTGGAGGAAGCCCTGAAGAAAGCGAAGGAGCAGTGAGGCTTTGTTTACACTGCTCAACCTACCTGTCTAACAGCTGGTATGAGAGGTAGTGCAGCAGGAGCTGCTCTCTGATGTGTTCTCCAGCCTCCTGCCGGCTCTAGAGCTTCAATTCTAGTTGTGGATATTTTGGGATACAGAATTTTTGGTATGGCAAAAAAAAAGGGGGGGCAGAGCATTTAAAAGGTGTTTAGGAGGTGCTCCCTACTTTACACGATCTTCATTCATGTGCGTAGGGCCCTGGAATGTAACCCCCTATGTAAGTGGGGGGAGGTCAAGTCTGTAGAAATGCTCCAGGAACGCTGGCCTTGGGTTCAGGGTCAGGTATCTGAGTTATTACAAAGTGCTGAGTTCCTAAAGATGCCAGATCTTTAGGGGGATGGCTTGCTGCTAGCAGACAGTCATTGTGGCTAGCTTAAAGATGTTTCTTTCACACAGATGGTTTAGTAAAAGGTAATCTCTCACAGTAAAGAAGAAGTGAAATTGGTAAAGTCCATGTGTGGTTCCTCCCCACCCTTTTCTGTCTTCACTCTCACCTTTAAGTATCAGTGCTAAAGCAGGCTCCCAATTTCCTCTGGCTTACTTGAAGTGGTTCTTACGGTTGTGTTGGAGAGGGTGGGGCATATGTTGGCTTCCTTCCTTTCTGTGTTCACAGATAGCTTTTGAACAAAAAATAACGCACACACCCCCCCACACACACTTTGGTGCCAAAAGATTGCTGCCATGCGGTATTTTTTATGGAAGGGCATTTGTGATCTTTGGCACTGCGACTGTGTTGGTCTGCTTTGTTTAGGGCAGTGGTTCTCTAACTTTTTTCTGTGGGTCACACTTTCAGAATAATTTTTTTAATTGATAGAAATGCAGTGGAAAACAAAAAGAAGCACCTCCTAGCAGTGCTTGTTTTGTAACATAGAACACAACTACAGCTCCACGTTGGGCAAAATATTTCTGCATTGCTGGGAATTGGAGTAGATGACCCTTAGAGTACCTTCCAACTCTGCAGTTCTGTGATTCTGTAAAACTTTATAACAAGCATAGGCAAACTTGGCCCGCCAGATGTTTTGAGACTACAATTCTCATAATCCCTGACCACTGGTCCTGTTAGCTAGGGATGATGGGAGTTGTAGTCCCAAAACATCTGGAGGGCCAGGTTTGCCTATGCCTCCTTTATAATATGGTCATGGGATAGCCAGAAAGTAAAAAAACAATGCAGCTACATAAGAAAAAGAATCATTCTCAAAATACAATATTGTCCTTGAATCTTCCCACCACAATTGCTATTCTCTCCTGCCACACACCCTTTGGTAACAATGTTTTATTAAAATGTTAATGTTTGCATATGCATTATTATTGTTTTTATATGGGGTTTAATGTTTTCTATATTCTAGGTTGCTTTGGGGCACTGTCCTGTGTATGAAAAAAGGTTAATAAATATATATTTAGCTGTGCTTAGCATGTGGTTGCTAGTGCACTTTATGCAAGTGGGAGACTTCTGTCTCTGACATAGCTGCTCTTCAGTGCTAGAAATACCCAGGAAGTCTTGTATGTGGACCTTTTGGACCACAGCTCAGCCATTTCTGTTTTCTGAAGCTTAAAATAACCACAACCCCACAGGATTATGTCAGCATTATGATTGCCACAGGTCAGGAAGGCTGCTATTGTCGGATCTCTGGTCAAGATACATAACACAGGCAGAGTTCCTCCACCCTCATATTTTGAGGTTACAAAGTCATATGTTGGGAGGGTGCCCACAGACACTCAACAGTCCAGGTGGCTCTTTTCTTTACTATTGCCATGGAAGTCAGGCCTTTTCAGTGTGCCTCCTAGGTATGGAAGCAAGTGACTAATCTTGGAGTGCTTTTACATTGTCTTCTACAATTTCCACAGAACAAACCTGAGGTAAACTTTCAGAGAGCAAAACTTGTGAAGCAAAGATTTCTTCTCTTTAGTTCTGTTTCTGTATGTCTGGTGGATGATCCGTCTCCCTGCCCCCTTTTTTTGCTCTGTTGCTTGTGCTTGCACTTTTATTTCCTCTTCCTTTCTTTTATTTTTAATTTTTAAATCCATTACAACCCACTCCTTCCCTTTTTCCTTTTTACATTTGTCTTCCTTCTCACGTTCTTGCTTATGTATTTCTGATATGCCAAACTTGATTCTTAGGCTGATTCTTGAGTGTTCCATTTCTACTTCCTGTGATGGTGCAGCGTGTATTTCAAAGAATCACAGAATTGAAACGGACTGTGAAGGTCATAGAGTCTAGCCCCCTGCTTTGCCCAATGTGGGGCTCAAATACATGACCCTGAGATTAAGAGTCTCATGCTCTACCAACTATGTTGCAGGAGTGACTAGATATCCCAGTGTGAGTGTGTGTTCATTAGTCTGGCACAGATTCTGGGGTAAGGGGTCTTCTGAAAGCTATCCTACTCCATATCCCCTCCCTACCTCATCTGCTGTTAAATTTGATAAGATATATGGGCTTGTACCATGCCCATATTTTTCCCCAGTGGGGCAATTTAGGATGGAAAATGGGCAGGAAAGAAAGCACCCCTTCCTCTAGAACTGCTATTCTGACCTAATTTACAGGCCTAACAGCTGTGTATTAAAATGTTACAAAAGGCTGGGGGCTTTATGAGGACATGAGTCCTTCCAGAAGATGGGTTTTGGGGGTTTTTGAGGCTTTGTGTTACGATTATGAGCAAAGAGTACTATTGGAAAACTCATGGACTTTAGAATATGTGGTTTTAATGCTTTAATAACACTGGGCAACAATTTTTTACTTTTTGAATGTTGTCTAGATTTCTACAACTGATTTAGGGTATTTTTGCACTGCTAAGTCAGGAAATAGCATCCATTTCTCTCCATCAGGTCAGGTTTACTGCAAACTGAATGGTGGGCATTGATAAAGGTAAGTACACGTAAATTGCATGTTGCTTCACCATTTTTCAAACTTCAGGGCTTGAACTTCTGTTTCTTGGAACTCCTGGAATGCTCAGTGGCAGGGAGGTCTCTCTTCAGAGTCCAACAGTAGTCAGCCATCATGACTGCGTCCCAGCGACCCTGATACCTGGTCTCCATCTCTTTCATGTCCTGATGGCATCTCTCCCCCTGCTCATCACTCATTGAACCCAGTTTCTCAGGAAACCGGTCCATATGTGAAAATATGTAGTGCATCTCGACGCTCATGTTGCAGCCCAGGTTTCTGAAAGCAGTCAGTATGTTGTTGACAAGTTCTGCGTAGTTTCTGGCCTTATTGTTGCCAAGAAAGTTCTTCACTATCAGAACAAATGCCTTCCACGCTTCCAGTTCCACTTCGTTCATTGAGTTTCTGAACTCTGGATCTCTGATGAGCTGACGGATCTGAGGACCGTCAAAGATGCCAGCTTTCAACTTCTCCATGGTCAATCCTGGAAAAGCCTGGCACAAGTAAGTGAAGCAGTCACCATCCTTGTCCAAAGCCTTGGTGAACTGCTTGATTAAACTGAGCTTGATGTGCAGTGGTGGGAAGAGTATTCTGTCTCTGTCCACCAGAGGGTCATTGATGACGTTCCTTTTTTTGCAAGGCACCAATTCCTCCCGCACAGGCCAGTCCTTCTACATGTAATGCTGAGCACGGTCCCTACTATCCCACATGCACAGAAAACATGGGTACTTGGTGAAGCCAGACTGTTGTCCCAACAAAAAGTTCACCATCTTCAGGTCAACACAAATAAACTACTTATGCTGATCATAACCAATTTTCTCCAGCACATACTTCTCTGCTTCATAGTTCTCCTTCAGTGTACTCGAGTGAGCCAGGGGTATAGAGGCAAACTGGTTGCCATTGTGTAGCAGAACACATTTCAGTGATCGCTTGCTGCTGTCAATGAACAGCCTCCAATCTTTGGGTTCGTACTGTGGCACTCCAAGCTTGAGCAGAAGCTGCGCAATATCTGCACAGTACACCAAGTCCTTTTCTTCTGAGAAAAAACGGAGATACTCTTGATGCCTGTTGCAGAAGAAGCTGATGCAAGCACTGTCAGAGAGGAGGTTTTCTTCCTTCAATCTGGATGCCAACAGTTCGGCAGAGTCCTTTGACAAGCTGAGGTTGCGAACTAGATCATTCAACTCCTTTTGGAAAAATGGATGTGGAGCATCATCTTCAAGAACCACTTCTTCTTCTTCATGTCCTTCAACGCTGGAGGCATCTTCGTCACTAATGTCAGGAAGTTATCCGAAGATAGGCACTGAACTTTCAACACAATGAGCTACAGGATGACGTGCTGATCGAAGATCAGGATTACCTTAGTTTTGATCACCCAACTTTATGCTTTGCCGCACCAATTTATGGAAGATTTCGAGGTTTTATGACTTCAAACTGATCCCTTTTCGACATAATCACCCAGAACTATCGGACCTGAATACTTCTTGTCATTAAAATAATCATTTCCAATCAAAACAATTATTCGACAATTCAAAACAATTATTTTTTTAAACAAAAAATTAAAATTCGGCTTTGTAATTCGGAATTTATGTGATGTGATTTAATTTGATTTGATTGGCCGGTTAATAAAAAATTATTTTTTAAAAAACAATTATTCGACATGGCATTTTACCCCCACCAACTTCTTCTAAAATGCTCCATACAAGCGTACCTGTGAACAAAAACGTTAAAAAATGACATGTGGCCATAGCTTAAAAACTTGACCTGATTGAGCAAAACCAATGTGATTTTTGGATTCAGCACATCAGATTCATCCTAAATCAACTGAAAAAACACAGACAGCAAATTTGTTGTAGACCAGTGTAATCTTTCAGGTGGCGCATTTGCATGTGGTGTTTATGAATTGCATCACCATTAAACTGCTTAAATCAGTATATGAGATTTTAAAACCTTAATAAACACCAGTCAAACAATAATCAAATGTTATCACAGCAGATTCCAAATCACAATAAAAATGTAGAACAAAAAGGGTATCCCTTAAGGTGGAACAGGTATTTTTTAATTAGGCCTGTCACTTGATTAAATTTTAGTTGATGATGCATTAAATATATATGATAACAACAGCAATTGAGGTGACCTTTTCAGATCCTAAGTATGGTGTGAATTTTCATTTCTAGTAGGAAAGGCCCTCTTTAGCAGCACAGAACATTAAATACCTTGTGTAGAAGTCTGTTTCCACATGTGTGTGTTCATTTCTAATGTTTGTTATGTGGAAGTTGGCATGTTGTATCTTTGCTTTTCTACTGCAGTCCTGAATTCAGTGATAATTTGGTGTCGGTGAATTTTCCTTGTACAGTGGTGCCCCGCAAGATGAATGCCTTGCAAGACGGAAAACCCGTTCCTGCAGGTTTTTTCCCCTCCCCCCCTTTTTCTAAGCCGCTAAGCCGCTTATCTGCTTATCCGATAAGCCGCTAAAAGCCGCTAATAGCGCTAATCCGCTAATCCGTCAATGGGCTTGCTTCGCAAGACGAAAAAACTGCTAGACGAAGAGACTCGTGGAACGGATTCTTTTCGTCTTGCGAGGCACCACTGTATTTGGAACGTTAACATTGTGGTCACAGTGCATTTGAGTGACTTTAAACTGTTAGTATGCAGTATTCTGTAGTTGTCCTTGGCAGAACTGACATGAAGAAATCTGTTGCTCTGGGAGTGCCTTTGTACTTTACATAGCTAATCACATGTGGTCTTCCAGACTTTTCCTTTGGACCTCTGCAAGTTATGCTGTCTACTGCAGCGTTTGGAATCACTCCATTGTATGACATTGTGTATTGTCCTCCCACCCACCCCCAATACTGCAGCCAATGATGTGAGGGAAAACTCACAACATGAAGATTGGCAAGTGATTCTCTAGGGATGCTATTTGCAACATTTTGTGTAGTTCCGCCTTTCAACAGGAATAGAAAGCTATTCTAATTGTAGTAATAAAAAGTCTGATGCTGCCCTTATGAAGAGTTAGTCAGATTCAGGTTTAGCCAAGACAATGGTTGACTTTGAGCAAATTTTCTTTAGCCTCAGTTTTCCACCTCCGAAATAGGTTAAAGAGCTATGCTGCACACAAAAATGGACGAAAGACTTCAGTCATATACAAAGTATACCAACCTTTCTGGCTATGAAAAATAGAAGTCTGTCCTTTTTATCATTTGTTATGATTATGTATACAGCAAGCTGGCTGACCTCTACAGTATCCAAGCACAGGAAGACCCATTAAAAGGTGACTGTATTCCTGTCAAGTTTCGCTGGCGCTTCTTGGCTCACACTGTTAATTTCTTGAGATTTTTGTAACCTCATGTTACATATAAAACCTTGGATGCTGTTCTGTGCCCTCCAGATCTTGAACTCCTCTGCAGTGGCAGGTCAGATTTGGAAATTCAGATTTTTGACTTGGGAGGTAATTAGCAAAAGCTAATATCGGCTTCAGTCCCTTAACGCACTGATAGAAAAGCATCCAGGAATGACTCCTGGACCTCAGAGATAAGCTGCCAGCTGCCACAGAGACTATAAAAGGGTGGTTCAAAGTCAAGCACAAACAGCTGACTTTTAAAAATGATTCTCGGTTTGTTGCTGTTGGTGACAGGAAGTCATGTTCCCCAAGCTGTCAGCTTCCTGCTTTTATTTTTTCCATTCCATCCACAGCAGATCAGAGTCTTTGTCATAAGACAGCTGTCTCCTCCGGCGGAGCTGTTCACCATCTGACCTAGGAACGGGTCCACCCTTTTCCTTCAAAGAAATGAGCAAATGAATTTCAGTGTACTCTATTTTCACTAGTTGGATATCTTTTTAATGCTTGTTTTTGTTCTCCACTAGAGCTTAAATTTCTCAGAGAAATACTCTCTTGAGGATGAATGACTTAGGCATATAGGCACTACAAATGGACTTTATATTTGCTAGAAACAGGATTGTGTTTTTTTGTAATTAAGTGGAAAGGAGATAGTGATGATCAGAATATTCTTATTGGGATGTGTGTATTTGATATTTTTATACTGGAATGCTGTAAAATGGGGGGGGGTGCTTTATTCAAGTGTCAGGTTAGCATAACTGCAGATTCTTTGATAGTTTAACTTTTGGGAGAGCAGATCAGCACGATTCCCTGTCAAACCCTTTCAAAGCTTATACTTTAATTCCTAGACCTGCAGTCTTCGTTTGTCAAGCTATCAGCTGCCGTATGCCTTTGTAAAACTACTAGTCTGCATGTATCTCTAAAACCATAGCTGCTTTAGTGAGAGAACCTTCCAACACAAGGGACTTGGTGTGTGTGTGTGATGCAGACCTCAGACTCAGAAGCATTTGTTAGCAAGCTTCCTGGTCAGTTAAAAGTGCTTCCTGTTTTGTCCTGAGAGCCCAACTTGTCTGGTGTGATGGAAAATGTTTAACCCTTTCCCAACTGGACTTCGGTTGGTGTTTGTTCTCCACACCCCTCCTGTTAACCTTTAATAGTTTTGGCTAAATGTTTAGCAGTATTTGAAAGAAGTCGGCTAGATAGATTTGAGCACATGGTTTGTGGGACAGATCACAGCAGCCCAGAATGGGAAGCATCATACAGTGGCTGGCCCCAGCTTCTCTGTAGCAAGCCTTAAAACTGCAGGGTTTTTTATTTTAAAAGCCTAGTTCTGGCAGGTGTGTGTGTGTGTGTGTGTAGGAGGGGAGATGAAAGCAGTGATTTAGATAAAGCTCATTTCTGAGCAGGGAAACGAATGTTGTGCTGCTGGTGATGCCAGCATCTGTGGCTGAGTAATCCTTTTCCTGTTTGCGGGATTTTTTTTCTCTTTTCAGAACGCCGCCTGAAGCTGGTCCACCATGCCATTAGTAACAAGGAACATCGAGCCAAGGCACCTGTGCCGTCAGACATTGCCTAGTGTTCAGAATGAGCTGGAATGCGTGACCAACATCACCCTGGCAAATGTCATTCGACAGCTGGGCAGCCTGAGTGAGTACCATGGCCAGCCTGCCTGCCTGCTGCCCTCAGGAGCTGCTAGGCTCTTGATTCAGCTGCCTTCTCTCTCTTCTTGTGTTCCTATTTCTCCCCCATCTGTCTTCCATGGGTAGTGCTAAAAGATCTTCCTCTGAAACCTCCTTGAACCTTCTCTCTCCTCCTTGAATTTCTCCCTCCTCTACTCAGCCAGTCTGTGTTGGAGAGGGATGAGCAAGGGATGACTGCAGCTGAAGCACAGCTGGAAGGAATACAAGACAGGCAGCCTCCATACAGAAACGCTGGGCTAAGAACCTTCAATATGTTGAGCACATTATCAAGTGTCCCCCCCTCTCATTTGTTTTCAGCATTTAGCGTGCTAGTATTCCTTTTTATCAGATTCCTGTCATGATGCAGATGCAGCTACTTACTGATTTGAAGATTATGCATGTACCACATTGTATACTGAAATTCCCTCATGGAGACTGTGAACTGCCACTCTATTTGGTTTCTTCATGCTGTTTATGATGAATACGTTTTGGCTTTTATTTAGCTGGCTTTGTAAAAGGGCAGGATTACTACATGGGCAGAGATTTAAAAAGAGAGAAATCGGCCACTTGGGTCTTTGTTACATCATGATGGGATTGGAGTTGCATTAATTCTGTTTCTCTAGACTTTTTACTTTCCAAAATGCTTGCAAAGGGGTCCTCATATACTCTGTGAGGTGGATACTTGTTAGAGAGTGCCTGTTTAAAGCTATGTAGGGTTAAGGTTGAATAGCTGTGTGAATTGATTTAAATAAAGTTGTTTTTTAATGCACATATTTCCTGAACAAGCGTACCTGGTTGCAATTGGGCAATTAAAACAACTGATTTGCAACTTTTAGAGCTTTTTACAAGCAAAGAGCAAAATCAAAAGCTTTTTGGTCATGAAGATATAGGTCTTTTGCACTGAGAAGATATAGGTCTTTTGTTTGGTTTTCTCCATGTACATGCAAGGATACTAAGCAAGATCACTTACTTGATTACTTAATTGAACAAAATGGATCACATATGAGTAAACATCCATAAAATCAGCCTTTAAGTATCCATATCTTTGTAGAAGCAAGAGCTAATACAATATGTATGCGGATGAGCTAGAATCCTCCTCTTGTTAGGTGTCATCTGAGCCTACCTCTATCTGGGCTGCTGCTTTTTTCCTTTCCAGCATAAGAGAGACTGTTCAAGGAGGTAGGTTTGTGGGCTGCATACCACTTTCTTTTATGTGGTTCCTTGTGGAGTTGCAAAACGTAGTGCATCTGTTTCAACTGGGCCAGCATACCATGGTTGGAAAACAATACAGCAAGCCCTCAATGTACGCAGGGGTTACATTCCAGGGCTTGTGTCCAAAGCCAAAATCATGTATAGACAAAACACATTAGGTGCAATGGCAGGTGGGATTAATAAGAAGGATGCTGGAATGCATGAGGAGGAGGGTGATTAAGGTGCTAAATGGTCTGGAAGCCAAGCCTTATGAGGAACAGTTTAGCTTGGAAAAGAGGAGACTAAGAGGAGATAGCCATCTTAAAATATCTTTTAATTGTTTTGCCAAGCATGTGAAGCTGAATGCACACAAGTTAAATGTGAGTAAGTTGCAGGCTGCATCCATAAAAGGGATGGCCTAGGAAGTCGGCAGACTCAGAAATCCCATCTCTGCCTCCCCAGGGATAGGCCAGTTCCCTTGGGTGCACAAGCACCATGAGAAAATAAAATGTGTGTCAAATTCATTAGCAGGTGTTGCCATTTATCAAGGGTATGTGTGCTAAAATCAATGGAATGGCCAGGACTGAACCAGAATAAAGCACAGTTCCCACAGTACAGGGTTTCAAAAGAGCCATCCGATAATACTATTTGATAAAGAGTATATATCAGTGCAGCTTTACTTGTTTTTTTTTTTAGATGTACATGCATAGACTCAGACTGTTTATGAGTTGCACTGATAACTTAATGTGCAAATGCATAATACAGTATCAATGCACTCTTCTCTCTTTTCATGGTAAAACAGCTTGAAATGTAAGTGTGGCTATCCAACACAATAAATGGACTGGTTCAGTTCCATGAGAGTGGGAATAAATGTCCCTTCAAGCAGGTATGGGCAGAACATAGCTCTGTGGTTGAACACATAGCATTTAGAAAGTCCCAGGTTCAGTCACTGGCATCTCAATGTCAAGTGATCAGGTGTTGGGTGGTGGGAGATATTTGCCTGAAGCATTAAATTGCTGCTGCTAATCAGAGTACATAGCACAGGGCTAGAATTTATTTTGACTTTATGTAAGGCTGCTGTATCTTCATATATACACAGAAACCGATTTCCTTGACAGAAGTCTAGTTGCAGTGCAGGCACCCCTTTTCGTGTGAGGGAACATACCATAAAAGCAATTATTCCACAAAGCTGTTTAGGGGAACTCCTGCTCTTCATCCAGGTCTAACTAACAGTGAATATTGTTTAAACATCTTATGTGGTCTTGCTGACAACGAGAACCCACTGCTAGCAATACCAAGGAAAGCAAATATTCTAATTTATTTTGTTGTGCCCACAGCTTTTATGGGTGGGTTTTGAGGCTGGTATATCTCCAAAGTCTGGAATCTGTATACATTTTGTAGTTATTAGTAGCTGAGGTTTGATTGGTGGCGATGCTGAAACTGAATTGCTTTCCCAGAGTTTCTAGCAGCTGACTTATAAGATTCCACTAGCTGCTAGTGCTTTCAAGGCAGCATCACCTGTCTTGCTACCTTTGCTTCCACCTAAACGTATTAAAGTGTTTTTCCTTTAAGACTATTTACAGTGGTACCTCTGGTTGTGGGAACCTTGGGATCCGACCTGGAGCTCCGGAACGGATCCCGGGGTTTCCGCAACCAGAGGTGCCTGTTCTGCACATGTACACAGTGTGATAGAGTGCTTCTGCACATGCGTGAGCGGTGAAACCCGGAAGAATACTTCCAGGTTTGCTGCTTTCGTAACCTGAAGTTTACGTTACCCGAGGGTACGGTAAGCCGAGGTTCTGCTGTACTCACAAAAATGGTGAATTTTTGTACTTGTAGCCTGCCTTTCAGCCCTCTGGGACCTTCAGGGCTACTCACTAGATTTGACACTGCTTGGGGATGAGGATCTCTCTTCTTTAAATCCTTCCCTTATTTCCTTTGTGTTATACTTTAAGATTTACGTAATCCACTGTGCTTGCATGAGAAGTTGACCTGCAGAGCTAAACTGAATACTGAATGGTTTATTTTGCTTTGTTGGCTTCTTAAATACACCAAACACTGGTTTAGGCTACTTGGGTACCAGTGGGAACTTCAAGTGTTCTGTAGTTTTGAAATTCATCTTTAAATTTTAAATTGCTTAACTTCAGGTTTCTTCCTTCAGAATACTTGTTGTAAGTGTCTAGTCTGGCAGGAACATTAACATCTCCCAACTCAAATTCGGAGGCATTGTTTTCAACCTTGAAAGCACCTTGCTTTTTTTGTGCTGCCACCTGCAAGTAATAAATGACTCTGTGCCTACTGTGAAAGAGAGCCGAGAGATGGGGAGTTTCTTTTGGCAGCATTTAATGAAGTGAGTCTTTTTGAGCTTTTAGAGGACAATGAAATGTAGCTGTCATTGTGTGTCTATCCAGTAGACCATCCTAGAAGCTAAAGAGATCACATACCCACAAGATGAAGGCTAAATGCAACAATATCATCTGATTCATGGCTGCCCTCCTTCTTTATTACTTTATGGAAGTCTTTAAGTTTTTTGTTTCGCTTCCTTCCTTGTTTAATGATGCTGTGGAAGGGTCATGTTTAGCTAGATTGGTTTGTAGACTTTTCCCCTACATGATTTGCTTGTTACAAATGTCCTGATTAGGAGAGCAAAACGTGACTGTTTCCAGTCATTCCCTCCTGAGATAAGAGGACTAAAATATTTATGTATAAATACTTAGCACACCTATGCATGCACATACGATTTCTGGCACCCCTCTACCAATTGACATGTGGGGTACATAACAAAACTATAATGAAAAAGGAGCCTTTGCTTTATGACACACAGAGAACAAGAAACTGTGTGTTTAGAATTATAAGATTCTGCTATTCTTTTACAGGTAAATTTGCTGAAGACATATTTGGAGAGCTTTTTACTCAGGCAAACACCTTTGCCTTTCGTGTAAGCTCTCTAGTTGAGAGAGTTGACCGCCTTCAGATCAAAGTTACTCAGCTGGATCCCAAGGAGGAGGAAGGTAATGGTGCAAAATTGATATACTTTTAGGCCAACTACGCTAAATTGCCATAGCAGCAGCTGCGAAATGCTTGTGGACTTGGAATGAACTTGACACCTGCAGACTGTCAGAGTGTGGTCAGCTAACTTGCTTATCACCCCATGGATGTGTGTGTCACTTGGTAGTGATGGTAAAAGTGAGGACCTCTTGCTCCCCTGCTCTGCAGGTTTAGGGACACACATGCATAAGCCTGATACAGCAGCAGGCACCTTTTTTTTCCTTGTAGCTCCCTCCAAAGAGCTTCTGTCCTCTTCTCTTAAGTTGCACTGTTTAGTTGTTCCTGAAGGCCATGCAAGTTAGCTGTAGGGATTTTGGAGCAAGCTGAAATTGGAGGGCTTAATGAAGCAAAAATATAATCTGTAAGGATTTTGAGCTTTATTGGCCTCCAGAGATTTTTAGAAGGTGGTAGTTTTTGTCAATAACCATAATTCTCTTTTGTAATAAATATGTTCCAATACCTGGCTGCTATTTGACTGGTCATTAGACGTAAGAGGGGTTTTGGTTTTTTATGGGGGTGGGTGGAGGTGAACTGGTCAAAGGCCAATTCTACTTGGAAGTTTTTCTGAATGCATATAGATCTTCTCTTTGATTAAAGGGGGTTTCTCCCCCCCCCCATGTTCTGTTTTTGTGTGTATGTTTCTTTTCTTTTTTAAAAGCGTAATTTCAGGGGATACTGTCTTGAAAGCTCTATTGATGTGGCAGAAGGATCCCATGTTGTGACAGCAGAGAGTATTGAGAACTATAACTGGGCAAACATTGGCTTAGGTTGTGTTTGAAGTGGCTTTATTTTCCTTATTCTTTCATTTCTCTCCTCTTAGTGTCTCTGCAAGGTATTAACACCAGGAAAGCCTTCAAAAGCTCCACAACTCAGGACCAAAAGCTCTTTGACAGAGACTCTCTCCCTGTGCCTGTCCTTGAAACTTATGGCGTTTGTAATATGCCTCCACCTCTTAATATCCTCTCATCCTACAGGTAATGCACCTTCTGCTTCTAGCTAAGTGGGGAGGCTGCCCATTCAGTTGAGAAGGTAATGGACCTGCTCTTAAAGGGCTTTCTTCTGTACAGACTGTGGCGTGGTCCAGCTAGCCCATAAGAAAACCTGCTGACTCACCAAGGGGCCAGCGGACCTTCCTTACAAAGGCTAAAATGTCTTGGCCTTTTTAGTTGAGAGAAAAGTTGATGAGAGTGGTGGGCAGACTACACAATACAGATTTGTAATGTTAAGGAGATGGGGAAACTTTTTCTGCTACAGTACTAGAACACTCAGTTGAAATTAGGAACTGGTTTTGAAAAAAGAAGAAGCACTACTTCACACAGCATCCAGTTGACTTCTGCATCACTCCCACAGTAACTGGTGATGCCTTCTAGTCTTAGAAAACTGTTAAAAAGCAGTAAACAAATCTGTGTAATATAGGGCCCATCTGTGGTGGGTAGCCATGATACGTAAATGAAACTCCCATGTTCAGAGCCTGCCTAGCCTGAGTATGCTGGAGATATGCTGTGCATATGAGGCTCTAGAGCCAGCTAGCCAGTCACTGCTCAGCTAAGTGAGTCTTTGCTGCAATTCAGCAAGATGGTTCTTAACATTGCCTTCTCTGCAGTGGAGGGATGTCTAATGCCATGAGCCTGCAGCCTGGATTTCCTTTAGCCAAACGGCTCAAGGGCCATATTTCTCCACCCGTAGCAGTAGCATAATTTCATGCTCCTTCTGCACACCCTTGACAGATCAAGCATTTGACGGAACAGCATGTGCAAGGTGGAGAGTCAGGAGGGTTGCATGGTACATCCCTACTTTGCAAGTGCCCCTTCCAGTGGGAAATAAGAAGCTGCCCCTGCCAATGGAGGCCTTTTGCTTTCAAACGGAGGAGATGTCTGTCCATGAGGTCTACACTGGGCATGGACAAGTTCTTACCTAGCAGCTCCCTATATTATTTCCTGATGTGTTTCCCCATGTGTTATGGGGAGAGGCTGTTATTTAGTGGTAGTGCTCACACTTTCCATGCAGAAGGATCCAGGTTCAATCCCTGGCATCACTAGGTAGAGCTGGACTCTGGCCTGAAAGCACGGAGAACCACTGCCAGCCAGTGTAGACATTATGGAGCTAGGTGGCAGGGGTCTTATGTGGCCTGGAGGCCTCCATGCAGCTATCCCTGCTACTGAGGTTATTTGTAACTTCCCTTTTGGGAATTTTGAGAATTGACGTGCTTTGAAAAACGGTTTGGTGCTTTGTGGTATAGATTTGTAGTCATAGCAGTAAATAAGTTTCTGTGGTGGCAAGCCTAGCATATAACTTTGGTGTTTGTTCATGCAAGCTCTTTTGTGTAATCTTTCTGTTCCTTTCTTACTCCCTTTGTGCAATTTGCAGTGCATACATTTGCACGTATTATTGCCTGAAGTGGGTGCAGACGGTTCTTCTGAAAAGTGTGATTGTCTGTTGGTCCTTTTGCATCTCCAGAGACTGATACACATCCTAGAGGAGAATGTGCCAGTGATACCAGACAGCTTTTCTTTGCTTGCCATCTAATTATGTCATGTCATCTTGTGAAGATAGTACACATGGTGCAGTCGGAATGGGATCAGGGTTAAGAATACACATATTTACTCAGTCCCCATCAACAAATATCTTTTGAATAGGTAAAAAGTAATTACTGATAGCTGGAGGCAGCTGTCTTTGAGATGCGACTGCACTGCAGTGGAGGTGTGTGGCTGTGGGCTAGTGACTGAGAACCTGTTTCCTCTCCATGATCAGGGACTATGGGGTGTCCCATCCCCAGACTCTACAGTTTAAACAGATGTCTTGCTTCTTTCAGGAGCAGCCAGATGGGCGGAGTATAAATAATAAATTATTATTATTATTCCTTTTTAGCCTATTTATTAGAGCAGAGAATCTCTGCTCATCATAGGGTGGGTGGGAGGGAAGAGTAGAGAAAGAAACCCACCTAATACAGTGGTGCCTCGCAAGACGAAATTAATCCGTTCCGTGATTCTCTTCGTCTAGCGGTTTTTTCGTCTTGCGAAGCAAGCCCATTGACAGCTTAGCGGATTAGCGCTATTAGCGGTCTAGCGGCTTTTAGCGATCAGCTGAGAAGCGGCTTATCAGCGGAACAGCTGATAAGCAGCTTAGCGCTTAGGGAAAGGGCAGAAAAAAGCGAGAAAAAAACGCGGGAACTCGCAAGATTTTTTCGTCTTGCGAAGCAACCCCATAGAGAAATTCGTTTAGTGAAGCGCCTCCAAAAACGGAAAACCCTTTCGTCTAGCGGGTTTTTCGTCTTGCGAGGCGTTCGTCTTGCGGGGCACCACTGTACTTAACACCGGTTTTAATATACTTCTTCCAGGTGTGGCCTCTTCCACTTCCCCCTCCTCTTAGAAACTTAGAAGCTGTCAGCCCAAGTTTGGAGGACTTGCAGCCTCTTATCAGCCCCACACTTACTGAGCTGCAGCCCATTGTGTCTGATTGGACTACTTGTGAGAAAGCAACCAGTTTAGACTCTTTCCCACATGGCAGTCATAGTCCAACAACATCTGAGAGGGCAACAGGTTCTCTAACCCTGATGAATACTGTGAAAAATTGCCTTCTGCACCTGGAAGGAACAGCAAATGCCCTGGCTAGTGCAGGATGGGATGGAAAGATTCAATCCTCTTCCACCTGCCCCAGACGGTTTTTAAAAAAGAGGTGGGGGATGTTTTCATTCTTGGACCACAGCGTTTGCATCTGAAATTTGGTGCATCTTAGTTGGGCTTTAGGTAAACATTTGACTATCTTGTGGTGAGTCAGTCTCTCTCTCTCTCTCTCTCTCTCTCTCTCTCTCTCTCTCCCTCTCTCTCCCCCCCCCCCCAGGGATGACGGCAAAGAAGCACTTAAATTCTATACAGATCCGTCATATTTCTTTGATCTTTGGAAGGAGAAAATGCTGCAGGACACGAAGGATATCATGAAAGAGAAGCGGAAGCATAGGGTAAGATGAAGGGTATCTTTTGCTCTTTGTGGGTTTTTTATCCCTTAAACAGGGAAAGGCAAGATATAAGATATTGCCACTGTCTGAATGCAGGCAGCCCTTTTTTGAAGTGGACATGAACACACAACAGGGTTGGTTCTTTTTATTTCAGTTTAAGTAGATAAAGTGGAATCAAATCTGCATCATTGGGTGTTTGTGCTGCGACAAGTCATGCCATTTATTTACATGTGGAGATAATATTTAGAGGCTCTTCACAAATTCCATTGTGTTGTTAACATCTCTTCATTGAAGATAGTGAGGTTTGCATCAGAGTAAACACAAATACATAGGACTGGACTGCAAGCTTTTTACTCTGAAGAAAAATCTGGCTTATTTGTTGTAACTCATCAAGGCTGTCTTTAGCATTCTGGAAAATTTTCCTCCCTTTCCTCTGCAGTGTGTCAATTGTGTTGGGATTGTGCTCAGATGAAGCTTTTCCAAAACTAACCCCTTTCCCCCTGATCTGAGGCCTGCAATCCCGGGGGGGGGGGGGACAAAATAAAAGGGAAGGACTGAAGCCCCACTTATTTTTCCAGAATTTCCATGGCAGAGTGGCAGGGCGGGGAGAGAAGGCAAATGGGATCCAACACAATATGCTAAAAGGTGTTTTCTCTGAACCAAATTTTGACACTCCCTCTCCTTGATCTCTTCTGAGGCAAAGGGAGCCATGCTTCTCTTTTGCTTTGAAAGGGATTGTGGCTGTGCAGATTGTAGTTTTATGGCATGTGCATGAAGGTAAAGGTGAAGGGACCCCTGACCGTTAGGTCCAGTCACGGACAACTCTGGGGTTGCAGCGCTCATCTCACTTTACTAGCCGAGGGAGCCGGCGTACAGCTTCCAGGTCATGTGGCCAACATGACTAAGCCGCTTCTGGCAAACCAGAGCAGCACACAAAAACGCTGTTTACCTTCCCGCCGGAGTGGTACCTATTTATCTACTTGTACTCTGATGTGCTTTTGAACTGCTAGGTTGGCAGGAGCACGTGCATAGTTGCAGACAATACAGTATAGAAGGAGTTTTTTGAAGGTAAGAAGTGAACGCTATTGGTCTCTTCCACCTGGGTTGCAGGTAGAGTCTTTTGGGAGCTGGGACACAAGGTTTGGCATATTAGTAGCTTCTCCTATGTCCTATGAAGTCTAGGGTGAGGGGCAGCACTTGGTCATCTTTGTGTCTTTTGTTCAACATCATTGCAGGTTATTGTGGTAACTCATAATCCTTTTTATATATTTTCTAGAAAGAAAAGAAGGATAATCCAAATAGAGGAAATGTGAACCCTCGGAAAATCAAAAGCCGGAAGGAAGAATGGGAGAAAATGAAAATGGGACAGGAGTTTGTTGAGTCGAGGGAAAAACTTGGACCAGGAGGGTAAGAGCTTATTCAGCAAATGGTCTGCTTGGTTGATCTGAGTATGATCCACATAGCTCTGCTGTTCCTCTGGTTTAACATTTCAATGCTACTCTTATTGTGGCTTTTGTTGTTGTTGTTTAGTCGTTTAGTCGTGTCCGACTCTTCGTGACCCCATGGACCAGAGCACGCCAGGCACTCCTGTCTTCCACTGCCTCCCGCAGTTTGGTCAGACTCATGTTGGTAGCTTCGAGAACACTGTCCAACCATCTCGTCCTCTGTCGTCCCCTTCTCCTTGTGCCTTCAATCTTTCCCAACATCAGGGTCTTTCCCAGGGAGTCTTCTCTTCTCATGAGCTGGCCAAAGTATTGGAGCCTCAGCTTCACGATCTGTCCTTCCAGTGAGCACTCAGAGCTGATTTCCTTAAGAATGGAGAGGTTTGATCTTCTTGCAGTCCATGGGACTCTCAAGAGTCTCCTCCAGCACCATAATTCAAATCATCAATTCTTCGGCGATCAGCCTTCTTTATGGTCCAGCTCTCACTTATTGTGGCTTTTACATTCTACCAATAATCCATTTGGTGATAAGGTTTTATAACAAGTCCAGGAGTGAAACGTTTGTCATAAGTTTGCAACTTGCATGTATGTGGTGCTTAGGGGAGGTTACTTAAAATTGGCTGAGAGTCTTTAACAAAGTGTTTTCAGAATTTGATTATCCTTGGGCTGGCTTCAGTGCAAGCACAGCAGAAATGCAAAACACAAAAAACAAAAATGCAAGGAGCTTGAGGTTTCCATTTCTTGAATAGCAGCCCTGGGTCACATGGCAGCCCACGTGGAAACTGGAGGGGCTCTCTGGCTGCTTGTGATGTGGCACAGAGGTGGTCTGTTGCTCAAAGCAAAGTCAAGATTCGTATTGAGCATGACCCACCCATAGGCATGCCTGAAGCAGCTTTTCAGATCCTAGCCCAAGTCAGTTTTCTGTATCTCTGGTGCAGAAGTTCAAGGGCTTGAAAGCTGATTTCCCCACTTCTCAGATCTTCTTGATTTTGATAGCTGTCTGCAGGAGTCCTGTCTCATTCTGCTTTCACAAAACCCTCTCCCACTCCCAAATACTGCATGTTTATTGATTTGCATAATTCTGAAATGGGATAAAACGAAGAGGAAAATGAGCAGCTTAGATAGATAGATGTTAAGTACGTGATAGTGGGTGCATGTAACTGCATGCTATACAGCCTGATGGATTGTCTTAAAGTAATAGCTGCTGAACTTGCATACTGGTGCTTGGAGCCATTGCAAGTGGTAATAGGGACTGAGGTAGCTGCTCCTGGTATGACTTACTGGAATTAAGGTCAGAGCATGCTCTCCAAGCTGGCCATTCTTCATGAGGAACACAGCCATTTATAAGAAGAGAATTCTCTCTGCAGAATCCAAATTGAGGGTACTTTCTTCACCCAAACTTGGCCACAAGCTGCGTGTTCCTGTTTGGCCCCAGCTCATGACTGTAGAGGTGGCACTTCGGACATGGCGTTCTGGCAATCAGAACAATTCCCAGCTGGTTAGCTTGGCAGCATTCTAGGCGGTAGCTTTCTACCCGGAGAGATAAGCACACAAGATGATTCTGGCTCTTTCTGATACTCTTAACAGAAGGGAGGGATCAGAAATGGAACGGTTTAGTAGCCTTTCTCCTTTCAGTTGAATCAGAGATTTAATGGAACTGTCCATTTCAAGGTTGAATGCCACAGCAGGTGGGGAGAAGATGGCAGGGACCAGGTTTAATGGCCACTTCCCCATAAAAGAATGTGGCCTTCTGTTTTAGACCCATGTAGTATGAAGCTTCCACCCATTTTGCATTTTCCAAGCCTTCCTTTTAGGAAAAGAAACCCTCATTTTTCTTCCATACCACTTTCTTGTTTGTGGATTTTGCTTTTAGTTCTTGCCTGAGCTTCCACAGAATTGCATAATCGTATTCCTGCCCTTTAAGTGAGTGGACTGGAAAGCTGTGTACACTCAGGTTGTGGATACTTGTTTGTTCCTACTTGCTGTCCCTTTAAAAACATTAAAAACATAGCTTGTCTAAAGCTGCTCCTAAAACTGCAAGCATTTCTGTTGCAAAAGAGAAGCCTTTGGCTGTGCTGGAATGGAAGGATGATTGGCAAAGGTGTGCCCTTGCCTTGCCTCTTTTCCAGTGTGCCTTCTGCTGGGCCCTGATCTGAAGGTTATTAGAAGGGAGCTGCCCACACTATCACACTTTTCAGAGTCCCTCAACATGTGCCTGCTAGCGCCTGTTTTCCACACTGATGTGGTCTAGCAGTGAATTGTAAATGTCAATTAGATAACTTTAAAGGGTTTTCTTAATTGTTCAGGCAAGCAGGTGAAGCTTCAGTAACTGTGTATTTATGTCCATCACTTACAGCCAGTGCCTGTCGGCTTGGAGACATATAGCAAATTTGTAAAAACAAATGGAGCCTATATCTGAATTGGGTGCAGCACTACAGACATAATGCTGGCCACACAAATGAGTGTTTGTGATTTGCCTGAGTTGGTGTGATCATGAGCAGGCTCCCAGGACTGCACTTCCCACCTTTGGCAGGAGAAGGTTGTTTGTGTAAATTATTCACCAATGCTTTATCTTAAAGCAGTTCCTGTACTGGACACTTCACTATTTCTAACTGAATCCAATCTATATATGGCTAGATCACTTTCAAATGTGCAGGTAGGGACAGTTGGAGCTCCTAAAAATTGGTGGTCCTTTGGAGAGGACTTACCAAATGTTCAGAACATACATCGCAAATACATGTATGCACATATATTCCTTTCTAGCTCCTCCTGCCAGGAAAAAGTATGGAATATGCAGCCCCACCTCACTCTATAAAGGTCTGATGCAATGAGAGCAATCTGGGGAGCTGGAGAGTCCCCTCTATACCTGTGTTAGAAACTGAGATAAATGGCACCTTTAAGATAGGTTATGGGTGCAACAACAGAATGTCTGTTGTTGTTGTTTAGTTGTGTCCGACTCTTCATGACCCCATGGACCAGAGCACGCCAGGCACTCCTGTCTTCCACTGCCTCCCGCCGTTTGGTCAAACTCATGCTGGTAGCTTCGAGAAGACTGTCCAACCGTCTCGTCCTCTGTCGTCCCCTTCTCCTAGTGCCCTCAATTTTCCCAGCATCAGGGTCTTTTCCAGGGAGTCTTCTCTTCTCATGAGGTGGCCAAATTATTGGAGGCTCAGCTTCAGGATCTGTCTCTTCCAAATAAAAGCTTTATTTCAGTATTATATTCAAATCTCATTCTAATGAGTCAAATTTATATGTGGTGGTTTCCTTTTTTAAAGCCATAATCTTTATTGAAATTTTAACAATACATAATGAAAACAAAATAGGCGAATATAAAATGTTGACTAAGCAAAAGAACCTAACAGTGGGAATGTGCATAAACACAGCTCATAGAACATGCAGTTGTAACAGTAGGGGGCACAACTTGTATTTTAATTTTGTTTAATTAATAAACCCTTGCTGCTTCATGTGTGATCTCATAATGTTCCCCAGCTGCCCTGCCTTGCACACATTAGCAGGAGTGTCATTGGGATTGAAAGTCTTTTGACAGGGGCTGCTCTCTGACTCTTCATGGGCGCACAGCACCACTCTGGTACTGAAAATGGTAGCCTCTTACTAGACTTTCAATCCAAATGATCCGGCAAGATGCTACAGTTTTCGGTACCAGAGTGGTTCTGATCTTGATGGCATTGTTTGTATTTCTTCCTGACTTGAATGTTCTGGAAGTATTATTTACTTGGGGTCCATTGAAGCCTTGGAAGGGTTTTTATCTGATGTAATCTGTCTTGTCCTTTTGCTGATTTTTAGATACCCGTCTAATATGGTCTATCAGAATGGTAGCATTGGTTCCAATGAGAGTGTTGATGCCAACTACTACCCCCCGCCTCCGCAGCCAGATTCACCATTGCCTCCTTTGTACACAGAGGACAGTCTTCCACCACCACCAATGGAATTTAGGTAAGCACCACTGAAGGACCACAATCAATGGAATGAAAGAAGCAAGCTGTTTTGTTTTTCCATAAAACAAGTGCTTCCAGTAAGACCACAGTAAGCCTGTCATATAAACCCCATCCATGAAGCTTGTAGTGGTAGCTTGGGAGGAGACGTGCCCATTATTGTTTTTTAAGTAATCCTCAAAACACCTCACAAACAAGGGTGCTGCCCCGTGGTTTCTTGCCAGATACTGCTTAGGGTTGTGTTGCGCAGCACATTTAACCTTCATGGAGAGATCAGATTTCCTCCATGTTAGGCTGCTATGTGCAACCCAAGTGTCTTGCCATGATTGCGCATGACTCTCAGCCACGGTGAATCCAATTGGTGAGGAACAGCTGTAATTACTCTCCAGACTGGGGAAGTGTTTTACTAAGAGGGAGAGTATACTACTCCTTAGGGGAGGTATGTGGAGGAGGCGGGGAGTTTAGGTGAGAATTCACATACAGTGGTACCTCGTCTAGCGTCCGCCTCGCCGAGCATCCGTGGCAAACCCAGAAGTACCAGAACGGGTTACTTCTGGGTTCGCCGCCCATGCATACGTAGAAGTGCAAACCTCTCTGTGCACGTGCACAGACACGGCACCTTGTCCAGCGTCCTTTTCAGCCAGCGACCAGGGCTCTGGAATGGATCCCGGTTGCAAAACGAGGTACTACTGTATTTCTTTTCGTTACCATGAAATTGATGTCTCACTCATCCTGACATCCTGACATTCCTATGCAATTTTGTGTTAATGTGCCATATTCCTAAATCAAGTTCCGATGGGTTTCCTTCCCTCTTCAGGGTTGCTTTAAGAATGGTTCCTGTAGCTATCTTAGCTGGAAAATGCTATTGTGGAATGATGGGATTCCAAGGTACCAGCATTTCCTGGAGCTGGATTTAAAACAAACAAACAAACACACACACCCTGGCAACAAGAATTTTTAATCTTTTGAGCAAGCTGTGCTCACATACTTTCACATGTGTGCATGTGTTGGAATACTTTCCAAAGTCAGCCGTTGGATGCTAAACAGAATATTGGAACATTACTCCCAAACTCTTGGATCTCTTAGCCAAGAGTGATCTAATAAATGAAGCAAGTTACTATCTGGAAAACCTGAGAAATAGTGCTTACCCTTTTCCAGTTTATGATATTTGCAAAACTCATGGGACATTATTTCCCCTGTCTCCTTCCCAAATCTCTACTTTCAACAGCTATCCAGCACAAAATCAGAGTGGTTCCGGAGGGGTGAGAAAACCCAGCCTAGTCAGCCCAAGCCACCCTCCACCAGCTCCACCTATTGGCTCGCCACAGGGTGCCAGGCCAGGATTTGCACCACCTCCTGCACCGCCGCCGCCGCCACCGATGATCGGTGTTCCTCCACCGCCTCCACTGTCAGGCTTTCCGACTGCAGGCATCCCACCTCCACCATCTCCACCCTCCTTCCCACCTCACCCTGATTTTGCCGCCCCTCCTCCTCCACCACCTCCAGCAGCAGAATACGCTGCTGTGCCTCCACCCCTGGTACCCCCGCCAACAGGAGGTGCACCGCCCCCTCCTCCGCCCCCGCCCCCTCCTGGCCCACCTCCATCGTCTTTTGGCGGCATGGATGGGCCAGAAACCCATCTTCCACAACCAGATTCGGGGTCATCCAAGGCCAAGTCCTCATTGCCTGCTGTTAGTGAGGCTAGGAGCGACTTGCTTTCTGCTATCCGTCAAGGTAAGTCTCTTCTCATTTCGCATATCCTAAGTTTTAATGCCTGAAACGAGGCCAATGGATGAAGACACCTCCAGTGAAGACACCTCGCCAATGAAACGAGACACCTCCAGGTGTCTTAGTGCGCCCATCAGCCTCAGCCAGCATGCCTAGTGGTCAGGGATTATGAGAGTTGTGGTCCTGCAATGTCTGGACTAGACATTTCATGTATGTGTGTGTATTTTGGCGGGGCTTACTGGAGCTGCTAATTCCCTAGTCATTTAGCAAATGTGTACTGGGAATACTTGCAACAAACCTTCCTTTTTCACTCCAGTGAGGGCATCCTCTTTGAACTTTTGCAATTTAGCCTGTTTGTAACTGCCAATAACGTGTCCTAACCTGAGAAAGCAGTGAAAGAGCCACACTTTTTTACTCTCGTTTCCTTATTACTCATTTGAATTCTTCACTGCCAGTGAACCAAATTGGTTCAGACTATAGCTGTAGCGGAATATTAGGACCAGTTGAAACTTTAAAAACTGCATGTCTAAATAACTGCTGGTTTTTGTCTTTTCAAAGACTGCTTGTTGCTGCTTTCTCCCAGTATGCTTTACTTCAACCTGAGATCCTTTGCTCTTAACATAATTAGTCTTCTGCGCCACAGTCTTCAGATGATCATGTATTAGGCCCCTGCTAAGTCCTGCACCAGCAACGTTTTTTTAAAAAATCATCTCTTGAGATATAGCTTGTTTGTTTTCAGTTGGCCCTAATAAAGGTATTTCATATTACTCCCATGTCTGCCCCGCCCCCAACACTGAGCAGCCCTTATGGGGCAGTCCCACAACATTACCAAAGACCACTGTTCCCTGGAAGGACCACCTCTAACCTTTTCTTTCCTCCCTTGATAGGATTCCAGCTCCGTAAAGTAGAAGAGGAGCGTGAACAAGAGAAGCGAGAAGTTGTGGGCAATGATGTGGCAACCATCCTCGCCCGCCGCATCGCAGTGGAATACAGCGATTCTGAGGATGATTCTTCAGAGTTTGATGAGGACGACTGGTCCGATTAAACACCAGCCCACCATTTGGGGGTGGGGGGAGTGGGTTTGAGAGAAAACTTCTATAACTTCTGAGATTGCCAAAACCATTTCCCCCTTATTTTTCTCTCTCGTCCAGTAACCAAAGATCAATGTGCCCAACTTCCAAGTAACCACCAGCCTCTTTCCATTGTTGGGATTTGTGCCTCCTTCCAGCAAGAAGGAAACTGAAACTAACCCCAGATCTCCATATTCTCAGGGTCTTAATCAAAAAAATCTGCTCTCTTGGGGTTGGGAGATAATTTCGTAAAAACAAAACAAAAGATCATTGCCTGTCCTGTTGCAGTCAGTATGTGTTGGTTAAAATGATGGGCATCTTGAAGGGCAATAAAACTTCCAGGCGATGCTCTTCCGCTTTACAGCTTTACAGTGTGCATTGGAAATACTCTGCAAGCAGCCGGTGATTTGCCTTATCCAGTCAAATCGGCAAATGGATTTGAATTTCTATTCCCAACCCATCCCATCAACAATCTCCAGAATGCTCAATTCAAAATGTAAAGCCCAATGTTCATGAGAGTTGCACTATATACAGAACAGTTACTTCCCTCCCCCAATTCCTGTTTTGACAGTCTGAGGTGTGACCCAGAGGTCATAGATCCTTTTTGCCCAGTTCCATATTGCCAAGCTGGTTTCACTAATGATAGAATTAGTGCCTGCTGCATGGGCAATAACTTTCTGCCATGTTCCCCAAATAGAAAGCAATAAGCACTGGGCATGATTTTGTATTGCAGACATCTTGGTCTGTTGGGGGCCAAAAGTGGATCAGATTGGTTGGCACATCCGTTTCAAAATTATGAGACTGTAACATCTTATATTAGAGGCTGAGCAGCAGCAATTTCAAGCCATTGGCCCAAGCTCTCCGTCTCTTCAGGCATCACATGGGGACTTTGAGGATTAAAAAGTTGGTCATCTCTCTACGCCTAGTCTGCTTCACTAGCTTGCTTTAATCCTTCAGCAGTTAGTTCCAAGGTCTATAGCAGCAGCTTTAGATCCCCTTACCTCTTTTTAGACAGGTGCCTTTTTACATTAGCTTTTCTGGGTCAAGAGCTCTGGATACATTAGCTTCTCTGGGTCAGTTAGCTCCCTTGGCCAAGAGCTGGTGTGCAGAAGGTCCTTAAATTTATCTGGGGATCCTGGTTACTGGAATAATGGCAGCCACTCCCATAATGAGGGTGCTTGTTCTGGGTGCTAATTGGGAGCTCTCCTTTTTTTTAACCTGTTTGAAATTCTTTACCTTTCCACATGCCTCTCCTCCTTTTTCACACTGTGACATGCCTTGTAACAGCTTTCGTACACCAAAGGAAAGGTGTCATCTTGTTTCTTTCTGTCTCATGCTTCCAACCCTTTATTACATGTCCTTTTTTTTTTTAAGGGTGTCTGATGCCAGAGCTTAGTGTTGTGTTTTAGCCAAGGGACCAAAGTATTAAAAGCAGGCACAAATTTGTTTCGGACTGAACTCAGAGTCCCAGCGAGGGAGCGGGGAGAATTTGTATCTAAACTACACTATGAGGTTCCTTCAGACATTCCCTGATGGAAGGCTAGTGCTTTTTGCTTTTGGTGCAGAGCTGCTTTAAGCATATGTTTCCATTGTCTTGAGAAAAAGGAGACAATAGGCTCTTCACTGGTGGATTAGCACTCAGTGTTAGAACACAGGATATTTGTATCATAAAAAGGCAGGGGGGAGGCAGGGTGCTGCTTTCACATAGACCATGCATCCTGGAAGGTGCTGTGTCTGCTGTGATTTGGAACACTGAGTTTCTTGTTCAGGCACCAAGATCAGCAGCTGGCTTGTAATGTCTGTTGTATAATGTGCCTTGCAGTTCTTCCCAGTCTTTGCTCTCAAAATCTATGCAACAGAACCTGCAGCTTTGCAGTAGGGAACTATTTAGAGATGGCATTTGTGTGTGTGGTGTTCTGTCTAAGGCAGTGTTAGCCCTCCAGCTGTTTTGGGACTACAACTCCCATCATCCCTGACCACTGGTCCTGTTAGCTAAAGAACAAGTAATACTCTCTGCAAAGCCTAGTGTACACATTAAGGATCACTAAAAATGGACTGGTTATTCATGGACTTGCTACTCCCATTATTTTGTAATCAGGTCAGTGGTAGTTAGGGTGGCAGTTCACCCCACCCCATCCCACCCAGTGGATGGTTGCACACTGGCTAGCAGCTTGAACCTAAGTTTGTAATCGAGTGAACAGAAATAGGAGTAGTGGCCATCCTTAATTGTGCAGAATAAACATGTGAACTTCTCAGCATGTGCTTGGACTTCTAACGGTTTTATAGTGGTGATGATAACTTTCTGCAGTCTTCAGATGTGGATATAACATATGTACAGAGCAATTCATTTTAAGAGTTGAAAAATAAGTTACCTGTAACCAGTGCTATTTTTCTAGAAAAAGAGGTGCCGGAACTCACCATGAACACCTCCCTTGTTCTCTTATAATGCCAGTGGCGCCCACCTGAGAGGTGCTGGAACTGAGTTCCATTGAGTTCCAACTGAAAAAAAAGTCATGCCTGTAACTCAGGTGCTCCCTGCTAAATCTGTGTCTGCTGTTGCCCTTTGAAATGGGCAGCATGATGCATTGGAGAATGACATGAAGTCAATGGGAGTATAAGATGAATGGTTTAAAATAAGAGATTGTTTGCCCAGATTGTATCATTGAGGCTTGTGAACCTCTGGCTGCAGCCGTCAAAATACTGGGTGCTGTCAAAATACTGAACAGCCTGCCCCATTTTTGCAGTTTAGTTTTGCTGTAGAAACAGGTATCAAGCTTTCTAAAACAAATCACACTGTCTTCTCTTGAAACATCTGCTAGTGTGTGCTGGTAACCAAAATGGAAACAAGATGTGTGTCCGGGATGGTTTCCATCATTCAGTTGGCTTTTTTTAAAGCTATTTTGACTGTAGAATCACTTGTCTATCATGGGTGTTGTGTGGTTTCTGTTGATTGGTTTTTAACCCCTCCTTGTGGGTTCTTAAATTTTACTTAGCAGTCTTCTAAAGTAGAGTGATAGGGAACAGCCATTGTTCAGTTAAGTGAAGGGGGGAGCAGATTTCTTGAAAACCCTTATGCTTGAGCCTTTTTAGGCCACAGGACTCTTAAGCACATCCGCTAGAACTGCGGTACCCCCCATTGCATTCTGCAGAAAGCTTGCCAGTTACTCTGCCCCCTTCTCTTTTACTTCACAGCACATTTGCGAGTCAGTCCTTTTTTCAAGCTCTTTTAGCCTTTGCTTTTAAAGTGCTCTTACTCTTCTTCCTTGGCTCCAATTTTCGACCACAGCCACCTGGGATGCAGAGTGTTCGGTCTTAACCCTCTCCTACAGCCAATGAATTTCCCCTTCTTTCCTTGCTTCTCCATCACCGCTGACCAAATCCAAGGAGAAAGACCCTTGAATGTCCCAGAGGCCACAAGCAGCCTTTCAGCTCTCTAAAATGTGCCTCCTTTTGAACTACATGCTTGGGGAAAGGAGAGAGTGTCCTTTTTGACAAGCTGTTCATGCCTTCAGAGACTCTCAAGCTGTTCTGTGTTTGATTTTCCTTTGTATGTACCTTAAAAAAATCTTTATAAAGTGTGGGGTGGGATAAGGGTCTGATTATATATATTTTTTTTGTATTGCCGCTTTTAACACAATTCATTTTAAATGATTTTTTTAAAAAACTAACCAATTTCTTTTTGTTTCCTGTCTAGGATGATAGATGACTTTGATAAGTGCCTTATTTCGTATGACACAAATATATTTATAAGAGTAATTATTTCATGTGTATTGTTAAGGGCTCGCCTAAACAAAAGATGGAATGCTGAAAGAAACCACCTTTAATTCTCCCCCAGTACACCTGGTGGATTTTACGGTAGAGAAACATCATTAGATGCAAATTGGTATCTGGGGGGAAAGCAGTTATGACTGGAGTTGCTTGATTCTTACTGGGGGCAAAATATTCCTATCAGACCAAGGGTTGGTTCACATGCTTCTGAGTGGTAGGCACAATGGCTGCTGCCATGTTTTCCCAGATTGATCATCATGTATATTTTCACATGCTTATTGAATAATGAGGCATGTGGTCAGACAACCATTTTTGTTGCTGTACATGCAAAACTTACTAGATGCCCAGAAACTGGCTGTTGCCATAGATCCAGTGGTTGTGTGAACTTGCTCTTGGGTGGCTCTAAGAAAATATTGTCTGATCTTACCAGAAAATGCTATTATGAGCCCACCCTTGCTCAACACTGAGGCCAGTAACGGTTCGATGGTGAGGTGCCAAATTTTCGTTTGTCCACCTTAGGTGAGGAGGGAAGTAACATTGTTTTCCTTCATTACCTTCAAACAGAATTTGGCCCTCCTTGTACATCTGATTATTATTTCTGGCTACAGTTCTTAATCCAGACTTTTTAAATAATTGCTTTTATAAACTCTTCCAGTCTTCTCTCTCTCTCTCTCTTTTCTTGAGGGACTTTTTGTAATGTACATGTGATTTTAAAAAAATACTTTTTACCATGTAAACTTTAAAGAAATGATAAATTCTTTCTCGCCAATCAAAAGTTGTGTTCATATTACTTGGAAGTGGAGGGGGGGATGATACGTTTGAGGTAGGAGAAGTGTAAGATGCTTTCTCCTTCATGCTCAGTCTGAGGATTGAAAAGGCTCTTAAACTGCTGTTGTGTCTATGCAAACTAAACTTAAAAAGGAGGTCACCTTCCTCAGCCTCCCTGTGCTCATAATGCCCCAAATAGATAGCTAACCTTGTCATTTGTTTCCAGGAAATTCTATCTGTCAAAGCAAAAATGGTCTTGCCAGATCAGATCAAGACTGTCTCATCCAGCAGTTCATCTCCCAACAGTGGCCAGCCAGATACCTTGAAGTTCACGGGTAATAGCTGTGCCCTGTTTGCAATATGAATGCACTACCTTCAGTCACGAAAGCTCTGTTTTTGGCTTAATCATGGCTATCTATTTTCTGCACATTTGTCTAATCCGCAAGAAAAAACAACCAACCCACATCAACCATATGTGTAGCAGAAATTCCACTTAGCCTGGTCGGTGTCTGTAAGATTGAGGGTGGTCCAAAGCTTATTTTAGGTGGAGATACATAAAACTTCAGCTCATATTCAGGTTGTTTGTGCAACTCTGTTGAATCTGGGACTGGCACCTGGAAACAGACTTCAGTTATGCATGTTACCCGTAACACACACATCTCCCTAAAAGATTTTTAAGAAGTCTGGATTGACTCGTGAAAGAGCCCTGGACTCTGCAATGCAAACAGAGAATTCTGCATTTACAGAAGAATGTCCGTAGTGGTTTCCCAAATCCAAAATACAACTTTTCATGTTCCTTCCTTGCCCTTATCACTGTTCCTAATAAATCCTCACTTGCTTTTCTCTCCACCAGCTCCCCCAAAGTTTCAAATTCATTAGTTCAAGAAAAAATAGTGGTACAGAAGGATGCTATAGATGTGTTTTTGTTCTGTTGGTGGGTTTTGCCAGTCAGTTTGGTGTCCTTGGCCTTCTGCAGTAAGTATTTTGTCATGATTAGGCACTGGCCTCGCTTGATTTTATTGTATCTTCCCCACCCCACAAAATAGTGTATTAAAAACAGTGACACAAAAATGGCAAAACTATTAAATCTATATAGCCATTGGCCATTTCAAATATCTAGAAGTTTAGAGAATGTCTGCAAGGATAATAAGAGGTGGATGGAGACCAGGGTTTCAGTAGTGGGAAAAACTCTCACTTAAAGGGAGTATAATTAGCTAGGCAAGATCTCCTTTCTTATTCTCAACTGCTGGAGGAGTCATCCCAGCAGCTTCTGATTTTCTCAGCCTGCACCAACTAAAGGCCACATAGCTCAAACATCTTTCTGTAATCTGAAGCAGGCATTGCTCAGCATGCCAAATTTCCTGTTGGATTGTGCATTTGTGTGGAAAAGCACGGGGGGAAATAATCATACTAAACAGAAAGCTCGTTCCCAGAAGACATCTGTTTGTAGAAGAAATACCAAAAATCCTTAGGAGAAGAAACCCCCAAGACAGGAAAAACCACCCAAACAGTTCATGTGGACTGAGTGTGCTGAGTAGCCATGGAATGCAGACCGGGAGAATGGGAAACAGACTGGGGAAGGGAGTGAGAAGAAGGGGGAAATGGTTTATCCAGCAAAAGGCCAGGCCTGGAATCTTGAACAAGAGCACCCCACCATTTGTATCAAATATTTTTTAGAATATTCAGCATCCATGCTCACAGAAAGAAATTGGCCATTCATTTCAGGTTGCTGTAACACCATCTTCTATTTCCTTTTGCTGGAATTCTTCATCAGTATACTGCTAAGACCACCGGGGAAGTGACCCAGGCTGTATAGAGTACATGGTTGCACATGGCTTCCCCTAAAGAATGCTGGGAATTGTAGTTAAGTGTGGTGGAAGCTGCAGCTCTGCAAAGAGTAAAGCCCAGCTCCCAATATTCTTTGGGGGTGCCATGGCCTTTGTGCAGAGCCACCCATGAGGCACGGTGAAGTATCTGCCTTAGGCAGCGAAAGTGCAAGAGGCAGCTCTCTGCCACTTCCACCCCTGGCAGAATGCCCCCTCTCACCAGGAACATTCCAGCACACAGTGTTGCCACTTGTGTTCTCAGCCCCTGAAGCAGAGAAGACAAGCGTCAAGGCCTTATGGAGCGCTCTCCCTTTTGCCGAGGGAGGGGTTCCAGCCTGCCACTTTGCCTCGCATCTTTCCCGCCGCTGGGGTGGCAAGGATGAGCATTAAAGCATCGCAGAACGCTCCCCCTCTCGCCAAGTGCATCTGCCTATGTGATCTGTGGTCATTAGTTAACAACTTAGGTTTAGTTAGGGCTGGTAGAACCAGCAATAATTACAAGACTCACAGTGGTTTCAAGATCTAGAGAGAGTTTGGGCAGGCATCCACTTGAATATTTCTGCCTCCATGCTTGTTTTCCTCACTGGAAGTGGATTGGACACTGCAATGTTGTTGTTTTCTGTCAACACAAATTTGGGGAGAGAAATAAGAGGGAGGTTGATTACTAAATGTGCAAGCTGCTTCTGGTGATATCAGCTTGCAGGGAGATGCCCTATGGTGCTCACATTTCAAACCCTAAGACTTTGGGCAGGAGTCATGAATAGGTGTACCAAAATATCTCAGTCCCTGGCCTGCCCCTTGATTCTAAAATGCACACGGTTGAGTCATTCCAAGCTTTATAAAATAGTTTTTAAGCTTCTCCTTGGCTTGCTGCTTAATTAAGGGGCTTAAGACATTTTGAGAACATTTGGGGAAAGAAGCAAGCTACCATGGTTTGAAAATGAGTTGAGGAAAGAGTCTCAGTACAAGAAGCCAGGATGGTGTAGTGCAAAGGGCCAGACCCAGTAGGGAGGTCAGTGCTCCTAAGGGCCACTTTTGGGCCCCTGCCAATCATGACAGGTGATTGTAACATGAGACATGCCCCATGTGAGATTTCTTATGTGAACCTGGACCTACAAGTCATTCCAGAGATAAAACAGACAAACCACTGGGCTAAATTCAAGGTTTTAAAGTCCTTTAAAAGCTTGGGATCAGAATACCTGAAAGATCGACTCACTGAATTGATCCCTGCTTCCTGCAGATGCTATCTTATCAAGAAATCTGTTCTGCACAATGTAGGAATTGGACTTCTAGTGTGGTGGCACCAGCCCTTTGGAATTCCCTCCCCTCTGTCTCTATTGTCTTTTTGGCACCTACTGAAGACCTGCTTCTAACAAGCTCTTTTGCAGCCTGCATCTGTATTGGAATTTGGTTTTAGTTTTTTTGTCTCCTGTACATTTGCTGCCCTGAGCTCCTTTGGGAGGAAGGGCAGGAAATAATAAGAATAAAGATAGTAAATAATTTATAACCACCACCATCCCAAAAGAGAGAACAAGACCATGCTGAAAATGGGCAAAGGTTTGGCTTTAGAAGTTGTGGGAAGAGTAAGGTGGGGAGGACTTGTGCAGTGCTGAACCACCCTTGCCTCTGCCACTTAACTCCTTTCTTCTGGAGACCCTGAGGAGGAAGCCTCACATTTTTGTTCAGAGCTTGAGATCAGGCAACTGCTGAGGTGATGGTATCTGGTGGTGATGTCGCAAAGTGAGCACTTTGCAGCAGAAAATCCAGGGGTTCACTCATTTGGAGGACCCCCCCCTCCTGATGCTAGTATTTCACATTTAAGGTAAAGGGTAAAAGGACCCCTGACCATTAGGCAGCCAGCGTACAGTTTCCAGGTCATGTGGCCAGCATGACTAAGCTGCTTCTGGTGAACCAGAACAGTGCACGGAAACGCCATTTATCTTCCCACCATAGCGGTACCTATTTATCTACTTGCACTTTGATGTGCTTTTGAAGTGCTAGGTTGGCAGGAACAGGGACCGAGCAACAGGAGCTCACCCCGTTGCGGGGATTAGAACTGCCGACCTTCTGATCGGCAAGTCCTAGGCTCTGGTTTAACCCACAGCTCCACCCGCGCTTTAGTCAAGTCCAAATAGGTGTCCAAACAAGATAGTTAGAAGATACTCCCCTTTTCCACATGGGAAGGTGTAAGATGTTAAGAGTGGGTATTTTCTTTCCCAGCTTGCAATTCTGCAACCATATGGGTTCACAAGATCCACTTCTGTTGGTTAGCACGTCACAGTATAGGCGTGCAAGAACATTTTCAAATACATGGGTTTTTTAAGTTAATGTATATTTCAGTTAGTTTTGATTGATTACTGCTGTTAATAGGAGCTGATTAGGATGGGTTGGTCTCCCCCCCCCATCCCTTTTCCATTTCCCCTTTTTTATTTGCAAAAAGAAGAATAAATGCTTTCCACATTCTGAAAGAAAAGTAATACAAATTGCCATGAAAAGAGGGTGGCAGTGCAAGACCATTAAACCCAGAGTCTTAACATTCCTATCTCCCATTTCTGTGTACCTAACTACCCTCTAATTAAGGAGGAAGATTGTAATCAGGAAATACTTTGTGGGGAGCAGTCAGATACTGGGGTGCTTAGCTAAATCCTGCCCTCTGCGTATGCTTGAGGCTAGAAAGTAAGCTCATCTCAGCAGTGAGCTGCATTGGTTGACTTGGAGATGGTGGTGGTGACGGCTGCTCCTGCCAGGGGCAAATCCCAGCAAGCAGAAATATCACAGCTGCGGCTTCTCCCTCAGGAGTTTGCTACTTTCCAAGCAGAGCTGCTAGCTGGCGTGTGAAATCATTAACCACGGAAACCTCGCTTTGCAGCCTCCCTTCTCTGAAAAATTAGAAAAGGGTAGCTCTTGTCAGTTGGCAGGGCGGGAAAAAGTTTTAAAGCCAGATCAGATTCTCCTCTTAACCTGGATTGATGGGTGACTGGTTGGTGGTTTCCACTGTCCAAATCAAGCTTCAGTTTATTAATGTCTGTCTGTTTAACTGATGGACAAAATCAGTGACATGGTTGAAAAACACTTTTATTTATGGGCAAAAACTCTATATGGGTGTCTGATGATCCTAAGATTACTAGATATGATTAGTTGACATTTTAAATCCCACAAACTGGACACCATAAAGCCATCCATCTTACATGCTGTCTGCGTGTTAACATCAACACTGCTCTGCTTTTCTGTCCTCTCTGCACCGATTGGCTAATGGTTGCCCATTGACTCATAACTTTTCTTTAATGCACAAAAACAGGCATGGTGGATGTTGTGGACTTTCAGATGCTGCTAGGTTGCAACTCCCATCAGCTTCAGACAGTATGACAATAATTAGGATGATGGAAGCTGTAATCAAGCAGTAACAAGCTTAGGTTCTCCATCCCTGTGCTGGAGCAGGGGTGGGGCACCTTTTTCAGCCCAAAGGCTGCATTCCTTTTGGCAACCTTTGGAGGGCCGCACCTTTGTACAGTAGGCTAATTTCTACATCCCTGCACCTCTGCCCGCCATCAAGAAGCATCATCAGAGTTCAGTGACACATTCCAGCCAGGCAAAAACACAGGGGCAGGGGGAGGAAGCAGGATCAGTAAGGGGGGTGGCTAAGTGAGAGTTCCAAAAAGAGAAAGGCTTCTGGGCTTCAGGTTCTCCCTGCACTAAAGGAAAAATCCTTGTGCTTTGCCAACCTGTCAGGTGGAGGTTGGAAACCTGTCTTTCCTAGCCTTGTCAATTGTTTTTGATTCCATTGGACTTACTGGAGATATTTTGTCCTCCCACCCTTTTTTGGTCCGTGTGAGCCCACAAAGCAGCTACCCAAAGGATTCAAGCAAATGCATCACTAAAGCAAATCCAATCAATAGGGGCTGAGCCACAATGGTTCAGGGTGTACAGATTGCAAGAGGCAGGTCTTGTGGAAAAGGAATATCGGAACGGCATTCCAAGACAAGCATCCTGTTTCCAACCAACTGAAGACTGGTTTGAATTAAGTACCGTAAGTTGTGACGCAGGTGGCAGGGTAGTTGCTCAGGTATTGCCAAGTCAGAGGAGATTTGTTGCGCTGAAAAGGGACAAAAGAGGGCACTGGTTGGCATCAAATTGGCATGTGTTCTTGAATATGTGAACATAGGAAGCGGTGGTTCCTGCATCGCAGGGAGGGGGTTGGAATATATGGGCCTTTGGGTCCCAGTTCTGTGATTCTGTGCGGTACACAGAAATACAATACATAGCATAGTGGTAAAGACTGGTCTGTGCACTTGCCCAGTCTGCTGTACAACTGCTACTAACAGTTGATGGGCAACTTCAAGGCCTCCTCTCTCTCCCTTCTTAGGGTTCTTTAATCTGTGAACCAGCCTTGAACTGAACAATCTTTCAATCCAGGCTTTTCTGTGGAAGGAGGTTGGTATAATATGACCACCTTACTAAGTCACAAAGAACAAGTGGCTACTGTTTTCCAACACTCAAGGAGTTTTCCTATTGCAGTAAAGGACAGAAGATACCCGGAAGATCTTTTGGTCATAAATATGGCTTTCTGCCATGGAACAGACTCCCCCCCCCCCCCCGTTCTGGGGCTTATTGGAGGGTACTTAGCATACACACAGCACAACTGTAGGCATATCAGACTTATTAAGTTTAATGAGACTTATTGCCAGATATGTCTCTAGGACTGCAGTTAAAAAGCTACCCTTTGGTATCTGCCAACATAGTTTGGTGTTGCATCACTTTTTAACAAACAGACACTATAAATAGCTGCTGAGGGGACCAATTGGGACCAATGCTGGCTGGTGTCCATTGGGAGTGGTGGGGTGGAAGGCAGGAAGACCCAACAATAGGTGGCGCCAGAGGCAATGGCAGGCAGAGCTGCTGTTTGGTTGTAAGAAGATGGGCAGATAGATGGGCAGGCTGAAGTTGGTGAGGCAGTTCCCCACTTGCCCTTATTGACCGGCCTCCACTGATTAGGGGCATGTAGAGAAGGGTCAGAGCCCCAAATAAAAAGACTCTTCCCCCATGCCACCCCAAATCTGCTATCTGGCACTGGGCAGAAGCTGCTCTGAGCATTTCTGAGCCCTGCCACTGAATGAACTAAAAGGTTTAAATTGATTTAACCAGCTGATTAAACCAACAAATGCTTTTAGCCCTATTAAAAATTGATCGGCTCCCTAATGAGGGAATGCTCAAGGTGATTTACACAATTATTTAAAAACAATGAAACATTGCAATAGCCATTTAATACCAAAGCAGCCGCACAGAGAGCAGTTTAAAGAGTCTTTCCAAAGTGGCAGTTTTCAAAGCCTGCCCAAACTGTACGCCCCTCCCCCCCGCCACACACTTAAAGAGAGGGGGGGTGGCAATTGTGAGGAGCAGAAGCAAGAGCTGCAGGGGCCTCTGGTCAGATAGGCAGCAGACTCTAGCTGCGCCACGGCAGGGGGGCAAACAAAGTGATCAACATATGAGCCTCTCTGGGCCAAGGATGGGAAAGGTTTTTCCCCCCAAAGAACCTTCTGGGTAGCCTGGAGGAATGGAGGTCAAAACTAACAGACTATGCAGAGTTAGACAAATTAACAGGGAAAATTAGATACCAAAAAGACCAGAAATTCATTGAGGACTGGGGGAAATTTACAGAGTATTTGAAAAACATATGTGAGGATAGCACAACGCTAGCGTGTTTCAAAGAAGCTTTGTGAAAATAGAAGGAGTATTGCCAAAAGGCAAGCAAGGATAGAAATATAATATTTAATGGCAATATCTAAAGAAGGAATGTGAGGAGAGGATTTGAACTACGAAAGATTGTCAGAGAAGTTGAGGGAGGTCCAAACAAGGTGAAATATGTGATATATAAATGGATTGGTTTATTATTATTATTTTTTTATGGAAAAACTTCAATAAAAATTTATTACGAGTAGAACCTTCTGGGTAGCCTGAGGGCCACATGCCAGTGGTGGGTGAAGCCAGAATGCAAATTCTACCTTCCTAAAGTAGGCCAATATTGACACACGCAAACACACCACACTCTATCCTCCATCCAGAGAAGCAAGAGGGGGAGTGGCCAGAGGGGGCAGACTGAGGTGCCTAGAGGGCTGCATTTGACCTCCAGGCCTGAGGTTCTCCCTCCCCTGGGGAACTCCGACCGTTAGGTCCAGTCAGGAACGATTCTGGTGTTGTGGTGCTCATCTTCCTTTACTGGCCAAGGGAGCCTGCATACAGCTGGCTCCCTGGTCATGTGGCCAGCATGACTAAGCCACTTCTGGCGAACCAGAGCAGCGCATGGAAATGCCGTTTACCTTCCCACCACAGCAGTACCTATTTATCTACTTGCACTTGACATGCTTTCGAACTGCTAGGTGGGCAGGAGCTGGGACCAAGCAACGGGAGCTCACCCCGTCGCAGGGATTCGAACCGCCGACCTTCTGGTCGGCAAGCCCTAGGCTCTGTGGTTTAGACCACAGCACCACCTGCGGTTCTCCCTCCCCTGGGGTAGGCCTCAGTTATTCTAATCTACAACGAGCACAAAAAGCTTCTTTCATGAAGCTGGAAGTTTCAAAGGCACTTTCTGTTGGCTACTGCTCTGACTTCCTCGTGGCACCTGCTTACCTGGTCCAGGTACCCCGAAGGAGAGGCTAATTGCCTGCCAGCATTAACTTGTTCCCAACCTCAATTGATCAGAGCCTGGTTCTGATAACGCCAAGGTTTCAGGCTCGACCCCCGTATGGGGCAGCTGCTTATTCCTGCATTGCGGGGGGTTGAACTAGATGACCTTGGATAAAATGGATTGTTTCAAGAAGTGGCAGAGAGATATTTCTAGATTTGTCTGGCAGGGCAAGAAACCTTGAATAAAATTTAAGATACTAACTGATGCTAAAGAAAGAGGCGGATTTGCCCTGCCAGACCTTAAACTTTATTATGAATCAGCCGCTTTTTGCTGGCTGAGAGAATGGTTGCTTCTTGAAAACACTGACGTGCTGGATCTAGAAGGTTTTAACAACGTATTTGGGTGGCGTGCATATTTGTGGTATGATAAGGTCAAAGCACATAAAGCGTTTAAAAACCATATTGTCAGAAAAACACTGTTTAACATCTGGATAAGATATAACGACTTACTCGAAAATAAAAACCCAAGGTGGTTGTCACCAATGGAAGTGAAGGCTTAGAAAAAGCTCAATATGGAGGCCAAATGGCCAAAATATTGGGAAATTTTGGAACAAGAGGGAGATAGATTAAAACTACAGAGTTTTGAAAAACTAAAAAATAGAGTGTGAGATTGGCTCCATTATTATCAAATAATGGAGGCATATAATCTGGACAAAAAAATTGGCTTCCAGGTGGAAAAATCAAAATTGGAAATAGAACTGTTAGATCCCAAAAGTAAGAACTTGTCAAGAATGTATAACTTGCTATTGAAATGGAACACTCAGGATGAAACGGTGAAATCAGCCATGATTAAATGGGCACAATATGTTGGACATAATATTATGATGGCTGACTGGGAACAGTTATGGACCACAGGTATGAAGTTTACGGCATGCAATGCCTTAAGAGAGAATATAATGAAAATGATATACAGGTGGTACATGACACCAGTCAAGCTCGCAAAAATTTATCATTTGCCCGATAATAAATGTTGGAAATGTAAAGAGACTGAAGGTACATTCTTTCACCTTTGGTGGACATGCCCAAGGATTAAGACTTTCTGGGAGATGATCTACAATGAAATGAAAAAGGTATTTAAATATACCTTTCTGAAGAAACAGAGGCCTTTCTCCTGGGCATGGTCAGCCAATTGGTGCCAAAGAAGGATAGAACTTTCTTTATGTATGCTACAACAGCAGCAAGAATTCTTATTGCAAAGTACTGGAAGACACAACATTTACCCACCCGGGAAGAATGGCAGATGAAGGTGATGGACTACATGGAACTGGCGGAAATGACTGGCAGAATCCGAGACCAGGGAGAAGAGTCGGTGGAAGAAAATTGGAAGAAATTTAAAGCTTATTTACAGAAACATTGTAAAATTAAGGAATGTTAGAAGGAGGCTGGAATGAAGTTATGTGGCTTTAGCAGAAATATTATAAAGGACTAAGTAAAAATAGACTGTTAATGGATGAAAGGAGGAAAGGTAAAGTTACATTATATTATAAATTATAGGATAAAAATTGGGAAAGATGGAAAGGATTTGCTGAAATAGCTAACCGAACTAGAATACAAAAAAGGGAGGTGCGAGGAGGTCAAGGAAACAAGCAAATGAAAGATAAGTTATGGGAAGGCTCGTTGTGTTTTTCTAATTGTTTCTATTTTTCTGTTTTTTATAATTATTTTTTCTTTTTTCTATTCTCTTTTTTCTATATTGTGATGTGTTGTTTAGTTTTTGTTTAACTTGGTGTTCTCTCTTTTTCTTTTTGTAACCTTTAAAACTTTAATAAATATATTTTTTAAAAAAAATAGATGACCCTCAGGGTCCCTTCCAACTCTAAAATGCTATGATTCTTCTCTGCTAGCTGTGATTTCTCAGGATGGAGCTCCTCACAGCTCCAACTGCCATGGGCTCTTGGAGTCGAGGAGAGTGTATGCATTTGTGTGTCCAGATGCTGCTTTTACAGGCGTCTGGCCTCCCAAGACCTGTTTAATTTTCTCCTTCCAAGGTGGCATTAGCAGCAACTGCGAGACAATGCTGCCGCCTTAACTCGGACAAGCGGTCTATCCTCTCCAACGCTGACGTCATGCTCCTCCTTTCACCCCCTCCATCTTAATTCCCCCTCTGAGACGGAGGTGAGATGTGGTGCTGCCAGCGCCAATCAGCGTTAGCAGTGCAGGTCTGCCGCTGTCATCTCGGTAGTGTCGGCTGGGTGCACTATTCAGCCATCCGCCGAGGACAAAGCAGTGGATGTTGCAAACCGTTAGGAGTGCGGGGTGGTTTTTCTGCGCAGGCTTCAAGATGTCCTGTTTATTGAGCATTGCTCCTGATTAGTTTGCAGGAAGATCAGGCATGGCAGGCTAGTTAATGAGCGTTCATTCTGACTTGTTTGTGGAGTGGTTAGATTACGTTGTTTGTGTCAAAAGCAGGGGCTGTCCCCCACTCTCCCAGCACTTACCTTATCACAGTAATTCTAGTTCCGTGGGGAGTGAGTTTGTTGCTCAAGACCTCCCAACCAGCTCTGGCCACATACCCTTCATGCATTTAAAGCACACGACTTCCCTCCCAAGAATCCTGGGAACTGCAGTTTGCCTCTTTCAGAGCTACAATTCCCAGCACCCTTAACCAACCACGGTTCTCATGATTATTTGCTGGAAACACATCTTTGCATGCATGGTATGTACGTAATCTATAAATGCTGTTATGGGAATTGTAAGGTCTAAGATATAAAATAAATGTTCATAAATGTACCAGACAAACAAACAGATAGATAGATAGATAGATAGATAGATAAACTACATGGCTGAAACAATACAGGAAAACATTCCTGAAACCATTTTGACTCTCCCAAATTGACCTCAAATGTTTCTCTGCAAGGAGGAAGGAAATGGGAAAACCTTCCCATTGTCTCTTTGCTCACGAATTCTGTCTTAAGGGCGTATCTGTGTATGAATAGGGTGAGCCTGTGACCTGTATTTAGGTATTTACCATCACAAAAGAATGGCCAGGATGCCCAGGTAAAAGCAATAAGTGACTATTATCAGGTATCCTGGCAGACAGGTTTTTTGCTGTAGACCGCCCCTTCAGTGATGTATGTATGATGTATTGGGGGGTGACCTTGAGCTACAGAGCGGCAATTTCAAAAGTCTATACAGTGGTACCTCAGGTTAAGTACTTAATTTGTTCCAGAAGTCCATTCTTAACCTGAAACTGTTCTTAACCTGAAACACCACTTTAGCTAATGGGGCCTCCCACTGCTGCCACGCCGCTGGAGCATGATTTCTGTTCTCATCCTGAAGCAAAGTTCTTAACCTGAAGCACTATTTCTGGGTTAGCGGAGTCTGTAACCTGAAGCGTATGTAACTTGAAATATATGTAACCCGAGGTACCACTGTATAAGAGGTTGCACACCAGTGTTCTGGGTTCCTCCTCCCTCCTGCATAGGGGCAGGGTGAGCACCCTGTTGCAACAGTTAATAAAGATCAGGCTTACTAGCTGCTTTGCTCCTCAATATTCTCTGGTTGGCCTCTGTTATTTTCTCCTACCGGTAGAGAACCTACATAAGGGCTCTATATGGGCTCTTGGGTACCCCCATAAGGGAAAAGGAGCAGTTTTTCTTATAACAATGCACAACCCAAATTTGTGGGTGTGTACAGTAATTGAATCCCATCTGGATATAGTGGTGGTATCTGGAAATGTTCTGTGTTGGACTGCCATTTCAGTGACCCAACTTTTCTCTGTGTTACTTCATGCCTCCCCAATCCCTTGCTATGTTGTGATTCTGCAGGCTGTTTTTGTGTGGAAAGCCTACAAGCCAAGCTTTTAGAAATGGCTGACATTTTTACTGTTGACTCCACAGCTGGGTCAGAAGCAGAAACGGCCTTTTAAGCCAGGCGTGGCTTTGTTCCTAGCCTCCCGTCCCCCATCCTCACTCCCCAACCTGTTTGCAAATAACTACAGGCTGCCACAGGAGGAAATGTGAACTCAAAGCTTCTGCTGCCTGGCAGTGTGTGAGGCTCAAACGCTTAACAAAGGCCAGCTCCTACGTGCCGAAGGCTTAGAGCAGAGAGCTTTGTCAGATGCTGGGTCCACACAGATGGGCCAGAGCAATCTAGTGGCACAGCAATTAGGCAAGGCTGCATTTGCTCTCCTTCACTGCTTCCAGCACAAGCTCCCCCCTTCCGCCTTTCTTTTTTGGCAAATCAGGATTTTTTGGCTACTGAAGAGAAAGGCCTGATGTTACTCAAGCAGTTGCCAGATTCAGTTTAATCAGAGGACTATGTATACAAGGAAGATCTGACTGGGTCTAACATTTGCAACTGTGTTTACTGCTTGACCGTGGTCATAACAGTTTAGGGTGGCTTCTGTTGCTTCCCCTTTCCATTGGTGCATATGGGAAAGTCGACCAATCATGTATCAAACACTTCAGATGTGGGCAAATGAAATATGCCCGTCTATCTCTCTCCACTTCCTGAACTGCCTCACTGATATTAGCGGGCAGAAGTACTGCCAGAAAGCTGACATGGAGGAGAAGGTACTGTAGACTCAGTGCTGGAAGGCACCTCAAAGGTCATCTGTTATGACCTCCTGCCCAATGCAGGAAATCCACTACTGTGGGGTTGCCATATGTCCTCTTTTTCCAGGGCATGCCTTCTTTTCCATGAGTAGAGTTGCCATAGCGATCCATAGTTAAAAGTTGTTGTTGTTGTTGTTTAGTCGTTTAGTCGTGTCTGACTCTTCATGACCTCATGGACCAGAGCACGCCAGGCACCTCTGTGTTCCTCTGCCTACCGCAATTTGGTCAAACTCATGCTGGTAGCTTCATAGTTAAAAGTAGAAGTTGGCAAATCTGAAACCAGCATGATCAAGTATTCCAAAAGGACTGGAGTAAACTTATACGATATTTGAAAGATTATTGTAAGCAATTAACATTGCTAGCAGGGTTGTCTGAAGACTTGTAATGAGAAATTCTCTACCTTTCTATTTAAATTTTGAGTTATTCTGTAATGTGTATAATTAGAATTGGAAAATGTACAGAAATGCAGTAATAAAAAGGTTAATTTTGAAAGCCATGAGGCAGAAGGGGAGGAGGTTGCCAGGCTCTAAAAAGCCAGGGACATAAAGTGGAGTGTTATGATGTGAACGTGTATTATCTATCTATCTATCTATCTATCTATCTATCTATCTATCATCTATCAGCGCAAATGTGTCCTCTTTTTTGCTCTTCAAAATATGGCAACCCTACACTAGTGCAGGTATAGTTTGGAGAGCAATATAAAATATAAGATAGGGGTCACCTGGATTACTAGCAGTAAATGTGAAAAGGACAAGTGATTTAGGAGAGGGTTGCACATGCCTAAGTCAGATGTGGTTGTTTACAAGGCGACTTGAGGTGGATCAGTGACTCCCCAAAGTCCCAAGTCACTCTGCAGACTTGGATTTGTAAAGCTACTTCTGCATATATATATATATATATATATATATATATATATATATATATACACACCTAGCTGACTAGAGAAGAGCCCTTCAAAGAGAGGGCACCCTGAAAAAGAGGACTGTCCTCTGTAAAGTAGGACACATGGCCACCCTACAGATGGCTTGCATTGCATGGGTTGGGAAGACTGCCAGCCTCCTTCTCCAGTACCCTTGATAGCACCAGAAACCCTCCATCCAAGGTAGCTGCCTACTTTCCCACCATACTCAGGGTGAGATAACTCCCCTGGGTGACAGCTGAGTAGCATCAGCAATGCAGATACACCCCCCCCCATTCATTAATGTTCATATGGTACCAACATTAAGGGAGGGGCACTATCTTGGTGGTGCACAATAAAATTACGCTCATAGAGCAAGTGCAAAAGTAATACTCATGAAACAAACACAAAATATATCACAAACCAGATTAACCCATCATACTTCAAAGAGAAAATCAGGGTGGGAGCTGGGAAGTCTTGAGAGATTTAGGGAGGAGGGTTTGCTGAGAAAGAGGCAGGACTGTTGCTCTTGACCTGTGTGAAAACATTGCTGTGCCTGGCGCTCTTAGGACAAGGACCTTTGCAAAGCATCAGACTGTGAGCAAAGTGTGAACCAGGTCAGGCCCAAGGCACTCTGTTCTTCCCATTCTCATTCTAGTCCAGCGTCCTGTTCTCACCCTGGCCAACCAGATGCCTATGGGAAGCCCAAGAATGTGACATCAGGGCAATAGCATCCTCCTCACCTGTGATTCCCAGCAGCTGGTCTTCAAAGGTCTGGTTCTGGAGGTAATATAGCCATTGTGATTAGTAGCCACGATGGGCCCAAGTCCCTTGATTTCAAAAGGCTTAGGGACAAACCACATTTCCTTGGGGTGGAGGGTGGGATATCATGCTGTTAGGCTCCTTCTGTTTTAATTAAAAAGAAAAGTAAGTTGGCTACATGAAGAAAGCCTCCTCTACAGGAAATTAATGTGATTGCCATCTTTTCCGTAGGAAAGTACTGTTTCTTCTGCAGAGGTGTTTGGTTTCTAATCTCTCTCTGAACAGTTTGCTCCGATCTGGAGGTCTGGAGCCTATTCTGCGTGGAGCAGCTGCCTTAAAAGAACAGGAAGGACCGAACTTTCACAGCATAGTTACAGGATGAGGTCAGCGCTTCGTCCCTCTCCTTGCAGGAAGGGCAATGTTTTCAGTAATCCCCCCTCCTCCTTTGGATGATGCCCTGCGTTCTTAGTTGGTTTCTTTTTCGTAGGGTTGCCATATTCCCAAAAGTGAGAATCTGTTGATTCCCAAATATTTATCCCAAATATATTTAAGTTTTGGGGCTTGTTTTCAATTCTTAAAGCATTTTTCCCCCTTTAAAAATTGCCCTACTTGCCATACCTCTGGGTTTCCCTGGACATTTTGCCGATTCAGCGAAAATCCTCCCAGATGCCTTTTTAACAGTCTGATTCCCGGATGTGAATATGTGATATGGCAGTCCTATTTTAAGGGTGTTTTGGATATCCATGATGAGATACAAAATCAAATGCTGTTGTTAATTTTAATAATTTTCAATATTTTAAATATGCTGCTGACTCTGCAATATTAGATTGCATGCCAAGATTAGTGCCACGAACTGGCAGGACTATGGGGAAAAGGAAGAGAAGGAAGATCCCAGCCAGGGGTTTAGCCAGGACTGGGACACACCAGGGCAAGCTGGGGGTGGGGAAGGAGATGTTAGTATAGGAAGTACTCACAGGGTGCCAGAGGAGGACGAGAGGATGGGGGTCGGTGCACAGAAATCAGAGCAGCAGGACCCATCACCAGAGCCAGAGGGGCCCTGTTTCCACAAACACAGCGGGCTCTGAGGCGTAGGGAGCAGCGGGCAGGGTGCTCCAGGAGGCTGACGCAGGCAAGGGTCCACAGCCCAGCTCCCTAGCTGCCCAGGTGGGGCTTATTAGCTCTGGGAAGAAAGGTGTGATTCCTCAGATGGAGCTGGCTCAGAACAGGTGAGGGTCACTTGCCTCGTCAAGCCCAGATGCTGTAATCAGCATGCAAAGGGAAGCAGAGCTGATATGCTGTGTCTGCTCAACTGCCCATGTTGATGGACCTCGGCTTGGATATTCCTGGACCTCCATGGGACTGTACTTTGGGCTTGACACTGCACTGCATCCTGACTTCAGACTTGCATTGACACTGGACCTCATTTCCTGACCTTCGGCCTTTCAACTTTGGATCTTGGATTGTGGACTTTGCGGATGCTGATTTTGAACTTGGCCTTAGCACACTGTCTGGCTGCCAGGTAGGCCTGGGGGCTCAGGACAATTAGTAACTGAGTATAATCAGGTGGTTTCCTGGGACCACATATATGCTGTGATTAGGTGTCAGGCTAGACAGAATCCTAGGCTCCATTGCAGTGGAATGGGGGTGAGGGGAAGAGTCAATGTATTTCATCTCTCTCCATTGAATCAGATTGCAGTGTTTTAGCTTACGCCCCCTCCTTGCCAGAGCAATGTTATACTGACACAGGAGCCGGTCTGAAATGTCACTCTAGAAGTAACTCTTTGTGTCCAAAGACAACAGAGTCTTACAGCACTGTGGACTAGAGCCCGACTTCATCAGATGTAAGATAATATCTGTCTGCAAATTTCTTCTCTTGAGAATGTTTAACCTGCTCTTCAGCTGAAAAGGCTTCCAAAGCAACTTACCGACATTTGATTAAAACAAGAGAGGATTTTAATCTAAAAGATGCAACACAAAAGGGGATGGGGAGGGAAGAGGTGGGGGGGACGGGACACAAATGCTTTAAGTTAAATAGTAGCTCTTATAATGGCCAGCTGCTATGGAAACACTTCAGGGGCAGGAAGAGCCCAGTGGAGCTGTTATTTTGATGGAGCTGCTTCTCATCGCATGAGGCTGATGAATTTCCAAATCATCATACAGCTAAATCTTGTGCCATTGATGTCAATGACCTCCAAAGGGTTAAGTCTGTGCCAAAGGTCCACATGTGTTAGCTTGGCTTACTTGTTGTTGTTTAGTCGTTTAGTCGTGTCCGACTCTTTGTGACCCCATGGACCAGAGCACACCAGGCACCAGTCTTTGACTGCCTCTCAGAGTTTGGTCAGACTCATGTTTGTAGCTTCGAGAACATTGTCCAACCATCTCGTCCTCTGTCGTCCTCTGTCTCCTTGTGCTCTCCATCTTTCTCATCATCAGGGTCTTTTCCAGGGAGTCTTCTCTTCTCATGATGTGGCCAAAATACTGGAGCCTCAGTTTCACGATCTGTCCTTCCAGTGAGCACTCAGGGCTGCCATCAGGTCTTCCAGTGAGCACTCAGGGCTGGCACTCAGGTCTGCCATCGCCTTTCTCCCAAGGAGCAGGCGTCTTTTAATTTCGTGACTGCTGTCACCATCTGCAGTGATCACGGAGCCCAAGAAAGTAAAATCTCTCACTGCCTCCATTTCTTCCCCTTCTATTTGCCAGGAGGTGATGGGCCCAGTGGCTAGCCAACCATTATTTGTGATCACCACCAATTTGCTTCCCCCATTCCGGCATGCACAGGTGACTTGGGAGAGAGGCAGGGCCTTCTCTCATCTGGATGGGGTTGGGCGAAAGTAAGAAGCAGAAGGATTCTCTCCTACTGTTCAGAATGGGACTCCTGCAATTTCTTACCTCCTCAAAAAATGCAGTGGAAGTAACACCTCTAGGGTGGTGGTAGGTCAAGTGTTCAGCTCACCAGTGAGTTGGGGGCACTTGGCTCTGATGTGTTGATTTGTGGATTGCTGGTCTATCAGAGTATGATCCAGTAGATCTGTTCAGGCTTTCAGGTGCAGTGGAAGACTCTTCCTTGTTTTTGCTGCAACACACTAACGTGACTAGGAGTTCCCAGGAAATGGTGGGCAATTTGGCTTTGCTCTGCTGGTTTTCCCACTTGGGACCAGTGAACACAATCGGTCAAAGAGTGCCCCAGCCCTATGCTCCCCTTTGCACAGTGGTGCAGCTAGGTCTGGCCAGAGCCACAAACTCTAGGGCCCCCCACCCAGCAAGTGTCAGCATGGAGAGCAGCAAATGATCTGCAAATGATCTGCACTTGATCCAGCTTGGGCCTGTGCTGGGGCTGATCACCCCAGCTCCCTTTCTCCATCTTATATGAAATATTCTGTAGTTATGTAAATGGTTACAGATGCTCCTTTTCTTATTTTTCCTTTTAGAAATACATTGGCCTTTTCTACCCAAAATAAAAAAAATAAAAATAAAAATGCTTATTTCTAAGACAAAGGGAGGTGTCTGGTGCCGTCGTTCCACTAGCACGAGGATTTACACTTGTGCAATGGAACTTCCCCACTCTCCTCTTCCCCCTGCACATGCCCCCTGCCCCCCCGAACCTGCGCCGGAAGGTTGGGGGAAACCCCAGAACAGATTTGGGGGGGGGGGCACATGGCAGGGGAAGCAGGGGAAGCTCCATTGCACACATGCAAATATTTGCATTGCTGGAACAAGTTACTCAGTGCTGCATTGGATATAATCCAGGTGGTTTTGTGTGGCCGAAGTAAACTACCGTCACCACAATGCTATGATTTGAGAGAGTCTTAAATGAAAACTGCACATGCTCAAAGTATTTCTTTCCCCCCTCAGGGGTGAACAAGATCATAGCGGGGTGAACAAGTAGTTGTGAAGCAGAGGTCCCATAACCTTTTGGATCTTGTGGGGGTCTTTGCAAGCCAGAGGGACTGTTGTGGGCACCCCACCACAACAAAGCACACCCCACTACCCGTTCTGTTAGCTCTAGTGGGGTGTTAGTTTGAAGTCTTCAGTGGGAAGAAGCGTGGGGAGGGCCTCTGGGGGGTGCATGTGTGCCCGTGGGCACCACGTTGGCAACCCCAGATACTACTTGGGGAAGAGAAGGGCCATGTTAGTTGTGTGCTTCACAGCTTGAAGTAACACACACGACTGTTTTTTAAAAGGGACCTTGTTCGTGGCCCATAAGACCATAAAATGAAGATCTGAAATTAACAACATGCCCCACTGTCTTTGCATGTAATACCTACATTCTCAGTGACAAGAATAGCTCTGTGCAGGAGGGTTGTGGCAATACTTTGCTGGTATTTGCTGTGACTCAACTCCCAGAGTTTCATATCCAAAATGAGTTTTTGCTGTCAAGGTGTTTTCAACCTGAAATGACTAAGCAGGCTGCTGTTTGTGGGTGCAAGGCAGGGGGAAGCAACAGGTTTAGGGGTGAGAACGCGCAGCATCGGCACAGGAGCCCTTTCAGTCTCTGCAGCTGGCCCTGGAGCAAGCTCTGCCATCTGCAAAACAACAACCACACCCCACCCCCAAAAGCAGCAGGCAGCCACATGTATCACAAAATTATCTTTATTTCTCTGATGGCTGTAAACAAAAGTGTACAGTACTTCTCAACTCATACAGAGCCTTTTCTATAAGCTGCTCTGCAACACAGTAGTAAAAACATCAGATTTCCAAAAGTGCCTTGTTACATTAATTTCCTTGCCAGGATTTGTGCAAATTCAGAGGAGCAGGGGAGGAAATACAGTATATAGATCAGCTTGCCCCAGCCCCTTCCTGGATGTTACTCGACAAAAAACCCCTAGATGGCCAATGCTTGGGACAATGGGAGCTTTTGCCCAACAACATCCGGAGGGCACCAGGTTGAGAAAGGTTGATTTATAGACTATGTGATCCATGGTTTCAATGTTGGCTGTTCTGTTTCCCCGTAGTCAGAAATGCCCCCCCCCCCCTGTGCATGACAGTTTCTAGTGCAATGTCTGTGATCCTTAAATCACTTATTTTAGAGTATTACCTCTGAGGTTCATGATAGCACAATCCTAGGCATGCCTACTTAGATGTAAGTCCCACTGGGTTCTGTGGGACTTGCTCCCTGGTAAATGTGTCTAGGATTGTAGCCTTAGCAACATATTAATCTCTTTCAACTCACATTGTTTATAGCTAATAGTTATACATTCCATTTGTTAATACTGGCTTTGCTAGACATGCAAAATAATCCTCCTCTCTCCCTTTTCCCCCACCTTCGTATTTTTATGTGCATTAAAACAGAACGAACACCAGAGGGCAGCAAAATACAGAACAGGGGGAAATCTATTTTGTTTCTAAAAGCTGGAAAATACAAATAAATAATGTGTACATTTATTTTAGAAGCTGGCGAATTTCGGGTCTCTCTCTTCTTCCATCAGTTGGGTGGGGTGGGAGAAATAAAAAATGGAGAAGGGGATACAATGGAATTTGTTCAAATGTAGAAAAATATTTTCTGAAGATCTGAGGTAATTAAGGCTGTAGGAACTCAAAAAGCAAGGTCAAAAGGTCTTGAGGTTTCTTCCCATTTAAGAAAACAATGCATTACAAAGATCTCAAACAAACAACTGACATCAGATTTGGAACATGTAACTAACACACAGACACACACACACGCGCGCGCGCGCAAACACACAGACACACACACCAATCTGTCCGAAACACGTTTGTGTTTTGTTTTTTAATGTATGGATTAAAAAAATAAATGATATATATTTCTCTCTTCTTTCCCTAAGTGAAAAATAAATAAAAAGATAAAACGGCAAGTTCACTCACATAAGGGAAAGGACATTAGGAAGGGGAGAAATGAAGGAGGGGGAAAGGATTTTTGCGAATTAGTCTTTGAGCAGCGCAGGATCCTTAGGAGTGGGATGACTCAGACGTCACTGGGAGATCTGGACCGGAAAGGCATGGTGGAAGAAATGCAGCCGCAGCAGATAGTCCACAACACTTTTTGGATTTCTTGGTTCCTGAAGGCATAGATCACAGGGTTGATCATGGAATTGTAGGTAGCCGGGAGTATTGTCATATAGGTGTAGAGAGCTGGGTACGTGTAATCTCCGAGGAGGCAGTAAATGGCAAAGGGGAGCCAACAGGAAGCAAAAGTCCCCAGGATGACAGCCAAGGTGGAGATGCCTTTCCTGGTGGTGACGTAGTGCGAAGTGGCCAAGAAGTGTCTCTGGAGGGCAATCTGCTGTGCGTGCCTGCAGACGATCTTGCAGATCTGCACGTAGAGCTGCAACATCATGGCGAAGACCATGAAGAAGGAGATGGAGAGGATGATGAGGTTGTTCTTGGTCAGGGGTTTGACGATGCTGCAGGTGGAGTCGTCCTTCAGGCAGTTCCAGCCCATGACGGGCAGCAGTCCGAAGCAGATAGAGACCCCCCAGGTGATGATGAGCATGATGTACGTCCGGGTCACCGTCCTTTCCGAATAGTAGGTCAGCGCATTGTAGAGGGACAGGTACCGGTCTATGGTGATGGCCAGGAGGCTGCCCACGCTGGCGGTGAAGGAGCACACCAAGAGGCCCACCGTGATGAGATTCACCACCTGGGACTGGATGCAGTAAACAAAGGCAAAGTGGAAGATGAGGCCCAAGCCGGCTAGCAGGTCTGCGGTGGCTAAGCTCCCGATCAGGAGGAACATCGGAGTCCGGAAGGCAGGGGTGTAGAAAATGATGGCCACCACAATGGCATTCTCGCAGGAGATGATGGTCCCGGAAACGCAAAGCACCACGTCCCAAGGATTCAAGGGAAGAGGAGGAGGAGCTTCAGAGAGATACAGGGAATTGCTGCTGCCATTGCTGGGCAGGAACCAGCCGGGCTGCTGGTCTTCAGTGGCATTGAGGCACACCTCCTCTTTCATGCTGTCCTCTGATGACCTGCAGTGGCACAAAAACACCTACTTAGCGTCCTCTGAGACATGATGGAAATCGGCAGGCGTTTGTAAGTGTCTGGGGACCAGAGGGTGTGTGTGTGTGTTGATGGAGGTGGGTGGGGGTTTTTAGAACCAACTCCAGCCTTTATGGTGCTGGGAATCAAGGCAGAGGCAAACAGGCTGCCTTTCAGTGCTGAAGTCTGCTGGTGGTGGTAGGAGTGCCCATCAAAATGCATCCCTGTTGCACGTGATGGCTGCATGCTTCTTATCTATGGTCTCTGGATGGGATATTTCTGGCAAGGGCCTGTCATTGTTTGCCATCGTTCTCTCCCCCCCCCCCCCAGCCCTCCTTTCTTTTTTCTCAAATAAAGCCATCAAGATAAAGGATAGTAAACAAAATGCCACTATTGTTTCTGGTCAACGTACGCTTCCCCGGATTACATCATCACTGCGTACCTGGCAATAATCTTCCTTCCTTCCTTACTTCACCCCCTCCCTTGCCCAAAACACACACAGACTGAGCTCTCTCAAATCACCGACTTTCCCCAAAGTTTACGCAAGACTCTATAATGGAAAACTGTAGCACGGCAATGATGCCTTACAGCACAACTCTTAGGCTGATTACAGTCTTTTGGCACCAAAAGCATCACCGGTGAATTTGTAAGGTCTGGCAGCAGCCTGCTCATCTCAGCCTTTGCCACGGAGCTGACATTGTTATTACATATGCCAAAGACCCGGTTTTGCTCCCTTTTCTTCTTTGCTTGTCTGTTGTACTAACCCCCAACACTTGAGTCTATTTGGTCATCATGCCATGTCGTGCCTAGTAAAATTCAGGCAGTTATCTATTAGAAATTATTTCCCCCAAATTCACACTGCAGAGCTACATTCTGGTTTGCTTCCTGGAGACAGGGCTACGGTGGGGAATGCTATATGTGGGTGAGAAAGTGAGACAGAGGTTTGGGTGCTTCTAAACCCCTTCCTCTCTTTTCCCCGGGGGACTAGGAATGCATGCACACCATACCCCCTTACAGAGCTACAACTCCCAGCACCCTTAACAAACTACAGTTCCCAGGAGTCTATTTTGGGGTGTCCTTTAAATGTATGGCATGTCTGCAACCCTGTCCAGGTCTACTCAGAAGTCAGTCTCATTTAGTTCACTGAGGCTTCCTCCCAGGTAAAAGCATAGAGGATTGCAGCTCTAAGGCTTAATTTTTAAATGGATGGGGGGGGAGGGGTCTCACCTTTTGCATTGGGAAAGGGGCTTTGATGCAGAGAAGCTGGTCTGTCCTGAGCGTGTCAAATACTGCGGAAAAGAGGAGGGCGGCGATGGTGGCGGCGGCACTTACCTCGGGTGATGTTCCAGAACAGGAGGCTGCACATTCAATCGGGATGGAGGGGAGGGGGGTCCGCTGCCTTGCGCGTCCGATTGGGTGGCTGCAGGACAAGGAATCCGCCTCTCTCAATGCAGATGCCCGCGGTCCTCCTATACCAGGAGGGCTGCGGACTGCAGGCTCCGTTGCAGCTGCAATCCGAGGAGCAGCGAGGCTGGCTGGCAGGCAGACTGGCAAGGAGAAGCGCGGAGTTATACTTGAACAAGCCCCCTTTTTGAGGGTGACTCACACTTCAGGCTTTGGGGCTCGGGCGGCTCCTCACTTCGCATGTCTTTCTCCCGGGTGACGTCAATGGGCGGCGGGAGCCAATCACCTGGCTGCAGAGGATAGGGGCGCGCGCGCGCCGTGTGGCATAGTAAAGCTGGAGAATTCCATTCATAAAAAAGGGAATGTATGCAAAATAACAATAATAATAATAGACAGCACCGCTGGGGCTCTTGATGCGTAACCAGCAGGTGCCTCCCCCCTCCTCCCCCCTCCGCCCACCCTGCCCTTCCAAAGTCCTCTACGGAAAAGGAATTGTGAAGGGAGGAGGAGGGGGGAGGAAGAGGCTCCCCAGCCCCAGGATTCCCCAACCGGGAGCAGCACTGTGGTCCAAGCAGGGCCGGATTTCAGTCTTTCAAATATCAACAGTACCCTCTGCTGGCTCAGAATTCGGCACCTCCCACCCTCTCGGCATGTCCTCTGTTCAATTCACTACGTCATAGTTGTGGCACCCGCTAGGCTGGGTGCCCAGTGCTGTGGAACCAGTCATGCTGCCCTAAATCTGCCTCTGGTCCAAGGACGCAATGGAGGGAAGAGCTGGTGGTGTGGCTGGTTTATGATGCTCCAGGTTAGGTCTCTACGAGGACGAGGCATGAATGGGACAAAACATTTCGAGGATCAGGTCCGACTCGCCCATGAGGCAAGGTGAGGCAAGCGCCTCAGGCAGCAGAATCCACCAGGGCAGCCGGTCCAGCCTCCAAGAAATGCATTGCCTGCTGCCACAGTGACAGCAACAGTTGTGGAATAACTCCTTGGAGGCCAGATCTGCTGTCCTCTTGGCAGCCTCCCTCTTGGCGAATAGGAGGTGCTGCCTCTCTTCTCCCACCCTTGTTCGGGGTGTAGATCAGTATATGTCCCTAAACCTCATACCCAAGCAAATGTGGAAGTCAGATCATGGAGATTCTCTATCCTTTTATCTCCCACCGAGGGCATTTTGATTCATCTGCCACACTGAGCGTTGTCCCTCAAGTTGAGAGCATGAACATCTCTCCATGGGATGGTTATACTGATCAAAGCTTTACCTCAATTTACTCTGTACTTAGATGCTGGATTTCTGCCTGTGGTCCTTGTCTGAAGTCTTTGGGTATAGTTTTGCATGAGCCTGTGTGACACAGGTAGGGAAATTGTGGCTCTCCAGATGCTGTTGGAACCACATCTTAAATTACCCCCAGCCAGCAAGGCCTCTTAGGTTGAGTTGTAGTCCAACCACCTCTGGAAGGCCACCTCTGCTCTGTTGTGGGACATCGTGCCTGAGTTGATTTTAAAAGGTTTTCTGACTAAATCTGGCTTTCTGAATGAGCCTTAAGCAAGAACATAAGAGGAGCCTGCTAAATTAGGCCAACAGCCCATCTAATCCTGCACTGGAGGAGAGGGCTGCAGCTCAGTGGCAGAGCATCTGTCTTGCATGCTGAAGGTCCCAGGTTCCGTCTTCAGCATCTCCAGGTAGGGCTGGGAGAAGCTCCCTGCGTAAAACCCCGGAGAACCAATGTTTGTCAGTGTAGACAGTACTGAGCTGGAGGAGCTTCATAGATGTTCTTCATCCTGTTTTCACAGCTGCCAACCAGCTACCTGTGGGAAACCCTTCATATCTGTGGTCATGTAAGGATCTTATTCATCAGTCTTCATAGACTCTAAATTGTACGGGGCAAACTCATTTTATTCCAGCACCGTTCATCCATTTGGAGGTCCATTTTTAAATAGCAGCAGCAAGGCTTTGACTAATTTGGAATCAAGGCACTCTGGCTGATAACAGTGTTTTGCAGAGCTGCAATCACTGCCTGATTGTCAATCCTGGTCTCCAGGTAATTTGCTACAGAGTTGTATTCCCCTTCATTAGCTGCATTACATCATTGTGCGGCTAAAGGGAAATGTGCTTGAATCTACATTTTCAGCCTCTCTCTCTTGGGCTACTAAAGACAGTGAATTGGGATGGTGAAAAGCCTGTTGGAAATCCAAAACTCATTGCTCTGTCGAAACCTTCTTTAATCTGGTGTCCTCCAAATGCTTTGAACTACAACTCTCGTAATTCCTGACCATCAGCCATGCAAGCTGGCGCTGATGGGAGTTGGAGTCCAAAACAGTTCAGGATGCTGCGATGTGATTACTGACAGGAGTGAAAACTTGCCAGCATATTACACCTGTGCTCAGTGATCTGAATTGGCTGCTGCTGGGTGAAATTCAAGGTTTCTCTATTACTATATACAGCCCTTAACAGTTTGGGACCTGTTCCCTTTAAAGAATTGCTTTACCCCATATATGCCCACTTTGATTGGCAGAAGTGGCTCTTTCACACTTGCAAGTGTGGCAGCACATACATCATGTAACCCCCAGCCTATTGATAGAAGGCAGGCATCTTTGCTGTACAGTTTTTGGCAACTCCTAAAAACTTTTTTGTTTATGCGTGCTTGCCCAGGTAAACTTAAATAACAAGTCTTGCTCAGGTATGTAAATCTGACATGTATGTTAACACTCCCCCCCCCTCGCCCCATGCATAAACCTTTTAGGAAGCTCAGAGGGGTTTATAGAGGGTTCCTCGTGGTCATGCCTCAAGGATTAGATCTGTCTACTTCCTACTCTGCTGGCCAGTTGCCCATCTCCCCTTCTTGGGCAAGGTTCTTGAGCGGATGGTCACAGAACCAGATCCAGGTGCTCTTGGAGGAAACTGATTTTCTAGATCCATTTCAATCAGGGTTTAGGCCCAGTTCTGGCACAGAAACTGCTTTGGTCACCATGTATGATGACTCATTTTGGGAGAGAGAGACAGGGGAAATGTGTCCCTGTTAATTCTCCTCAACCTCTCAGTGGCTTTCCGTACCAGCAACCATGGTATCCTTCTGGAGTTGGGGATGGGTGGCCCCACTTTGTGGTGGTTCTGGTCCTACATGGATGGTCATCTCCAGAGGGTGATGCTTGGGGAGTGCCTTTCATCCCCATGGAGTCCTCAGGGTTCAATTTTATCGCCTATAATCTGTAACATCTATATGAAACTGCTGAGTGGGGTTATCCAGAGTTTTGGAGTGCGCTGTCAGCAATATGCTGATGACACACAGTTCCACTTCTCTTTCACATCTACAGGTGAGGCAGTGAAAGTGCTATACCATTGCCTTGCCTTGGTAATGGACTGGATGAGAGACAACAATCTGAAGCTCAATTCAGGTAAGACTGAGGCGCTGTTAGTGGGTGATTCCTTAGACTGCATGGATGGCCAGCTGCCTGTTCTTGATGGGGTTACATTCCATCTGAAGGAGCAGATATGTAGCTTGAGGCTCAAGTGGCCTCAGTGGTGTGGAGTGTCTTCCATCAGCTTTGGCTGGTGACACAGCTGCCCTTATTTGGACAGAGATAGCATAATTTCTGTTTTCTATGCTCTGGTAACCCCTGGGTTAGATTACTAAGGTAAAGGTAAAGGACCCCTGACAGTTGAGTCCAGTCGCGAATGACTCTGGGGTTGCATGCTCATCTTACTCTATAGGCCGAGGGAGCCGACGTTTGTCCACAGACAGTTTTTCCAGGTCATGTGGCCAGCATGACTAAGCCGCTTCTGGCGAAAGCAGAGCAGCGCACGGAAACGCCGTTTACCTTCCCGCCAGAGTGGTACCTATTTTTCTACTTGCACTTTGATGTGCTTTCGAACTGCGAGGTTGGCAGGAGCTGGGACCAAACAACAGGAGCTCACCCCATTGCCGGGATTCGAATTGCCAACCTTCCGAGGCAGTTCGGAAACTTCAGCTGGTGCAGAATTCGGCAGCCAGGCTGCTCACTAGGACAAGACAGTTTTAGCATATTCCACTGAACCTGCCTTACTTTGCCATGTGATAAGGCTGCCTCTGGGGTCTGAGGCCCAGAAAGATCTGGGAGGGACCATTTCTTGGTGGTACATGCTTTGCATGCAGAATGGTCTCTGGTTCAGTCCCTCCCATCTCCATTTAAAGGAACAGGTAGCAGTAGTGGGAAAGAACTCTGCCTGAAGCCCTGAAGATTTGTTGCCAGTCCAAGTAGACGTGGTATGAGGAATGTTTGGCTCTCTATGACATCCCTGAATGACAATATCCATCAGCCCCAGCAAGCATGGCCAATAGCCAGGGATGGTAGGAGTTGTAGTTCAGCAACATCTGAAAGGCCTGAATTAGAAAATACTGAGCTAGATTGAGAAATTGATTGACCTGTTATTTGGAACTTCTTAGCTTAACCATATAATTTACTTTCATGACCTTTTAAGATACCCACCCCAGGACAGACTACCAGAGTCAATCTGACCTTAGGATAGACTTCCTTTCTACGTCACATAAATCATTGGTGTGTGCCAATTCCTCTCACTACAGACATCTCAAGCAGAGTGGAAGCTCGTGCTTCAGTGTGAATGGGGTGGACAATCATCAGTTTAAAATAACTCCTTTTCAGAACTTTTCCTGGGGGTGGAGGTGGGGAATATCTTTCAAAATAGAACATCCTAATTGAGATTATGATGCATCATCTGTCTCCATCTTTTTATTTTATATTTTTAACTAGTGACTCTACCACTGAAGCGAATGAAATGCAATATATCTCCCTTTTCTTCAGCTGGTGCTTCTGCCAGCAGAATATCAAACAGCACCAGTTATATAATAGCCCACTGCACGCCATACATGTGTAATTAGATCCCACCAGAGAAAGCAGGCAGGCAGTGGAAGGAACACCCTTTGAAGTATTTCGGGATGATGATCTTGAGTGCTCCCGTATGCATAATGGATTTTTAATTTTTTTTGGCCTTGAAATAAAACAAGGGGTTGGTCACTTGATCCTGTTGTAGGTGTCGCCTGTGGGTCTGTTTGCAAGGCTAACAACAAACCGCCCCAGGATCTTGATCACTGCTGAAGATTCAAGTTGCTCTGCGAGGGCTACAGAGCAGGGAGCTGTCTGTGGTGCTGAATATCCATTCTTTGACCCAGCAACTCTGAATGAAAGGCATTGCTAGCTCCAGGGCTCACCTTACCATCAAGCAAAATGAAGCCGTTGCTTCAGCTGGCAGATTTCAGAGCGGGAGGCTTCTCTTCCTGCCCTATATTCATCTCTCCCCAGCTTTAAATACTATGCAGTCACAACACATTTTTCCTTTTTTGGGGGGGAAGCTTCTCGTTATCTCTTGGATATTCAGCCCCTTGGCTTCCTAGGGAGAGTGAATTTGGATATCCTTGGGGTTTTTTTCCCCTGAGTTATGGGGAAACTTGGAAGTTCCAGAACAGACCTGAGGATAAATGTGGCCTCCTCGTCTTCTCTTTCTGGCCCCCAGAACTCATTTTGGGTGCTTTTTACATGGCTGGAATATGCCCTTGAAATCAGATCCTGCTTCCTGCTTGCCAGATGGAGGATAGGGAGGGGTGTGGGAGTGTGGAAAAAGCTAGTCTACTGTTATGAAGGTAAAATCCACATTTGTTGCTCTGCCTGATTTTTTGACCCTGCCCACCACTGGCATGTGACCCTCTGGCTGAAAAGGATTCTCTACTTGGGTGTAGCCAAGTGGGGGCACCCCCCCCCCATCAAGTAAAACAATAGAAATACTTAACTGGCTAATCATGTTGGTTCTGCCCCCCCCAACAAAAGTCCTGCCTCCCCCAACCAAGTCCTGCTCCCCTAACAAAAATCCTGGCTACACCCATGATTCCCTACCCTTAATCTCCAAACCAATCACAGTGCCAAGGCAATTTATTCCCTGAAATTTGGAGCTGAAAAACAGCCTGAGTGATTTGGAAAATAGAGTAGGGAATCTCTTTTTGGAGAGGGGGAACTAGAAATGAGGTGAAGTCAAGAGAGCTTTGGAAAGGAAGTTACAGGGTGGGGCAGTGGAAATCAAGTTGGGAATCTGGACCAGCCTTTACGGCAGCTTTCCTGCAGCTGATTTAGCCCTGCAGTGTTTTACTGGCAGTGCATAAGAGAGAAAGATGAGGGAAGAGTGCAAGATTTAGAGGGCAACTGTCTTTGCTTAGGAGTTTCAACATACACGCTGCTCTTACCTGTTCTTCCCTCGCTGTTCCTGCTAGCAGTGACCAGTTCACATATTTTCACATTCTAATATGGCTTGTTGGGAGTGAAGCATGCCGAACCACACTTATTTCCAAAATTTGGGAAATGCTGTCTCTTTAACCCCATTAAAGTCTGGGAGCACATTGTAAAGAATGCCATCTGCCAATGGCTCTCAACATGATACCGGATTTTTATTTATTTAAAATATTTGTAGTCTGCCTTTTGGGATAAAGCCCTCCCAAGGTGCCTTTGAACACATACATTAATAATAGAAAATGCTAATGCGTCAGGAACATAGGGGTCTGCCTTATGGTGAGTCAGAACACTAGTCCATCTAGCTGTGCACTGTATACACTGGCTGGAAGTGGCTTTTCTGGGATGTCAAATGGGAGTCTTCCCAGCTATACCTGGAGATGCTGGGGATTGAGCCTGGAACCTTCTGCATGCAAAATGGATATTCTACCACTGACTGAAGAGCCTTCTTCCCCTCTGGTCTTCCTCCACCTCACTGTTGCCTTCTCTGTTCTCTTGTTTCATATAACTGTAGAGTTGGAAGGGACCACAAGGGTCATCTAGTCCAACCCCTGCAATGCAGGAATATTTTGCACAACATGGTACTTGAACCCACAACCCTGAGATGAAGAGTCTCATGCTCTGCCTACTGAGCTATCCCAGGCAAAGGTTGCCATAGAGGGAAAGAGTGGAGGACAGAAGTCGTAGAAGATGCCGTTCTCAATTTTTCGCAAAAAGGAAATTAAGAAGGTGAGTGATGCTGCAGGGATTCACTTCATCAGTCACTGTGCCCTTCTGACCCCCCCCCCTTTTAATTTTCTTTAGAGCAACAATGCCAGAAAAACAGCAAAAACAGCCTTTTCTGATACAAGGTGAGTTGAGGATACAGGGTGAAGCCAGGTCAAAACAATTAAAGGAAATACAGCAAAAGAAATCAAGGAAGGAACCAAGGAAGGATGGTTGTAAGGGGCCTCTGAAGGTTAATAAATGAAAGCATTGCCTCATCGATTCCTCCAGATAAAGGCTGTGCACATATCACCAGCCTAAAATTGAGCAAGGTCATGTGTCCATGTCCCCCCACTCCTCTGCATTTCAAATTACATTTGCACATTAATCATTCATTCATTCACTGGATGTATAGGCCACCTTTCTGTCAAGGCACTCAAGGCGGTTTACAATCTTAAAAGAATAAAATAAATGCATTATATAAAATGAAGACTGACTGTGGAGTGTCTCATGGCTTTCTTTGGAAAAAGGTCAATGGAAGCTAACCATGACATCACACTGACTCTCAATAATGAAAAAGAACAGCTTGCAGGAGCTTATGGGAATGGGAGTCCAAAACACCTGGAGGGCACAAGGCTGGGCCAGAATCATGTGCTCATGTTTAACATGCTCTGGGCCCCAGATATGACAAGGGGGCTGAAGTAATCCAACACACACTGGTGACTTGGACCCAGATCTTCCTGGTCTGAGTCCAACATTGGTATTTTCTAAACTGCGTCACGCTACTTTATGTATGCAACAACAGCAGCAAGAATACTCATCGCAAAGTATTGGAAGACACAAGATTTACCCACCTGGGAAGAATGGCAGATGAAGCTGATGGACTATATGGAATTGGCGGAAATGACTGGCAGAATCCGAGACCAGGGAGAAGAGTCGGTGGAAGAAGATTGGAAAAAATTTAAAGATTATTTACAGAAATATTGTAAAATTAATGAGCTTTAGAAAAATGGTGGAATGAAGTTATATGGCTTTGGCAGAAATGTTATAAGGAACTAGGTACAGATAGATTGTTAATGTATTAAAGGGGAAAAAATAAGGTTAGAATATGTTAAGATTAATTACAGGACAGAAAACAGAGGAAGATGGAAAGGAATTGCTGAAACAGTTAATTGAAGTGGAATACAAAAAGGGAGGCGTGAGGAAGTCAATGAAACAAGTGAATGAAAGCTAAGATTGAAAATATTGGAAGTGTTTTTAATTGTTTTTGTTTTGTTTTGTTAATTCAATGTTTTACGTAGTGTTTTTGTTTTTGTCTTTGTATTGTATTAGATTGATTTGTTTTAATTTTCTTTCTTTCTTTTTGTAATCTTTAAATTCTTAATAAATAGTATTTTAAAAACAAACAAACTGCGTCACGCTAGCTCTCATGCTGGCACACAGGGCAACGCTATGTAACTGTCAGTCCGACACCCTCAATGGATAGCCGAGCAGCTCTCCTCCAGACTGATTTGTATGGTGATGCTGCTGAACGCCCTCGCTCACTCTCTCTCTCACACACACATACACACACATTATAAAAGAACAGAGAGTGCTCTGGTTCAGGGTGTCCTTGACCCTCTTTGTGCATTGTCATGGTGCTATTGAGCTCAAGTCACAATACGCTCTTTGCACAGACTTGGCTGAGTGTCTGGAATCTACACAGCATGTACGAAGCAGGCAAGCACAGCAGTGCCTTGTAGGGAACCAGTGGAGAGAGCTGGCTCTGCAAACACCATCTCATTAATCTGCATGAAGCTGAATCAAAGCCTTTTGGTGACGGCTGCATCTCAGACCATCCCGCCATCACTAGGGCTGTCATGTGTGTGTGTGAGCTTTGACACAAATCACAAATTATGGGGAAAGGGCAGGGAGTTAACTGCAAAATCTTCAGCAGGTGTTTCTGCACCAATGCTGCAAGCATGGAGGCAGAGCATAGTCATTATGGCTAGTAGCAGTCGATACTCTTGTTCTCCATGATCTTCTTTTGAAGCCAGTGTTGTTGAACTTCATCTCCTGTTGTCCCTGACCATTGGCCATGCTGGCTATGGCTGGTGAGAGCAGGCTCTGACAGCATATGGAGGGCACCATGTTGGCTACCACTGCAATTGTTCAAACAGGCAGTAACTAGAGCGTGGATTGCTGTGGCCTTGTCCAGGAACAGTCATAACTGGAAATAGGCAAGCCGCACCACGGAAGTCCCTTGTGCTGCCACTGACAAGGTGAGCTGTAGATCAGCCTTTACCAACCTGGTGCTGCTCATGCAAAACAGAAAAGTACAGGTAAATGTGCTTCATCTGCATAATATATTCAGTTTCAAAAGTGGAGCTTTACCCATTGTTTCAAGCCTTTGCAGGACGACGCATTCTATTCCTATGCGGGAAACAGTTGCCCGTTTCTATAACTCTCAACCTACCACCAAGCCAGATTAATTAAAGACTCTTGAGCGAAGAGAATCTGGTGCTTTATTTTTTCCCTTTACATCTCTTAACAAGTGTTTTGCTTCTTAAAATAGTAATGCCAACTTGCACCTGTAATTAAGTTGCTTCCCTTTTTGAGCCAGGCAGCTGATACTAATTGCTGAAACTTTCCAGGTGTTCATGTTTCTTCCTTTCCATTTTCTTTCTCATGAGGGATGCCCTGTATTCAACAACATCAGAGCTTAATGGGGAAACCTCTGCTAATATTATGTGGGATGCTTGTCTGAGAGAGACTTGCAGAAGGCCACACAGAGAGCTTTATGTCCGAGAGAGGATTTGAACCCTGGTCTCCCTAATCCAAACGCAACACTCTGCCAACCACATTGGTCTTGATATTAAAAATTGCTTTATTGTTGACTGTCCTTGCTGTGATTAATTGCCTTGGGTGCTTTGTGTCAGAAGGTGGGTATAAACTGAAATCAATCAATCACACCAGATATCATAGAATAAAGAAAACTGTAAACTGGATCATTCCTTTAATAGTTATAAATCAGGGACGGGGAACCTGTGACCTTCCAAATGTTGTTGGATTCCAGCTTTGATCAGCCTCTAGGCATAGGCAACCTCGGCCCTCCAGATGTTTTGGGACTACAATTCCCACCATCCCTGACCACTGGTCCTGTTAGCTAAGGTTGATGGGAGTTGTAGTCCCAAAACAGCTGGAGGGCTGAGCTTGCCTATGCCTGCTCTTATCCCATACCTAGCGAGCATGGGTTTGAGTGGTTTTCCACTTGCCTCGCTCCTGTCCCAGGGAAAACCCACTCTTTAGTGCTGAATTGGAGCAAACGTCAATCCAGAGAAAACCCAAATTGCCATATGCTCCGATTGAGCACTATAGAGTAATTTTCCCTGGAGAAAAGCAGAGGGACAAGAGGAAATGTGAATGAGCCCTCTGTCAGCATGGCCTGTGGTTGGGGATGATGGGAATTGTAGTCTAGCAAAGTCATAGGCTCTCCATCCCTGATCTTCAGCGGGAATCCCTGACACCACAATAAGACTGGGCTCCCTTCTTTGCATGTGGAAGGGAGATAGGGTTGCTGGTGCCAAGCTGTGCATCTCACGTGAAATGTACACCAGGGATCAGCAGCAACATTTAGCATATGCTGCTTTAGCTGTGCAGAAACATCCTTAACCAGCACAATGCAATGCTGGAGAAGGATTGACAGCAGGAACTGGATTAAGATCGTGTGGGTGTACATAAGGCATTGCACTGGCCTTGGCTTCCCTCATTTTGATTGCACCTCTCTCCAAATGAATGAGTTTTTCCCACCCACATTACTCCACACATCCGCTGGCCAGCAGCAGAGCAGAGCAGAGGCTGCTTGCAGCTTGTTAGTGCTGCTGGGGAAATCTGTCTTGGACCTAATGACCTGTGAGTGGATGTCTGGGGGGAGAAAGCAACAGGCTGTATATGTGAGCACAAATGCATGCACAGAGGCAAGTCTAAGAGAGTGCCTAAATGCTCAGGGAAGCACTCAGGGCTTATGACAGTGGGGCTGATGTGCCATTTTATGAATCAACATGTGTAGGCTGTGCTGAATTGGTGACTCAGCGCACTGCAGATACATTCGCTTCTCTTCTCTTTCTCCTCCCCCCCCCCAATGTTCTTGAGAGCACAATAGCTTTTGGACACCGTCAATTCCTGGTACTTTTGGTTCATTACCTGTCTTAACCTTTCCTGGATGCAATTGGGCATATTTCCCTCCCTCAGAAGAAGGGAGGAAGGCAGGAAGGCATTGAAGTTGATGTTTTCAATAGTCAGTGAGAATTCTTCCCCTCCTCCATAACCTCAGATGTGTCATTTAAGATACAAGGTGAGAGCTGAATTTTCTCCTGGGGGGGGGGCAGCTGCTTCTGCTACAGAATTGCCTGCTTTATTTCAAGGTAGGCTCCCTGTATGATACCAGGATGATTCCTAAGGTGGTCAAGCAAATTTCCTTATGTAAGCAGCAGAATCATTCATGCAATACAGACTGTTTTGGACTGTGTTGCTTCAGGCAGCAAGCAGGTGCACCTGTATGTGCCATGCTTTTGAATTCTCCCCATGGGGTGGTGGGGAGCCCTTCCTATGGAGAAAATGCTAGCCTGTCAGGATGAAAGCCAGCCTATGAAATCCCTGACATGCTGGTTTCCTTTGTTCTGGGAATTTTCCTCTGCTTCCCAGGGAAGCATGCTTTACCTTCTCCTGCAGATGTTGTACCATCCAGCCCATGGAAATCAGTACCATATGATTTTGAGGCACCTGCATCTTGGTTCTTAGATGACATGTTGACCAAGCGAAGCAAGGCAAAGTTCAGTTTCCATTTAGGCAAAGTAAAGTGCTAGTTCCCAGGATGGCAAAAACCAAAGCTCAAGTTATAGGTAGCACACTGGATAGAGCTTCGTATGTTGCTCAGTCTCACAAGCCGGTTTGAATCGTGCTTCCACCACATAGAAACTCAAGCAGAGCCTCAGCTTAGTCTGTTAGGAGCAACTTCTTCCAGTCACAGGGGCCTTGCTGGATTGCAACAGCTTTTGGCTCCGAGAACATGGGGGAGACTGTGCCACCCCCACCCACATGTGCAAAACCTGGCTTTCCCTGAATCATTGCTAATAGCACCCTCTTTTTTTCTCCGTAGCCCAGTTCTGGTGACACAGTCCTGATTACAGTCATAGTCTGGTGACCTAGTAATCATACCTCGGCAGCAGTGTTCAGTGTTGGTCTTTGTCAGGTATGAGTAACCTGTGCCTCTCCTGGGCTGCAGCTTCCATCACCCCTGACCACTGGCCATGCTGGACGGATGGGCTAATAGCAAGTGTAGTCCAGCATCATTTGCAGGGTCACAAGTTTCCCATCCCTGAAATATAATGTGAAGGTGCTGGAAATTTTAGATGGGGGATTCCTAGTGACCCAACCTCAAAGGCAGAAGGAATAACTATTTAATCATGGAATAGTCAATGCCGTGCCTACCATGCATTGCTGGGCTATAACTCTCATTTTCCCTAACTGTTGGCCTTGCTGACTGGGCCAAGGATGGGAGTCGTAGTTCAACAACATCTGGAAGGCACCAGACAAGCTGCTAGCCATGATGACCACACTCTGCCTCCATGGTCAGAGGCAGTAATGCTTCTGAATGCCAGCTGCTGGGAACCACAGGAGAGGAGAGGGCTCTTGGGCTCAATTCCTGCCTGTGTGCTTCTCCACAGGCACCTGGTTGGCCACTGTGAGAGCAGGATGCTGGACTAGATGGGCCACTGGCCTGATCCAGCAGAGTTCTTCTTAGGTTCTTAGTCCTGATTTAACCAGTTGACATCTCGGGTGTAGATAATATGCCCCTCTCTGCAGTAACAAACTCATGCTAAAATGTTCAGTGTAGTGAGCCAGTGTGGTGTAGTGGTTAAGAGCGGTAGACTCGTGATCTGGTGAACCGGGTTCGCGTCTCCGCTCCTCCACATGCAGCTGCTGGGTGACCTTGGGCCAGTCACACTTTTCTGAAGTCTCTCAGTCTCACTCACCTCACAGAGTGTTTGTTGTGGGGGAGGAAGGGAAAGGAGAATGTTAGCCGCTTTGAGACTCCTTTGGGTAGTGATAAAGCGGGATATCAAATCCAAACTCCTCCTCCTCTTCTTCTTCTTCTTCTTCTTCACCACATAACTTTGAGGGAGCCTATGTGACCCCTGGAATAATTCAAGGGGAACAGGTCTGTTAACTGCAATTTAATTTGATGACTACTACTACTGGTTTCTATCTCAGTGTCCCGTTGCACCAGAAGCAGTTTAATCCTGCTGGCCACATGACCCAGAAAGCTGTCTGTAAACAAATGCCGGCTCCCTCCGCCTGAAAGCGAGATGAACGCCACACCCCATAGTCACCTTTGGCTGGACTTAACCGTCCAGGGGTCCTTTGCCTTTGCCTTTACTACTACTACTAATAATAAAATAGAACCTCCATGTATGGAAGCAGTATACCTCTAAATGCCAGATTGCAGGGACAGAGTAGGAGAAGACCACCATCTTCATCATGCTCTGTTTGAGAGTACCCATAGGCATCAAGTTGGCTGCTTTTGGATAGAGATTCATCTAGCTGGGCTTTTAAGTCTCAGCCAGCCAGCCAGCCAGCCAGCCAGCCAGCCAATAAATCCTACGTGCTTAATTAAACTGCTGTGTGGGCTACTGAGAAGGATGGACAGGCTGATAACCTCTCAGCCCTACTGCCTTCACTGTGGGCTCTTTGTTTTTCACCTGTGCATTTTCCCCTTTTAATTGCTTGGCTAATCCCCCCACTTTTCCTTGTGGCCTGTTTTGGCATTGATCTGATCTGACTTGATTCTGGAGGAGATTGCGTGAGCCGGTCTGTCTGTCAACCTCCGTGAGCCCTTGAGACCTTGGGGTCCTGCATGGTTTATCGAAAGGCTGCTTTGCCGAGGTCTGATCGGCCTGGAGAGTTATGTGCGGTTTCATAGCAACAGAGGGAAATAGCTGTGGAGAGGCTGGCGTGCGTATGTGAGAGACAGAGAGAGGGTCAGAGGGGGCTGCCTGGAATTATTGTCAGTGATGTGTTTGATTTAAGTTTTGAATCCTGCTAAAAAATCCAACCTGGGATGCCTGCAAGCAGAGCATGAATGCAACAGCAACTCTTCTCACTTGTGATTCCCAGAAACCGCTATATATAAGAGACTCAAGGCCTCTGACAGTAGAGGAAGAACATCACTGTCATGGCTAGTAGCCTTATCTTTCCCAGATTGGTCTGCTCCTCTTTTAAAGCCATCTCAATTTGTGGTCCTCACAGCATCTTGTGGCAGCGAGTTCCATGTTTACTGTAATCTGTTTGAAAAAGTTCTTTCTTTGGTCTGTGCTGAGTCTTCCACCATTCAGCTTCAGTGGATAGCCCCGGGGTTATGATAATGAGGGGAGTCAGGTGGAAACTAGGAATGCTCTATGGTGGAAGAATGTATCTGTGTGCACTAAAATACTCTGTTCGTTCAGCCCGGACACTGAGGTCCAGCTCCGAGGGCCTTCTGGCGGTTCCCTCACTGTGAGAAGTGAGGTTACAGGGAACCAGGCAGAGGGCCTTCTCTGTAGTGGTGCCCGCCCTGTGGAATGCTCTCCTATCAGACGTCAAGGAATTAAACCACTATCTGACTTTTAGAAGACATCTGAAGGCAGCCCTGTTTAGGGAAGCTTTTAAGTTTGATGTTTTATTGTGTTTTTAATATCCTGTTGGAAGCTGCCCAGAGTGGCTGGGGAGGCCCGGCCAGATGGGTGGGGTATATTATTATTATTATTATTATTATTATTATTATTATTATTATTATCACTTAAATAAAGCAAGCGGAGACCAGAGGGAAAATCCTGAACAAAAGCCCTTCACTGAACAAAGGGAACACAACAGCATATATAACTTGGGGAGAAAGAAGCAGAGGCGCTTTGCCTATTTGGGAAAGGCCTTGTTGAGAAAAGTTCAACCAAACTTCCAGAGGAAAGCTGCCTCTGAGCTGCAAAACGAAACAGAGCATATGCTGCCTCTTTGAGGATCTTGCCACTCTTTGGTTGCTAAGCAACACTGCTGCCACCTGCTTGGCCAGTGGATTTACTGACAACTGTATTAACCCCTAAGTGACAAACTGAAGACAACTGACCAGAGAAGGTGGTGTCCATGACACTCACTGACGAATGGCCTCAGGTGCTTGGCAACCACTGAAGGAAACAGCATCCATGGCAGATGGTGTCCCAGCCTTGGACTAAATCCCTCCAGTGAAGGAGAGTAGACTACCTCCAAGGGCAGCCGGTCCTTCTGTGGAACATCTCGTATTTTTAGGATAAAGTTCCAGTGAAAACTGCTTGCCTCTAGCCATTGCTTCTAGTCGTGGCCTCCTGAATCACAGAACTGTAAGTTGGAAGGGACCCCGAGGGTCATCTAGCCCAACCCCCTGCAATGCAGGAATCCTGCCAACAGCCTTCTGGTTAACAGACAGATGCACCGACCCATTGCACCACCTGAGGGTCTACCTGAGTGACCTTTCAGGTTGGGTTGGAGTACAGCTCCCCATCATCTCTTGCCAATGGCCTTGCTGATGGGAGATGATGTCCAACAACATGGGGAAGGTTGCAGGCTCCCCATCTTTGCTCTGGAGCAACAGCTTGGCATGTGGGAGCAGACCAGGCTGTTTGGGTGCTTAAGACCTGCTTCTTGATGCAAGGTCAAAACTGCCCACCCAGCCTCCACAATTGGTCTACAACCTGAGGGGTAGCTCAGTCATTGAGCATGAGACTCTTAATCTCAGGGTTGTGGGTTCGATCCCCATGTTCGGCAAAAGATTCCTGCATTGCAGGGGGGGCTGAACGAGATGATCCTCATGTTCCCAACTCTGTGATTCTGTGATTCTAAGGCCATTTCACCTAAGCCCAGTGCAGCTAGAAAGCAGCAGTTGGGAGTTTAAACCCAGTCCCTGATTGTTCCTTTGCTGGAGCAAAGCGTGGTCCCCCTGCTCATCAGTTGATGGGGATGAAAAGGCTCCATTTTAGAAGCGGTTTCAATGGAAATGCTTTGTGCTATTGGAGCACCAAAGCCCCTTGACACTGCAGCTCCCAAACCCCTGACAGCCAGCTAGCACTTGGGCACTTGGGAAGTGCTGCAAAACAGGTTTCAACAGGTAAAAGGGGTAATAATAATAATAATAATAATAATAATAATAATAATAATAATTATTAATAATAATTTATTTGTACCCTGCCCATCTGGCTGGGTTTCCCCAGCCACTCTGGGCAGCTTCCAACAAAGATTAAAAATACATCAAAATGTCACACATTAAAAACTTCCCTGAACAACCCACCTGACATCATGATGACATTAGGTGATTGGCAGGTACATTGTCCCACCCCCTGTCAGTTGTCTAGTGGGAGTGGGGCTAGAGAAGGATCCTGCCCTCCACCCCACCCCAAAATCCCCAGCATCTGGTTTACACTGAGTGGCAAAGGTTCTCCAGTATATAAGACTTCTGCTCCAGTCGCACCTGCAGATGCTGGGAGTTGAGTCTGGGACCTTCTGCATGCCAAGCAGATGTTCTGCCACTGAGCTTCTGACCTTTCCCCTTGTTCAGATTTGCTTCTGCGTGAGCTCTGTCCTCAGACCAGTTATTATATGTGTACTATGGGGGAGAAAACCGTCTCTCTTGCAATATTGAGCTTGCGTAGTGTTGGTCCTTCATGTAGCCAAAGCAGCACCATCCAGACATGAGAGAAAAATGTTGGCTGGCTCAGGGAAAGGTTTATGGAAGTGCAAGCAGCCCAATGAGGACTGAGCATGCTTGGCAACCACAGAATACTGTTTGCCTCGGGTGGTGGAATGGAAAGCTCAGGGAAAGGGCACGGCTTGCTGGCTGGCACCTTGAACAGGAGCCTCCACACACAGCTCCCATCCATATCCATTTAAAGCACATGGCTATACCAAAAATTAGCTGTCATTCCTTCATTGCAGCGGGTTGGACTAATGACCCTCGGGGTCATTCCAACCCTACAATTCTGATACTATATAGTGTGGATCTTTTCTCAGTATTTGTAGCAGGTCATAGGTAAAGGGACCCCTGACCATTAGGTCCAGTCGTGGCCAACTCTGGGGTTGCGGCGCTCATCTGGCTTTATTGGCCGAGGGATCCGGCATACAGCTTCTGGGTCATGTGGCCAGCATGACTAAGCCACTTCTGGCGAACCAGAGCAGCGCACGGAAATGCCGTTTAGCTTCCCGCCAGAGTGGTACCTATTTATCTACTTGCACCTTGACGTGCTTTTGAACTGCTAGGTTGGCAGGGGCAGGGACCGAGCAACGGGAGCTCACCCCGTCAAGGGGATTCGAACCGCCGACCTTCTGACTGGCAAGTCCTAGACTCTGTGGTTTAACCCACAGCGCCACCCGCATCCCTGTAGCAGGTCATAGAAGCATAGAATTGTATAGTTGGAGGGGACTCTGAGGGTCATCTAGTCCAACCCCCTGCAATGCAGGAATCTCAGCTAAAGCATCCATGACAGGTGGCCACCCAACCTCTGCTTAAAAACCTCCAAGGATGGAGACAGTTCCATGATCGAACAGTTCTTACCAGATTCCACAGTGGGTTATTTTCTGAGCTTCAGCAAAAGCGAGGGAGCCCCTCTCCACCACCACTGCCTCCCGTCCTGCTGTCCTTGATTCTTGCAGGTGACCCCCAGGTCAAAAGATGCTGATGCATGTGCCGCTCACGAATGCTCACAATTGTGTGTGTGCCCAGAGACAGGTCCTCTGCTTCTCAAGGAACCTTCTTGCCATTAGCCTTGAAAGGCTTCCATCCTTGAGGGAGTCGTCATTAGCCGTGGTAATTTCCAGAGCTCATAAAACAAGGAGTAAAAAAGAAAGTGTGTGGGTGATGGGGGGGGGGGAGAGGAGGAAACCCATTAAAGTGATTATTAATATTCCAGGCACCTATGCAGAGAAGCTGCAGAGTGTTTACGCTGCGATCCCTCGGCGCAGGATGAGGTGTCAGCTACACAGCGCAGGAGGGTGTTGTGGTCTCCAAAGGTTCTGCACTGCTAGGCTTACAATTCATCCCCTCAGACGCACAAATGTTTCATTCAGAACTGCAGCAAAAAGGAATCAATACTGTCGTCTTTGAACACTGCAACTTCTGTAGGCATTCTGTAGGCATTTTAATTGTCCCCTCTCTCCCCAAACCTGGTAGACCCAGAGATCATCGTTCTAGCATCTATCACGCATGCTAGGGACATTGCTTTTCCCCCTCACCTGCCTGGGTTCCTGTGCCATTAGCAGCTTGCAAAACAGGTAGGCACTCAGCAAGTGAAGTGCACTTTCAAAGCAGCATCTTACCAGTTGTGGAGCTGCTCACCTCCATGCCAGGAAAGATAAAGAGAGGTGAGTCCTTTGGATTGCACAGGTTGTTCAGATTTCTTAAAAAAAAAAAAAAAAAACCCAGCACTCCAAATTTATATACAACTGTAAAGAAAAATTCAGGTTGAGACCAGGCTCTACAGTCCAAACAATGGATAAAGGTGTGGAATGCAGTGCTTAGGAATTCCCTCCCCTACCTCGCCGGATGAAACCAGCATTAGGAACAACTTGTGTGACAGCCGCACCTTACGTTTAAAGCACATGGCTTCCCCCAAAGAATCCTGGGAGTTATAGTTCGTGAAGAGTGCTGGGAATTATAATTCTGTGAGGGGGTAAACTCAAGTTCTTGTTATTCTTTGAGGGGAAGCTACTGCTGTTAAAGTCATATAGATATAGTTTAAATGCACAGTGTGGATGCAGCCATAGGAAACTCCCTTGAAGCAGGTCCAACTTTCCATGTTGCCTGGTTGCATAGTTTACTCTGACCGGCAGCAATTCTCCGGGCAGGAGTTCTTTCCCATCCTGTGGTACCAGGGGTCTTTTAACTGGAAATACCAGATGCCATCTTGTAGCTCCTTGAAGACAGATATGCCTGTAGAGTTCTATGCATGCCCAGTTCTAAACATGAAGGGTTTTACCCAAAACTTACTAATGAATTTCTTAAACATCTGAGAAGGGATCTCTCTCATCACACCTACACCACACATTTAGACCACATGGCTTCCCGAAAGTACCCTCTGGGAACTTTAGTTTACCACCCGCATAGCGCTACAGTTCCCAGCACCCTTACTAAACTACAGCTTTAAATGTGTGTTGGGTTTGTTTTCAGGGTACAGTGTGGGTGCTCTTCCCTTGTTCCATAGGGCACCCCCTGCTGGGTGAAGCAAGGATTGCTGCAATGGGTAGGACCTTCACTGAGTTGTTCTTTCATCTATCCCTTCCTTGACAAAGTGCTGGCCACTCAATTGTGGTGCTTTGCTTAGAAAAAGGCACTCGTGTGCCTGAAAGACTCCCCCTGGTGACTTACGGTCACATGGATCCCTTCTACCCCATCCCAGATGTGTGGCAGTGTTTATCAGCACATGCTCAGAGGGACTCTTTTTATAATTTACGACGGCCCGTCTTCCCGGTGCTGAGCCCTAGTGTTTCCAAGCACACTTCACAGAGGGGCTTAGCTTGAATGGAAACCCCCTTAGGTCACGCTCACCCCATGCCTGGCCTTCCAAAGACCACCCGCTCTCCCCCCTCCCCCGCCTCTTCTCCTTGAGTCAGACTGCAAAGCAAAATTAGACCTGGCTCATTCTCCAGGGCCCAGTCAGCTGCCGCCTTTGATTAGGATTCTACGCACCGCCTCCCTTTCTCCACCTCTGATGAGCTGTCAGAGCAGAGTTGGCAGCGGGGAAGCATCACTGTGGTGGCATTGCTGTTGTTGCTGCCGCTGCAGCAGTGGATTTTTCCTTTCCCGGGGATGAACGTCACCAAGCGAGGGTGTGGCGACCCCGTCACAGCATCCCTCCTTGCTGTTTTGGCTCTCGCACCGATTCCTAACCCAGCAGTAACAGCCCACTCATTAGGCCTACCAACTCAGCTCCGCTGCTGCTGCAGTCGCCAGGAGCCAGGTAGCTCCCCCATTCAAACCCAAAAGCTTTGCTAGCAATGTCTTATACTCAGCCAGACCGCTTGCCCTTTTCAGCTCAGGGCTGTTGGCACTAACTGGCAGCAACTGCAGGGTTGGGGGCAGGGTTCACGCCCAACCCTACCTGGAGATCATAGAATTGTTGAGTTGGGATCCTGTGGACTATCTAGTCCAGCCCCCTGCAATGCGGGAATATGCAGCTGTCTCATACCATTTTGAGGAAGGGCGGGGGGGGGGGAGAGAGAATCCTGTTTCCAAATAGGCATTTGTTCAAGCAGGACACCTGTAGCCAGTCTAAATAAGAAAGGACATGCTGGTTTTCCATAAATTTGGAGCTCAGAGGTTAAACTTGGAAAGGAAATTTCTCCTGCAGGTTTTACTTAGCTGAAGCAGAAACAACAACAACAACAACATATTATTTATACCCCGCCCATCTGGCTGGTTTTCCCCAGCCACTCTGGGCGGCTTCCCACAAAGTATTAAAATACAGTGGTCTGTTAAACATTAAAAGCTTCCCTAAAGAGGGCTGCCTTCAGATGTCTTCTAAAAGTCTGATAGTTGTTCTTCTCTTTGACATCTGGTGGGAGGGTGTTCCACAGGGCGGGTGCCACTACCGAGAAGGCCCTCTGCCTGGTTTCCTGTAACTTGGCTTCTCGCAGTGAGGGAACTGCCAGAAGGCCCTCGGCACTGGACCTTATATGTTTACAGCGTGATTACTCCAGTTCATTTGCTTCACATGTTCATTATGGTTATTCCCACAAAGGTGCTCTTCCTCCCATTTCTAGCGTCCTGACTCAGTTGCTGAATCTTCCATTGTGAGCCATGATAATCTGCTCAGGAGATTCCCATCCTCAGAAGGTGGTGGACTCTCCTTCCTTGCAGGTTTTTGTAATACAGGTTGGATGCTCCTCTGTCCTGGATTCTTTAGCTGTGATTCCTGAATTGCAGGAGGTTGGACCAGATAACACTTGTTAACTCATTCAACTATATTTTATCCTGGGGTGGGGACTGAGTAGAAGGGAAGGAATCGCCAGATTCTGTAGAGAGCCATTGTGGTATAATGGTTAGAATGCTGGACTAGGACCTGGGAGACCAGAGTTCCAAACCCCACTCAGCCAGGAAGCTCACCTTGGGCCAGCCACCATCTCTCAGCCTAACCCACCTCGCAGGACTGTTGTGGTGATAAAATTGGGAGAGAGCCATACATGCCACCTCAAGCTGCTTGGAGGGAAGCTGTGAAGTAGATGTCATCATAATACAGAAAAATAAAAAGTTGAGTGGCAACTTGGACTGATCAGGTGATGAGCCTGAGATTTGCCGGACCATATTAGGAGCTGATGGATTGGTGTGCAGCACCCCTATGTGGTGAACCACTGAACTGCATGTGGCAGCCTTCTTCGTGAAATACCTTAAGCCCCTGTAACAATCCATCTGGATCTCCATTGAATTCTGCTCTTTTTCTGCATGGCATGTTGATACTTATATTATCTCTTTTCCCTTTCCTTTGGATTTTAAAATACATCACATATTATATACTATATGTGTATGTTCTTCCATGCAAGTCTCTTGGAGACCAGTTAGGTGACAAGCTACAAACAAGTTTAATAAATAACACTACAAAATAGATAAAAGATACTGAATCAACACAAACAGCCCTGCATCGTCCAGCCTTTGCCAGCCTGGTGCTTTGGAACAACAGCTCCCATCAGCCCCAGCTGGAGGGTGCAAAGTTGGAAAAGGCTGCCCTAGTTGGTGCATCCACTTCCATGCCAGCACACTTTCCTCCCCCCCCCCCCATTTGTCAGATCATGCATGGAAATACCCATGCAATCAAAACAGAAGCTGTCAATGCAGCACTGGAAAAAGGCCCCCAGGGAGCAACTTCAAGGCAGTGCCAGCTGTGCCACAAGTAACCTGTTATTAACCCAGGGAAAATAGGAAGCTGCCTTATACCGAATCAGACCATTGGTCCATCTCGCTCAATATTGTCTACACTGACTGAGCTCTCTAGGGTTTCTGGCAGGCCCTGCCTGGAGGTGCTGGGGCTTGGGCTTGGGGCGTTCTGCATGCAAGGCAGATGCTCTATCCCAGAGCGACCATTGCCCTTACAGGAGGGGTGTTACTGCAGAACAACCAAATAATAAATGCAGGTATCTAAATGTGCTTAAATGTTACTTCAGTGGATTCCCTCTTTGCAGTTGGGGCCTATATGTACTCATGTTTGATGGCCACTTCAGATCCACCCTGTGACATGTGAACCTAAGAAGCTGCCTTGTACCAAGTCAGGCTATTGGTCCATCTATCTCAGTATTATCCACACTGACTGGCAACATCTCTCCAGAGTTTTGGATAGAAGTTTTTTCCAGCCCTCGCTGGAGATGCCAGGGATTGAACCGGTGACTTTCTGCATTCAAATCAGATGCTCTGCCACTGAGATATAGTCCTTTCTCTGGTTCCCACATACCACAGGAATCATGGGAAGTGGCTTTATGCCAAGTCGGACTAGCTAAGTATTGTCTATGCCAGGGGTTGGAAACCTTCGGCCTGCCAGGCCTCCCCATTTGATATCAGATGTGAGATGATGAAGGGTGAAGCAGGGCCTGCAATGGAACCACCAGGAGCTGGGCTCCCAAAGGATCCTTTACCCTGGAACAAAGTGTGCTTTCAACTACCCATTGGAAGCTGATGGTGCGGTAGGTGCACACTTTGCACAAGGAGAAGGAAGTGGTTTGATGGAACTGCTTCTCTCTCCCAGTCTGCTTATATACCACCAGGGGAAGGGGGAGATAAAGGGAATAATTCTTTCTCCTCTTTCTCCCTGCCCCCCCCCCCCCGCAGCTACCGCTCCTGCTCCTGGTGTAAACAAGAGAAGAAAGCCTGGATTTTTAAAACACAGGCTTTCTTCTCTTCCTCCTCCAGGGCAGGAGAGCCACAAGCAGAGAAATCTTTCTCAGCTTCATTCCCTAAGGGATTTTGACAGGTAGCTGCCAATTTTGGCCCTTCAGGCTGATCTGGATAAGGATCTTGTCTGTGAAGCCAAAAAAAGATTCCCCACCCTTGGTCTACACTGGCTGGCAGTGGCTCTCCAGGGTGTTAAGCACAGAAATATTTCTTGTACCACCCCTACTTGATTTTCCTTTCAGGTAGGTAGCCGAGTTGGTCTGACGCAGTCAAAATAAATAAAAAAATTAAGGAATTGCCCAGTAGCACCTTAGAGACCATCTAATTTTGTTCTGGGTATAAGCTTTTGTGTGCATGCACACTTCTTCAGATACATTGAAACAGAAGTCACCAGATCCTTATGTAAAGTGGGAGGGTGGGGTGGAGTTTTTCTCAGAAGGGTAGAAGGAGATGGGTAATTGACTCAATGGGTGTCGTAAACCTGTTGATGACTGTGAAGGACTGCAACTAGTCCTACAGGAAAAAGCAAAGGATAGTATGCAGATGACCAAAAATAGCTTTAACATATGTAATGAGACAAGAATCCAATATCACTATTCAGACCAGGTCTCTCCATAGTTTTCAGTTTAGTAATAAGTTGTAATTCAGCAACTTCTCTTTCAAGTCTAGAATTTCAGAAATAGACTTGTCACAACTTATTACTAAAATGAAAACTATGGAGAGACCTGGTCTTGATTTTTTTTTTTTTTTTAATGATTTTCCTTCTCTCTCTTTCTTCCCCGATAAGGAGGTTGCTGGGGGTCGAACCACAGACTTTATGTATGCAGGGCACTGAACCATGGTCTTTCCCAGCTTATATGGTTCTCGGAGGTCTCTCCAGGCCCCTCTTCCAAGCCATACCCTCATCTGCTCTTCTTGGTGTGTTTGCTTAACTGGTCTTTGAATTCTGATAATACCTCTTCCTTGTCTGGATGGGGGAAAGAGAGGGGTGTATGGTAGAAACTAGGCTACTGTGCATATGTAGAATTGACGTCCATCTCTCCGCCCACTTTTGCTTCTGGCCCCGCCCACCACTGCCACGGGCCCCTTGGGAGATTACCCAGAAGGCCTGGGGAAACGTTTCCCACCGCTGAGGTAACCTAAGCTCACCTGATCACACACTTCTGGAGATAACTGGAAAACAACTCTGCTGTCATTTATTTCTTTATGTGTTGAAATAATATTTTAATAGGAGAGTTAAAACCCTGCTCCCCTTAACCCAGAACTATAAAACAAATAAAATCTCCAGAAAACTCAACACTTGCACACACACTCTTCCCAAGCATTATTTTGGCCTGGATTTTCAAAAGTGCTTCCCCAATTCTGGAAGTCGTGTTGCCATAGTAACGGTCTCTTGAGTGATTTATGGCTCCCCTGCGAAATGTTTTGGATATAGCAGGCCAACCAAAGGCAGGCTGAGACGATCCAACAGGCCACAGCAAGAGAATACTAGGTGTGGGGGGCATTCAGTTATTTAAATGGCAAACCTATCTCATCTGTACTTTCCAAAACAATACGACAACCAAATATGACGACCAAAACACAGCCGTCCTTTGAAATTTGTACTTAAGTGAATTTTGCAAAGCAGCTCTCCAGGCATAGAGACGAGACACAGAGTTGGATCCGGCTGGACTAAGTTTCCAATAATGTTGCTAATTCCCGCCCCCATACCTGGAGTCCAGAAAGTATGTGCCCACAGGCCCCTCCACTATATGTGCCAATAATTCCCTATGGCTCCTCAGTGCCTCCAAGAGGACTTACTCCTTGAGTTTTGAATATGTGCTGTTTGCACAGGTGTGAGGAACCATCTATGAGCAATCTTCATAGCATGGAATTTTCAGCAACTGAATAGAATAGTTTCAAAGAACAGGGTTTATTCCACCAGCTCCGGCTTTCATGCATCCCAGGGATCATTCAGAAATTCAGTGTGTGCCTCTCATGGTCATGCAGAAGGAAACTTTATCTACTTCAATGGCCATTCTCCAGCATTCCTGTTAGTGCCTCCTCCAGCCTTTGCCCTCCAGCTGTTTTTAACTACCAGGTTGGGGTAGGCTGATTGGATGTGCATGACTACTTGCCTGTGAGTTGGATCTGGGCTAAAACTTCATCCGTGGCTCTTTTCCCAATTGCTCAAAGCACTTCTCACACCAGACAAGAACTCTGTAAGGTAGGCCAGTACTGTATGTACTAGCTTGCCTGCTGACTTTGTCCTAGTAATCCACTAGGGGGCGATTTTAGCTAATGTTATTCTCAACTTGCATTCTTACAGGTTTTCCCAATTTAAGCATTTGTCTGGTGCTATTTTATCCATTCACTTTGCAGGTATGTGCGTTAAAGTTGCCAGGAAAGGCTTATAGGCCAGCATGCATGATTAGAAGAGAGAGTTTATTTCTTCAGGCAGTTGTATGTTTACTTATTGTGATTGCACACAACGCATGGCATTCTCCCAAATAAAACTGAATAAGGTGGAGGAATGGAAATCCCTAGGTTTGCCTACCCATGCTCTATACTGCTTTGGCCCCAAGTACTTGAAGGATTGCATCCGTTCCTTCTGGCTGACCCATGCTGTAAGATCTATGGAGGAGACCCTGCTCATAGTTCCACCTACAGCTACAGTCCACGGTGCGACTACATGCAGCAGGGCCTTTTAAGTTGCTGCACCCCAAGTGTGGAATCCCCTCCCCACAGGAATGCAGCTGTCTTAAACATTAGCTGTGTTATGTGCTGGATCAAGACACAGTTGTTTCTGGAGGCCTGACCTGATGCTTCTGGTGACATGGAGGTTCTTTTTAAAAACATTTATATGTTTACAGTGTGGCACCAGTGTTATAGCCTCATCTGTACTGGCTTTTGAAGGCATCTCTATTGACACAGTCATTCTCCTGATCACTCAGTCTCTTGTTTTAATTGCTGTGTTGTTTCAGTTGGATTGATTTATTTCATACTTTAATTATGGGTGTCTATATTTCAGTGTTTTATGATACTGCTTTACTGCATATCTCCAGTATGGATTTTTATATTTCAGTATCGTGAAATTTTATTCTTATGCTTTGTGAATTGCATAGAAGCCTATTTTGGCATCAAGCAGTATATAAATATAATAATAATATGAAGATGGGTGATGCAAAACCCACAGCGTTATTAATTAATATATACCACTTACATGCCAAGATTACTTCCGGAAGCCAGCCACTGGATCCTTTCTGATTTTTATACAGTAATTTTAACTTTCACTATTCTTATTTTATTTACATTGTTGCTTTTATCACCTTTGCATCGATGTGTGTATCTCACGAATGCTTTTCTGTAGCACTCTTTGGGTTTAAAAGGCAGGACAAAAAATATAATGACATTTCCCCTAATTACTGCAGGTAGCAAAACCTGCAAGGCAGGCCTGTGGTCGTGTGCAGAGTGGGTGCGGGAGAAAAACACACTGCACGCACGCACGCACGGACACCTTTTTATTCATCATCACCGTACAAAACTTCCAGGATGGAGCCTGCTTCTTAATTGCAGCAGCTCAAATTAAGCGGGTGAGCTCTTTGTTTTGGCGAAGGTTCTTTGGGTTCCGCTTACGCACGGCGGCTCCTCAGCATAAGAAACGGACGCGCGCCGCGGCGTGCGAGGGAGGCGAGGACCCGCCCCTCTCCGGCGGGGGCGGAGCTGCTAGAGCCCCGCCGGCGCACCTGCCTGCCCCACCCCCTTGAATTCCTCCCCCGGTCCCCGCCCGCGCGCGCGCGCGCGCGCCTCTCCTCGCTGACTCGCCTCCTCCTCCTCCTCCTCCTGCTGCTGCTGGGTTGCGTCCCCGGGAGCCCTGATCACTTTACAGGCGATCATTGTTCCCAAAGTGAAAAACAAGCGCCACTCTGAGCTGGGCGCTCGCTGCTGGCGCTACTGCTTGCTCCGGAGAGGACCCAGACATGCCTCCTGCTGCGGCCCGCGCCTGGCACCTGCTGGCGGCGCTCCTCTGCGCCCTGATTTGCGCGCACGGCGGTGTCCCCAGCCAGGCAGGTGGGTGAGATCCGGCGTGGGTTTGTCTGTCTGTCTCTCTCTCTCCCCCCCCCGCCCTTCCTAAGCCCCATTCCATTCCACCCCACCCCCTCTTCCACTGGGGGAGGTCTCTCTCGCTCTCGGAAAGGGGGGCGGCGTGGGCGCGGGAAGTTTTGGAGCACTCGCTTTCCCCGAGGTGGGCTGGATCGTGGGCCAACGGCCGGTTCCGCCGAGCCAGTCACTAGAGGACCTAGCGGTGGGCGGGCGAGTTTGCTTCCTGGGACAGGGTTGGTCCAACCCGACCTTCGCTCCGCGGGAGAGACTCGGCGTTACTTGCGGCTCTTTAGTGGGTAATAAGGCGTTACTTGGATCCACGAGGAGCCTCTCCGGGAAAGGAAGTTCTCTCCTTGGTTCCTTTCTTAACCAAAGAGCAGCGCCTGCTCTTCTGAATTGCCATTGCACGCGTGTTTGTTGGACTCCAACTCCCAGCAGCCCCAGTACGGCCGGAATAGTGGGACTTAAGAGTCCAGCAACAGTTTGAGGGCCACAAGTTTTTCATCTCTGCTTTTAGAAGAAGTCACTCTCATGTTGGCGTTCATGCTGTGCATATAGGCCATCATTTTGGCTGTATTCTTGAACTTCGGAGGAATTCAGAGCAACATTCCTGCCTTGTCATCATTAATCCTCACAACCCTCCTGTGAGGTGGGTTCAACTACTATATGTGTGTGTCTCGGGGAGAGAGAGAGAGAGGGACGCAAGGGCACTGAGTGGAACCAGCTTTCTCTTCTCAAAGTTTGATGCTTGATAGGCCACATGTATAGCCAGTGTGCAAATTGATGTTTGGCATTTGATTTAAGAGAAGCTTGGCACACAGGAATGGCCCATCCACAGTCCTGGATAATTCATAGCATAGATATCCCTTTCTGTCATGTTGGAATGAAAATATAGACCTGCTGTGTGGCAGGTGTGGAAACAGGCAAATTCCACACTAGAGATCATTCCCGAAAGAATTGAAAATTAATAAGCAGGTAGCGTAATGCAAATGCTGGGTACAGTTCTTGCCACTTCTCGCCTCAAAAATGATATTGTAGAGTTGGGAAATGTTTAGGAAAGGGCAACCAAAATGCTCAAGCAACTCCCCTATGAAGAGAGATTGCAGCGTTTGCGTGTTTTTGAGTTTTGAGAAAAGGCAAGTAAGAGGCAACATAATAGGAATGTATAAAATTAGACATGGCGTGGAGAAGGTAGGTAGGGAAAAGCTCCGCCCCTTTATAACTTGTGAATCTGTAGACATCCAATGAAGCTGAATGTTGGAAGATACAGGACAGATAAAAGAAAATGCTACACAAAGTGAATAGTTAAACTATGGAGTTTGTTCCCACAGGGGGCAATTATGGCCACCAACTTAGATGGCTTTAAAAGAGGATTATACAAATAAATGGGGGATAAGGCTATTCGTAACATTATACAGGAGGCAGCAATGAAAACCATCCCAATGAAAAGGAAATGCAAGAAAGCAAAGTGGCTGTCCAACAAGGCCTTACAAATAGTGGGGGAGAGAAGGCAAGCAAAATGCGAGGGAGATAGTTAAAGATACAGGAAATTGAATGCAGATTTCCAAAAAATAGCAAGGAGAAACAAAACAAATTCCTTCCAGTAGCACCTTAAAGACCAACTAAGTCAGTTCTTGGTATGAGCTTTCGTGTGCATGCACACTTCTTCAGATACACTGAAACAGAAGTTTCCAGACCCTTCTATATAGTGAGAAGGTGGGGAGGGGTATTACTCAGAAGGGTGGTGGGAATGGGTGATTGGCAGATAGCTGTGATGAGCCTGTTGACGACTCTTAACGACTGCAATAGGTCTTACAGGAAAAAGCAAGGGGTGAAAAGGTGAAAAATGGCTTTGTCATGTATAATGAGATAAGAATCCAAGGTCTTTGTTCAGACCAGGTTTCTCCATTGTTTTGAGTTTGGTGATAAGTTGTAATTCAGCAGCTTCTCTTTCCAGTCTATTTCTGAAATTCCTTTGTAGTAAAACAGCTACTTTGAGATCTTGTATAGAATGTCCTGGGAGATTGAAGTGTTCTCCTACTGGTTTCTCTGTCTTGTGATTCCTGATGTCTGATTTATGTCTGTTATTATACCCAAGGGTCTTAGAATTAAGAACCCTCTACAATCCACGTATCCTTATACCCAAGGAGAAACAAGAAGGCCTTCTTAAACAAGCAATGCAAAGAAATAGAGGAAAACAATAGAATGGGAAAAACCAGAGATCTGTTCAAGAAAATTGGAGATATGAAAGGAACATTTCGTACAAAGATTTCCATAATAAAAGACAAAAGTGGAAAGGACCTAACAGAAGCAGAAGAAATCAAGAAGAGGTGGCAAGAATACACAGAGGAACTATACCAGAAAGAAATGGATGTCTCGTATACCCCAGGTAGTGTGGTTGCTAACCTTGAGCCAGACATCCTGGAGGGTGAAGTCAAATGGGCCTTAGAAAGCACTGCTAATAACAAGGCCAGTGGAAGTGATGGTATTCCAGCTGAACTATTTAAAATTTTAAAAGATGATGCTGTTAAAGTGCTACACTCAATATGCCAGCAAATTTGGAAAACTCAGCAGTGGCCAGAGGATTGGAGAAGATCAGTCTACATCCCAATCCCAAAGAAGGGAAGTGCCAAAGAATGCTCCAACTACCGCACAATTGCACTCCTTTCACACGCTAGCAAGCTTATGCTTAAAATTCTACAAGGCAGGCTTAAGCAGTATGTGGACCGAGAACTCCCAGAAGTGCAAGCTGGATTTCGAAGGGGCAGAGGAACCAGAGAACAAATTGCAAACATGCGCTGGATTATGGAGAAAGCTAGAGAGTTCCAGAAAGACATCTACTTCTGCTTCATTGACTATGCAAAAGCCTTTGACTGTGTCGACTACAACAAACTATGGCAAGTTCTTAAAGAAATGGGAGTGCCTGATCACCTCATCTGTCTCCTGAGAAATCTCTATGTGGGACAAGAAGCTACAGTTAGAACTGGATATGGAACAACTGATTGGTTCAAAATTAGGAAAGGAGTACGACAAGGCTGTATATTGTCTCCCTGCTTATTTAACTTATATGCAGAATTCATCATGCGAAAGGCTGGGCTGGATGAATCCCAAGCCGGAATTAAGATTGCCGGAAGAAATATCAACAACCTCAGATATGCAGATGACACAACCTTGATGGCAGAAAGTGAGGAGGAATTAAAGAACCTTTTAATGAGGGTGAAAGAGGAGAGTGCAAAATATGGTATGAAGCTCAACATCAAAAAAGCAGAGACATCACCTTGCCAACAAAGGTCCGTATAGTAAAAGCCATGGTTTTCCCAGTAGTGATGTATGGAAGTGAGAGCTGGACCATAAAGAAGGCTGATTGCCGAAGAATTGATGCTTTTGAACTGTGGTGCTGGAGGAGACTCTTGAGAGTCCCATGGACTGCAAGAAGATCAAACGTATCAATTCTTAAGGAAATCAGCCCTGAGTGCTCACTGGAAGGACAGATCGTGAAGCTGAGGCTCCAATACTTTGGCCACCTCATGAGAAGAGAAGACTCCCTGGAAAAGACCCTGATGTTGGGAAAGATGGAGGGCAGAAGGAGAAGGGGACGACAGAGGACAAGATGGTTAGACAGCGTTCTCGAAGCTACAAACATGAGTCTGACCAAACTGCGGGAGGCAGTGGAAGACAGGAGTGCCTGGCGTGCTCTGGTCCATGGGGTCACGAAGAGTCGGACACGACTAAACGACTAAACAACAACAACAACAAGGCTATTCATGGCTACTACACATATTTGCTATGTTCTGCCTCCATGGTTGAAGTTAGTAATGCTTCTGGATGTTGCTAGAAACCACTGAGTGGGGGCAGAGATTTCTCCTGTGCTCAGGTTTTGTTTGTGGGCTTCCCATAAGCTCCTGGTTAGCCGCTGAGCCATGTGGGCCAATGGCTTGAGCCAACTGACTCTTCTTATGTTGATGCAGGGCTTCTTAAATTTGCACATTATTCTTCTGGTCACCCCAGTGCTAATTTAGGTGCAGGCTGGGATGCTGCCTGGGATACTGAGTGGGCCCAAGCCTTGGGAATTAGTAGGCTGTCCGAATGAAAAACAGGACAGGCCTTCTGCTCCTTTAGTAGTTGTGTAGAAGAGGAAATCTGAGCTTTGTCATACAGGTTGCACTTGCAGAAATGTCATCTTCTGCTTATTAAAAGTTCACAAGCCCTATCCACCTTTGCACTTGGACACTCTGTGAAGGCATGCCGCCACACAGAAAACTGTATGTAAGCCCAGCCACTGGTGTGTAATTTAAGGGAGTGGCTGTAGAAGGTGCCATGTTCAATCCCCAGCATCTCCAGGTAGGGCTGGGAATGCCACACCCCTGCCTGAAACCCTGGAGGAGCCGCACATTGCCAGCCAGCATAGTAGGTCCTGAACAAGGTAATAAGAAGGAATCAGTAATAAGATAATTTCCTGTGTTCCTAATTCAGCTAAGATCTGCCATCCAGCCATGTTCCTCTTTGGAGGGAAAGGGTTACGGGGAACGTCAAGCATTCATTTGTACATATGAATGTCTGATTTGCATCTATACTCACTTAACCTGGTAATAAGCGGAACACATTTGCATGAAACAGCCTGCTCTTACCTTTGTGTAGGGCAATGCAGCTGTGCGTGTTTGAACTGCTTCCAAAAGCAGACTAATGGAGAGAAATCAACGTTTTCATCGGAGGCCTTTCTCTGGGTGCTGCACCTGAGGGAGGTGTACAAGGTGGTCTTTTCAGTGGTGGCCCCTGCCTGTGGAATGTTCTACCCAGGGAAACCTTTCCAGTACTGTCTCTGTTAATCTTTATGCAGCAGACTGAATCTAGAAAGCTCTGAGAAATAGAAATAACTTTGCCTGTTGATAAAATAGACCATAAGGTATGTTCTAGGCCAACTTCCTTGCAGAGTGTGTTACACAACCGGGGAGCCACCACTAAGTAGGCCCTCTTCAGAGTTCAGAGTTTCCTCCACTGAAGATGCATGTTAGCATTATTTAGCTCTCATCCCTCTCAGTGTTCAATCTAGGGCATTTATTGCTTTTTAGTAATGTTGTAACCTGAGAAAAAAGAGCTCAAACAGTTGCTTTTCTCCAACTCTGGGTGGGTTTTCAGTCTGCTTTGCATGCAGAAGGTCCCAAGTTCAATCCTTAGCATCTCAAGATAGGGCTAAGACTGTCCTTCATCTGAAAGCCTGGAGAGGTGCTTCTAGTCAGTGTAGGCAATACTAAGTTGGCTATGCCAATGGTTTGGCTGGGTATATGGCAACCTCCTATGTTCCTTTGTTTGTATGAACAACCTAACATGCAGTGGCCTCTCTGGTTGACATGTGCTCTGCAAACCTGTTACTTAAGGTTTTCCAGGATGCCTGTTGGCTGAGGAAGTGAATCAACACTTTATATATGTGTCCTCTCTCACTATGGATCTGTACCACTGAGCCCTAGGTGTAACCTTGGCACCGAGCCTTTGCCAAGTTGCTGTTGCCTAATTAATGTTGTGAAGTTGTTGTTAGGGTGCCAGTGACAGTTGGATGCATTGTAAGTGTAATCTGAGTCCTTGGGGTTGGGACGGGAAAGGAGAGACGGTAAATAAGTGACCTCTCAAAGAAGCAGAAAAGGCTTTAAAGCAAAGGACGACAAGTGTTGTACAAGTGTTTTAAAAATGCCCCCCTCCCAAGATCCCTTGGGCTCATCCCAAGAAAATTGCCCCATAAAAACAAAAGGCTCCCTGATTCTTCAAGGGGTGGGCCTCGTCTCAGTGGTAGAGCATCTGCTTTGCATGCAGAAGGTCCCAGATTTGATCCCTGCCATCTCCCTCCCTGTAAACCTGGGGAGCCATTGCCATTTACGTGTAGACAGGACTGTACTAAATGAACAACTGGTCTGATGACTCCGTATAAGGCAGCAAACTACTGTATATTCCTTTTGGAATGCCTTGATGTTTGAGTTGACAATGCCTTTGCCCTAATTTCCCCCCAAAAGCTCTTTTTAACGTGCTAAGATCTGTACAATCCTTTTCACCCATCTTTTCAGGGCCCCTTCAAGGAAGGTGCTGCTGTTCCCGTTTTGCAGAGGGGACCCATAGAAAATGGTTTGTCCCAGGTCACCCAGGGAAACCCAAGTCTACAATTCTGTGTGTTCTTTTGCCCCAGTGAGTTCCATTCAGTTATCAGGCTGACTTTAGTAAGCAAGGATAGATTGGGGTGCAAGTTTCCTAGTTCAGTCCTTTTCCCACTATACTGCATGGCACACCTGTCTGGCATTTTTAACACCTGTATAGAAGTGGGGTGTCTCTGTTCAGCAGCTAGGGTAAGCACAAGTCATTTAACAACTACAGCAAAAAGGGTGGCCTCTCCTGGATCTTTTGCTATTCGACTTTACTTCCTTACATATGTGTCATTCCTCTGTGCTTGACTTGGTTAGAAAGCAGCAAACTGTTACAGTTTGTTTTTAAAATGTGCAACCTGCTTTTCACAGGTGCCTTAAAATGACTTACAAAGAAGACAAAATACAACGTACAAAATATAAAGCATAGATTGAAACATCTGTAGGAGGGGAGAACATCAGAGCTGCACTCCTGAAATAAAACCATTTTAGCATCTGAAACTTCGCCAGGGGAGTGCCTGCCTGGTTTCTACTGGGACGGTGATCCAGAGATTTGGGCCCACTGTCCTGAAGGCTCATGTTGACATGCGTCATGCTTCTGCACCATTGGGAGCCACTAATAGTGCTGCCCCAGATGATATTGGTGATTGGCCTGGGACATACTGGGCAAGACAGTCCTAAAGGTATCCTGAGCCTAAGCTGTTCAGGGCTTGCACTTCTTCAAGAACCTTGAACCTTGCTCAGTAGAAGACGGGAAGCCAGTGCAGGTCTTTTAGCACAGGTGTCATACATCGGCTGTAGTCTCTTCCCATCTCCAGACCAGATCCGAGGGCAGCCCCACACAGAACACATTGTGGTAATTCAGCCTTGAGGTTGTCAGTGCCTGAACTAATGTAGTCGGGTTTCTGAGCCAAGAGCCCAGCTCCTGCGGGGAACTGCAGGAGATTGTGGCAAGTGCAGGTTGCTAATGACCCAAGCGCAACTCAGGTGAAAAACTGCACTCCCTGGATGTCCCCCTTCTATGCAGGTATTAAAACTGCCAGAACTGGTTCTCCCTTAATAATGCATCTAGTCACTTGTTCTCTCAGGGTATCTGAATGTTCCATGCAGAAAGCAAGGCTCTGCTGTGAACTGGCATTTAATTGAGTGGAGATCTGTGACACTGCTGAGACCCTTGTCTCACTGCCGACTCACAAGTCTCCTTTTCCCTCCTTGGTTTTATAAGTAGCTGCATAGGAGAGACTAGCACAGCACAGGGCTATTTTAACTTTCAGCTGCAAGCATGCATGTATGGTCAATCAGCATCAGGGATCAACTTCTTTGAGCATCTCCCATGCTCCTTCCTTGCAGACCACCCACTGCTAACTCCCAAAGCCCCCTAACCGTGTTCTCCTTAATAAAATTTATTTACTTTGCAACATTTACACGCTGCTTGACTGTAATAAAACCTCCAAGCGGTTTGCAAAAATAAATTAAAAACATCAAGATGATCAAAACATGTATTTAAGGACATTGCAAAGCCGATTTGAATCAAGCAAAAATAGATTAAAACACATGTCACCACCCTAGATATCTGGATAGGCTTGCCTAAGCAAACACAAGCAAGTGCTGAAAAGAGGCCAGCAAACGTACCTGCCTGATGACAATAGGCAGGGAGTCCCAATGTGTCGGTGATGCCATGCTAAAAAATCAACTTCTCACAAGTGCAGAAGGAGTATGGCACCTGTAAGAGTAGCAGTTTCACAGATCGCGGTCGGCATACATGGGGTAAGGCAATTCTGCAAGTGAACTCCTTGCAGGGATGGAGCATGCTTGACCATCCATCCAAATGTTGTTGGGACTCCATCTCTCGCCTACCTGACCCTTGGCTATATGCTGGTGTGAGTTGGGAGTGCAGCAACCTCTCTGTGTTACCTCTTTCCCTCTCCATTTGAGGGAGTGGCAGCAGGGACAAAGGAAAGGAGTACCAGGTTCTGCTTGCCTCACCCTCTCCTTTGGAAGCAGAGAGGGAGAGGAGAGCAAAGGTGTGGGTGGCAGCAGCAGCAGTAGCAGCAAAGAGGAAGAGGTAGCTCCCTTGAAGGCATCATGTCTGAAAGACTGGAGCCAACGCTGACCTGCCTGCCCCTTAAGAGCTGTTTCAATGCTCACAGTTAGTGATATGCCTCTTTGAGTTTCTGGTAGTGGGAGGAAACAATTGTGGGATAATTCCAGTTGCCCCAACGGAGCCGTGATGATGTGAGTTTTCATTGATGGTAGGACGCAAGTCAATGTCTCTTCAATGGAGGCTAGTCCATTAGGGTCAACAAGGCACTGCTTCATCAACATATTCTCCCTTCAGCCAGCCTCCCTGCCTGCCTTCTTCCTTACAACCATTCCATGGGGGGTGGCACTCTGTGTTGGCCTTGTAAACTCAGGAGGGAGGAGGGTGTGAGAAAGACTTCTCAATGGCTCTGGTGCCACCTGCTGCTGTTCTCTGTGCCTTCTGGCTTACCTGTCCCAGTGGGCACCCCTGAATATCTTGGAGGTGTCTCAGCATCATTATTATTACTATTATTTATTAAATTTGTATACTACCTTTCGTTTGCAGATCTCAGGGCAGGGCACAGCAAGGATCCAGGGCAGTCAACATGGTGCATTCCAAATAAATAAAACTCCCATCATTTCTTGCTATTAGCCACGTTGTGGGGGTGCAGGTGGCTGATGGGAGTTGTAGTTCCCAACAACGGATGGAGGGCACTACCTTGGCTACCTTGAGAGTGATCATCATGGGAAATTGGAAGGTGCAACTCACCTTAACTGGAGCACATTCTGTAGACTCTTGCATTCCTTTGGTCTTTGCTCTTTCTGAAAATGGCTTGGAGGCAATCTGTGGATAGCACAGGGTGTCATCCAACTCTATAGATGAATGGTGGCGTTTGCTGAAAGTTTTGCAAGAGGTGCAAAGACCAGGCGACCAAGGAAGGTGCTGGGGTTCTTGCATGGTTTTCTCTTTTTTACCAGCTGTGCAAGAAGAGGAAATTTCAGCGTGTGGGCAGTTTGCCCTGCAGGGTGATGAGAAGCTGCCCTAACCAAAATTCTTCTGCACACCTTTCAAAGGTACAAGGGCCTTGTCCTCTTATACCAAGTGAGACCATTGGTCCGTCTAGCTTGGTTTTGTCTACTGAGCAGTGACTTCAGAGTTTCAGGAAGGGGACATCCCTATCCCTACCTGGAGATGCCAGGGATTGAACTTGGGACCTTCTGCATGCAAGTCAGATGTTCTTCCACTGAGCTATGGCCCTTCCCCCATGCTTGCAAAGAAGTCCTGCAGCTCTCTCTGATGCCCGTTTTACCTCACTCTGATTTGAATGGGGTTTGCTTCCAAGTGCCTGCATGGAATTGCAGCCTCGTGGATGCCCATAACTGCCCACGGTCCTGCAGATGGGAAACTGGGAATAACTTTTGTTAACGCTTTCCCTCGCAGTGATTTGCTTATTCTGGGGGTTACTGTTTGAGGCCCCATCTGTAGTGTGGCTGAAACAGATTGAGAGAGATTTTGAAACAGCCGGTGCGCTCTCTACATACGCGCGCGCGCACGCACACACACACTCCACCCCCCCCATGCCTCTTGCTGTCCGATAAAGCATGCCAGGATTCAGAGGAGTCAAGTAAAGCATCTGATTTGTGAGCATCTTTCCTTTTGCCACGATAAAAATAACTCGACTTGTCGAAACCTGCCAGAAATCTGGAGAGCAAAGTCCCGCTTCCTGATTGGCTACAGTACCAGTCCCTCACTGCTAGGCAAAGCTCTGTAGTCAGAATCCCGTATCCATGGCAATAGGCCCCGTCAGCTTTTGAACTTTTCCACCGTGGAAAGGTAATTGGTTAACTTGTATATTCGCATGAGCAGAAAAGACTCACGCTGACTTGGACACCTATCCATTGCTTGTTGACAAATCAGCTCCAAGTGAGTGGGTGTCACCTGCTTACCGTTGCCTCCCAGTTCCAAATTCTTTCCTGTCCTGTGTGTGCCGACTTGGAAGTAAGCCCTGTGGGAGCAGGCTGATTGGCAGATTTCTTAGATACATCTCACCAGTGTGATTTTTTAAAGGATATTTGGAGGGTTGGGGGCAGCACAGTTAGACCTCTTCAGACCCCTCCTGCTCGCACAGAACTGCCACATTTTCAGCTCAGAGCAAGAGCTCATCTGGGCTCAAATCCCCGCTCGGTCACGAAGCTGTCACTGGGTGGCCTTGGGCCAGTCGTCCAGTCTCTGCCTCGCCTTGTAGGGTTGTTGTGGGGATTAAATGGGGAGGGAATATAAATGTAATAAAGAAATAAAATGTGGTTGCATTCAAGGATAGGCAATACATTCTCTCATATTTAACCCTATGCCCAGAATATCTTTTAACTAACTGCTGTGTGGCTGATGTGTAAATTTCCACATATCAACAAAACTATTCATCAAACAGAGAAGAAAAGCAGCAGGGTCTTGGAGAGGAGAACACACAAAGGCTGTGTTGTTCCCTGGCAACTGGTATTTAGAGAGATGGAGCCTCAGGTGGTAGAGACTTCATACAGCCATGGTGACCAGTGGCCTTAATCTCCTTAAAGTGGCCTTAATTTATCTTAAAGGGACCCCTGAGCATTAGGTCCAGTCGTGGCCGACTCTGGGGTTGCGGCGCTCATCTCGCTTTATTGGCCGAGGGAGCCGGCGTACAGCTTCCGGGTCATGTGGCCAGCATGACTAAACCGCTTCTGGCAAAACAGAGCAGCGCACGGAAATGCCGTTTGCCTTCCCGCTGGAGTGGTACCTATTTATCTACTTGCACTTTGACGTGCTTTCGAACTGCTAGGTTGGCAGGAGCAGGGACCGAGCAACGGGAGCTCACCCCGTCACGGGGATCCGAACCACTGACCTTCTGATCGGCAAGTCCTAGGCTCTGTGGCTTAACCCACAGCACCACCCGCGTCCCTGAATTTATCTTGCCCCCTTTTAAAACCTGTTAGGCTGAGAGGCAATGGCTGGTCCCAAATCACCCAGTGAGCTTCATGGCTAAGTGGGGATTTTGGCCCTGGTCTCCCTGGTCCTGGTAAAACGCTCTTTAACATATGGCTAAAAAAACCAAACCCTCAGGCACCTGAGGTTTGAATAGAACAAGGACTTGTGCCCTAGTTGTCAAACTCCAACTCCCATCAGCCCCCGTCAGCATGGTGGTTGGGAATGATGGGAGTAAGAATCCAACAACAACTGGAGGGCCCTAACAAAAATGCAGCATCCTCAGAAACTGACCTCTTTTATTGCCTTCCCCAAACTAGTTCCAAACCTTGCTTTCTTTCGTATGCAAAATTATCATGGCATATTTTTATGACTGGGAGAGAAACTTGCCAGTATAAATCCTCTTTTGAATCTCGTTCTATTGGCATGCTGAAGCATAATCTCTGATGGGGAAGTGAAAAGAATTCTCTAGGTAGATTTCATAAAACAAAGCTACGGATTTGCTATTAATAAGCTGTGACTCATGTTTTTTTTTCTAGCTTGTTTTTTTTCTTTTTAAAAAATTGAGTGTCAGCAAGTGGATGTGGGGCGAGGGAGGGGGCTGCCATAAAGAGATGGCATTCCATGGTAATAGGATTTAGGATTAATGTATGTCATGGTAGATGGAAGGAATGTGGGTGGGGGAGTTTAACCATTCGTTCTTTCCCATCATCCCCCATCTATTCTAGAAGAGGAGTCGCAAGTTTTAACTAAAGGAAACCATTGTTAGGAGGCTAGATGTTAAGCAAGAAATCTGTAACTCTGAAAGCAAGGGGAGAACCACATATGCCACCTTGAGCTCTTTGGAGAAAAGGTGGGATATAAATGAAATAAATGAAGTGTTTGTAACCGAACTATGAGTTGGTTATCTTAAAAATGATTTCATTGTTTACGTGTTGCTTTTCGCAGGATTCTTTGAATGAGAACCTGGGTTGAAGGGTGGTCAAAAAATATAATTTAGGATTATAATTAAAAATGCGTACAGAGTGGAAGACCGAGAAGGGTTTGGAAGCAGACATGAAAAGCCTGAGCCTGCAGATTGCACCAGCCCTAAGCTGAAATGGAGAAGTGTTGTGTGGGCTTTAATTAGATTCGGTCATGCTTGATGTGAAGTCGTATTGGGTTTCACCAAAGGCTACAGCAACTTTTGGCCACACTTGGAAGGGAAGGTAGCTGGGATCATAGTTCCTCTTGCAGCTAAGCTGCATTTGTGGCTGTGTGTGTGTGTTTCTTGCTTGGAAGCATTTTGAAAATTGTTTTAAATATTACAAGTGGGCCCTTTTAAGGAAGGGTAATAGAAATAGTTTGCTCTTGGCTGTATAACTGCTTTGCCCCATAATTCACTGCTGCTGCTTATCATGGTCAACTTAAAGGAAACAGCTGTCAAAAAAGAGAGACAGTGTGGTTTAGCAGTTAAGAGTGTTGCACTTGGCAAATCAGGGTTTAAATCCCCTCTTAGCTACAAAGCTCACCGAGTGATCTTGGGACAGTTATGAGGGCTGCCACTCAGTGGTAGAGCATCTGCAGTGTTGCAGAAAGTCCCAGGTTGAACCCCTGGCATCTCAGGTAGGGCGGAGAATGTCCCCAGTCTCAAATCCTGGAGAGCTTCTACCACTCAGTTTAGCCAATACTGAGCTAGATGGACCAATGGTCTCACTCGGTATTAGGCAGCATGTTGGGCTGGGCCAATATGATGTCTTCTAAACATTGTTGGACAACAGTTCCCATCATCTCTCCCCGTTGGTTATGCTGTCGGAGACTGATGGGAGCTGGGAGTCCATCAATATCTGGAGGGCACTTTTTTGGCTTCCCTCTCTTAGCCTAGTCTAGCCTGCAAGGGTTGTTGTTGTTAAAATTTCTATACTGCCCTATACTCAAAGGTCTCAGGGCAGTTACAACATAAAATCACAATATAAAAACACAAAATGCATAATCGAAACAAAACAACCCACTAAGATACAAGGGGCTGGGAAAGAGAACTATGCCTGGGACTGGCATCTCCCTGGAGGAAAGTTGGGATATTGGTGTAGTAATAGAGCAATAGATAAAATAAAAGCAGGTCTATATGACTTAGCCTGTGTGAAGCAGATAACTTTTCAAAAGTTTGCAAATTGTATTAGAGACCCATCTAGTTTTCAGTGATGGGAAGTTTCCACACTTTGAAGTGTTTTGAATCCTTTTCTTCTTTTTTGCAATAGAGGTTGCCAGCTTTTGGGTGGCCCTACACACCACTCTGTCCGGCCCTTGGAACTGTCCCAGGCCATGCCCCTCACTGGCCCTGCTTCCCAGCCTCTTTGAGTGCTTTTGCTTGTCTGGAATGTGTCCTTGAACTCTGATAACACCCCTTGCTTGCCTGGAGGGAGGGTAGAGAGGGGGGTGTGCATTCATTGCTCCACCCCCTTTTGCCTTTGGCCCTGCCCAACACTTGCACGTGGCCCCTGAGAGGCTGCCCCAGGAGGGAATGGGGCCCTTGGTCTGCAAATGGCTCCCTACTCCTGATGTAAGGAAAGTCTGATCTTCTCATGTTCAACCGAAAGCCTTCGTCTCCCGAAGGCCTGCTGACTTATTGAGCATGGAGTGCAGTGGCAGAAATGTAATCCAACATTTATGGGTTTAATAAAAGTTGAATAAGCTTTCATGCGCTGCAGCCTTATCTGTGCTCCAGCATGCAGAGACTCTTGGCAGTTCCGCTACTGGCAGGTCAGCATCGATACATAAAACAGGCGAGTTTGGTGAGAGCTCATTCCGCATGTGTTGTGCATGCAGGCAGCTCTTCTAGGTACGGTACATTCAGTGCAATCTCCTCCAGACAGCTAGGTACTCTTCTAGCATGTTGCCACAGCTGTAATAGAAAGCAGCTTTAAAAATATTTCTATATTTATAGATGATAATATAATTCACAGTGTCTTGATAACAAAACTGATGGCAGTGGTGGTGATTTGTACAGCACCTAGCATTTTAGAAACATGGCACAGATGTTTTCCAGACTACTGCAGTCCCTGCCTGCCTGGGGGCTCCTAGTCGGATAGACCGGATACTAAAGGGGGAAAGCAAGCAAAAATTCAAGCTCTAAAGTTCCAAAAAGTTATGTGATTGTTTTTCCCATGGCTGGCTGGAATGGCTGCTGACCAAACAGCAGTTAGTGCCTGATGGGCTGATGGTTTGGGCCTCAGTTAAGAGATATTATTATTATTTTTTCCATTAAGTGGCATATGCATTTTATGAATACAATGGTACCTTGGGTTACAAACACCTCAGGTTACAGACTCTGCTAACCCTGAAGTAGTACCTTGGGTTAAGAACTTTACCACAGGATGAGAACAGAAATTGTGCAGCGGTGGCACAGCGGTAGTGGGAGGCCCCATTAGCTAAAGTGGTACCTCAGATTAAGAACGGTTTCAGGTTAAGAACGGACCTCCAGAACAAATTAAGTACATAACAAGAGGTACCACTGACATGAAATCAAATCAAACCATGATAGCTAAATAAAACTTCCATGTTCAGAGGCAGTATAGCACAGTGAGTGTCAGATACCAGAGGATTTGATATATCTAGGCTTGCGTATATTTGTGTGTGTGTGTGTTTTTACAGTTTTTCTAATGGTGGGGGCTGTAGCATACAGGACCACAGGCAAAATGTGGAGGCAAAGACTCCAGAAATCAGCAGGCCGTTGGGTATCTATACAACCCCAGACCACATAGTGCTCCACTTCCTGTTTTTTGTTTTCTCTTGCAGCCTGCTCCAAAGTGGCAATGCAGGATTCATACTTGCCTGAAAACTCAGCCTGTTCCTTTTTTGCTGTTTTGCAGGAGAATGCAAAGAATTGGAGTCATGTGACAAGTGCCTTGAAGGAGATGCTACTCTGAACATCACAAACTGCGTGTGGATGCACTGCCGAGAGTCTGAGGAGAAGCCAGGTGAGCTGCGGCAGGTGGGCGGGGGGGGGGGATGCTTGCCAAAAACTCAGTTCATACGCCTTGCAAAGAATGGCCTGATTCTACACGTTCTCTGCAAAGTGGAACATATTTGCCTAAAGTAATTCCATTTCCCTGCCTTATCCTCCCAGTGCTTTGAGTTTTTGTAATGGCTTCCCTCTTCTCCCCCAGATGGTTGAAGAATTCCATTGTGGTGTGTGTGCTACATAATGCTGCCAGGTCCAATGATTTGCTCACCTAGCTCAGTATTGTCTGCTCTGACTTATCATCACCTGCCACTTCTTTTCAGTGGATGATGCGTGTGCTCTGCCATTGTGCTGTGGTTACTTCTTCAGCTCAGTATTGTCTACTCTGACTGGCAGCATGGAAGAGAAGAAATGGTTTGGGAGTAAGGGGCAGGCAGTGGGAGAGCTAGAGAGGATGGGTGGAGGTCATCAAGGAGAGCAGGAAGTGCGTCAAGCTCTTCCAGCACCTGAACGTCTCTTCATCCATGGAGTGGAAATGCTGTGTACATCTCCAAAAGTGAAAATTGAAGTTGTTGAGTGCCCCCCAAATCATTTTGGGACTTTTCTTTGATTTTTAAAGATTTTTTTTTAACTAGCCCAACTTGCCATACATCCGGGTTTTCCATAACATTTTGCCAATTCAGCAAAAATCCGCCTGGACGCCATTTTGCAGAGTGATTCCCGGACGTGTCTGGGAGAACCCAGACGTCTGGCAGCCCTAAATATGTACATCTCATGCATCACTGAAACCAAGACAATGTAATTTCCAGGTAGTCACCCATCCAGGCACTGACCAGACCCAAACCTGCTTAGCTGGTGGCTTTATGGACCTTCAGACCATACCCTAGGACCAGGCCTTGCATGCAGAAGGTCTCAAGCTTCAATCCCTACCATCTCTTGTTAAAAGGATTCGGCACCAACCAGATGATGGGAAAGACCCTCTTCTGAGACTTGGATAGACAATACTGGACTAGATGGAGAAATAGCCTGACCAATAGCCTGACCGCTTCCCTTTGTTCCTCTGAGCAGTCTGCAAGGGCCACCCCACCTTACACATTACCAAGATGTGAGGAAGCCACAAAATGGTGCATCCAGCCCTTTACTGTCTTCTCTGGCTGGTTCTGGCTCTCCAATGGGGCCACCAGCCCCTTCTCACTGAAGGTGCCAGAATCTCTGGCGCATATGCCTTGCACTTCGTCAGTTGCCACCTTCTCCAAGGACCACTCAGTCCCTGACTTGCTGCATGTGCAAGAGGCAATATGCCTCTGAATAAAAGTCACTGGGAGTCACAAGTAGGGACAGGATGCCTTAGGCCTGATCCGGCATCCTTTACATGGCCTTCTGCCTTCTGCTTGTCTTGCTTGAAAGCAAAAAGCAAAGGACCTTGCTACTTTAAGGTCTATGCCCTGGCTGATACTTGGAAATCCCTCCTTCCATTTTGCTGGGAGTTTGTGGCTACCCCTCTGAGTGGAATCACCTCAAGCTCTGCATCTGTGTTGGTTTGTGTACTTCGTTCGTTGCCATGACTGCCATCCCCAGGGGGATAGATAGATGGGAGCCACAAAGATACAGCCTTCTGCTCTCTGCTGGTTCAGAAACAAACTCCTATCTCACAACGTTGTCCTGGAAGCTCCTGCCGAAGTGCTTATCTTCATACGGAGAAGGAACAGGGGGTGGTGTCCTGCCCATTTCCTCGCTGCTACCTGGCCCTTTTGTCCACTTCATCAGGTGTGCAGACTACCTAGAGCCCTACTTGCTACAGCAGGTGGAAGAAAGGCAAGGTGAAAGATGTGAACTGGGATGGGAGAGATTGGGTTAGGAACGTAGGAACCTGCCTTATGCTCAGTCAGACCATTGGTCCATCCACCTCAAAATTGTCCACACTGACTGGCAGCTGTTCTCCGGGATCCCAGACTGTGTTCTTTCCCAGACTGAGATGCTAAGGAAGGAATCCCAGGGCCTTCTGCATGCAGAACAGATGCTCAGCCATTGAGCTACGGCTGCTTCCCAATACTGTATAAGCTGCCTTATACTGAGTCAGACCTTTGGTCCGTGTAGCTCAAACAGTCCCAGGAAGTATAGCCAATGGTGGGCGGGGGCGGTGCCCCCTGGGTGCCATCTCTAAGGGGGATGGCAAGAAGGCACCCTGCAAGCTGCCAAAATCACGCAGCCATCGTGTGTGGAGGATCCTCCACTTGTGACTGCAACAGCGGTGGAGGGATCCCACCGCTGTCCATATGGCGCTTGAGCAGTGCTGTCGGCAAACTGCCCCACAGTGCATGCACATTACCGCTATATACTGTGCATGCTACGTACGGGGCACGCACATGCGCAGTATGTAGCAGCGGCGCGCATGTGTCACACGTACGCCGCAAGCACATGTGCCTCCAGGCTGTTTGCCCCGCACCCCCCACTGGGTGCTGGTTAGCCTTCCTTCGGCCCTGTCTGGAGGGCCAAAGGTTCCCCACCCCTGATCTCAGGTGAAGGGGTTTTGGACAGCAGTTCCATCTCCCACCCAGCAAACTCTAGAGTGGATCCTTCTTTCAGGGAAGGTTTGGGTTGTCAGGTTTCCTCTGGTGCTAATTCCCTACTCCACATTCTTTACTATATAGTTAATACAAGTTACAGGTAGGTAGCTGTATTGGTCTGCTGTAGTCGAAACAAAATAAAAAAATTCCTTCCAGTAGCACCTTAGAGACCAACTAAGTTTGTTATCGGTATGAGCTTTCGTGAATCTGAAGAAGTGTGCATGCACACGAAAACTCATACCAATAACAAACTTAGTTCATCTCTAAGGTGCTACTAGTTAATACAACTGTGTACAGTGGTGCCTCGCAAGACGAAATTAATTCGTTCCGCGAGTTTTTTCGTCTTGCGATTTTTTTGTCTTGTGAAGCATGGACTTTGGGAAAGCTTCAAAAATCACCAAAGTCTTCAAAAAAGGCTACCACACCACGTGCTATGAGTTGCTCCTCGAAGTGAATGCACGGTTTTAAGAAAAAGGAAACAAACTTGCAAGACAAAGAAAACAAATTCGCAAGACGTTTCCTTCTTGCAAAGCAAGCCCATAGGGAAATCCGTCTTGCGAAGCAGCTCAAAAAACTCTTTCGTTTTGCGAGTTTTTCGTCTTTCGAGGCATTCGTCTTGCGAGGTACCACCGTATCCCTGTATAGGGAAGTTTTTAATGTTTGATGTTTTATTATACTTTTATATTTGTTGAAAGCTGCCCAGAGTAGCTGGAGCAATCCAGTCAGCTGGGCAAGATGTTGTTCTTGTTGTTGTAGTAGTATTTACTCACTCACTCACTCACTCACTCAGTCACTACTGTGTTAAATCATGCTTGCTGTTGACTGCAGCATCCCTTTCCAGGAATGCTTCCCTCTTGCCATCACAATTGTGTGGTGAGGATGGCAGCAGGGTGATGCCTACTTAGCTCCCCTCACCGTCTCTTGCATCTGCATCAGCCCCGTCTTCCACACACGTTGGGGAGGGGGAAGATCAGATGACCTGAGCCTGCTCTACGCAAGCAGGATTCTAAATCGCACCCGGAGCCTAAGGTCCCATCTGCACCATGCATTTGAAGCATTCTTAGACCAATTTAACAGTCCTGGTGTTATGTTAAGAGTGCTTAGAATTGTAGGTCTATGTGGCCAGGACTTGTAACAAGCTGCAGTTCCTGGGATTCTTTGGAGGAAGCCATACGGTGTGGGTGTGACCATGGAGGGTAGCCAACATGGCAGCTTCCAAGCGTTGTTGGACTGCAACTCCCATCAGCCCCAGCCAGCATGGCCAGTGTTCAGGGATGATGGGAGTTGTAGTTCAGCAACATCTGGAGGACTTCTCATTGGCTAGTGATCTATGTGTGACTACTCTCTCGAGACCTTCACCCAACATTCAGGGGTGGGAGAGGAGACAGCAGACATGGCACATGATGCCAGTCACGTGATGTGAACCCCAGAATAGGGCTTGTCTTTCACTTTGTTTCTGGTTGCGTAGCCCTGTATAAAACAGTGGGGGAAATGTGTGTTTGGGGCCGAGGGGAGACATGCAGGATTTTCAATGTGACTTGGTTTCTCTCCTCTATCCTCAGGTTCCGGTAGCTGTGTTGTGAAGGGAGAGCCAGCCAAGGAGAAGTGTCACTTTTACAATGTCACTTCCAGGTGTGAAGGTAATGCTTTTCTGCCCAACCACTGATCACCATGCTGTCCGTTAGGCCTCATCATCTGCCTCAGGACCTTTGCCTCTGCCTGTTCATTCTGGAACCTGATCACCAGGACCTCCTCAAACATTTTTGTCTCTTCTGACTCTTGATACAGAAGCAAGAAAGAACTAGGGAGACGTCCTGTTCTGGGTGGGGTGGCACTTCCTCCCTGAAGGATCAGAAAAGTAGCTAGTGGGGAGACTCCCTGATCTGGAGGGCCACAGGTTCTTTATCTCTGACATATAGGACACTTTCACATGACCAGCTGGAGGAGTCCTCTTCAAACCATTTGCCCATCTGATCCAATATAGGCTGCCCTTACTGACATCTTATCAGGCATCTTTATGGAATTTCTTGCTATAAGGTACATAAGGGTTCATTCCTAGCTATTGATGTTAACAGCTGTTTATGTCTATTTATTCATGTTCTACAGCTGTCTAAATAAAAACAGCACTAAATAAATAAATAAATAAATAAATAAATAGTTAAATCACAAAAAGCAGATGCATTTAAAACAAAACTGAAACAATACAAAATATTTGCTCGTGGCAAATATCCATTTATCCAGCTATGAAAGCTTGTCCTACCATGTTCGGTAGTTTCCAGAAAGTGCAGACATTGGGAGCTGTTTGTATCTTGACACAGGCAAGATGGTTTCCATTAAGATCTAGGTCTGTCCTGTGGGGGCAGTTGATAACAAATCTTTGTCTTCTTCCCTTCAGGTATTTGAATGACTACTTTTTTATTAGTTTGCTCTAATTATTCTACTTTATATAAATGTAGCGTGGCTTTTCTTGTCACCGACTGTGTAGAACCCTGAGTGTGCTTCTCTAATGTGATGATCTGCTTGGATAATGCAATGTGTGGTAGGGAAATTTTCTTGTAGGAAAGAGGTGTGGGTTGACCTCCCCCCCCCCCCCGCTAATGATGGTTCTTTTCTTAGCATCCGAAACAACCACCAAGCAACCTCCACAGCCAACCACCAAAGAGCCTCCAAAGCCAGCCACTAAGGAGCATGAGATCATCACACTTGGTAAGTGTGAGTCCCCTTATCTTTTGCGCATTGGAGAAGGGGAGGGTTTGAATGTTGGTGAGCTAGTGCTAGAGCATCTCCAAGTGGGGAATGCAGAGCGGCTTCTTGGTGGTCATATGTGCTCCAGGCGCTGTTTTCCTTAGCAAGCCCTTCTGTTGTGGTAAACACTTGTCACTCGGGGAACAGGACCAAAGCTTACCTTGAGACGTGAGAGCAAACATGGTTGATTGCATCGCCACCTTACCTAAGTAGAACTAGGATCCTTCCTATTTTCCTAAACCCAGAGTCTCAGTGTGATTGTATCCAGGGTAAAGTGGGCTTCTCCAACAATTTGGACTTTTAGAAGACATCTGAAGGCAGCCCTGTTTAGGAAAGGTTTTAGTATTTGATTAATTATTGTATTTTAATACTTTGTTAGAAGCCGCCCAGAGTGGCTGGCGAAACTATTATTATTATTATTATTATTATTATTATTATTATTATTATTAGGATTCAGTTCAGATTCTGCTTAGAATTTAGCTCCAAATCTTCCCACCTACAAGCCCACAACATGTTCCCAATCCTACACGGAGGCTCATTCAGACCTCACCTTTGAAAAATGACTGTGCTTTTAGCAGCAATTTAGAAGAGAGCAAGACTTCCCACCACTATTTCAGGTGGAAATTAAGGGGCTTTAATAAAATAAAACAGATCCCTTTGCTACTGCCAAGAGGCCTGGCAACTCTTCTGTACACCGTCGCTGGTTTGGATGAGAGAGCTTAACAAGGCAGGCCAAAGGAACGGAAAGGGAAAAGCTAGCTAATAAAGAAGTGAAGGAGAGATGGATGGATGTGTTCTCAGGGAGAATGAATCTTCCTGCCGAAAAGAAGAGCAAGAATTGAAGAGCTTTGGGCTAATTAAAGTGAGTAACTCTATCCTGAATCCTTGTGAATTATTGATCCAGCGCAGGCTCCCGACGGGAAGTTGTATGTGCTCATTTATCTCTGCGTGAGCAAAGGCTCCTGTTTTTCGGCTTCCACACCAGTCTTGCCCACACTGTGTTTAACTGCGTCCTCTGTTTCCTTGCAAAGTGCACCCCTTCAGTAGCAATGCTGCAGCATTGCGTGGCTGCTTTTGTGATGGAGAACACTTGGCTGGGTGGTGAATGCACAGTTCACGGAACGAAGGTTTAAGTTCTAGCAGCTAAGTCTTTGCAATAGGACCTGTACATGAGCTGACTAGCGTGGCATGGTGGAAGACAAGAAGAAGAAGCTTGCAACAAAATGATGCTTTTTGATCCTTACATCTTGTAAAGTGAGGGGTAAGGTTGGCCAGGAGGTGCCATTTCAGACACTGCCCGCCCCAGCCACCTAATCTCTTTCACCATCAGGAAAGCTTGAACTGTTTCTTAAGGGGATTTTTGACTGTGAGCCATTAACATTGCTAGGGGGAGTTTTTGGCAAAAGCAGGAAATATAGGCTGCAGAGGCTGTTGGAATTTCTGTGCGACAGATAATCATAAGACTTGCAGGGGACTTGGTACCCCCTGTACGCTGCAGGAAATTCTGGAGATAACCAAGAGTATGTACCACTCTGGCAAGACAGTGTGCAGGCAGGTAGATTCTCAGCCGGCATAGGAGCTGGTAGACAGCCACCATGGATACAGAATTAACCTGCACCTCCATGGACAGCTGTGAGTCCAAAATGACTCCCAGGCTGCGCACCTGGTCCTTCAGGAGCACAGTTACTCCATTCAGGACCAGGGAGTCCCCCATACCTGCCATCCTCCTGCCCCCCCCCCAAAAGTACTTCTTTCTTGTCAGGATTCAGCCTCAATCCATTAGCCACCATCCATCCTCCAACTGCCTCCAGGCAGTAATAATAACACTTTGAGCTTGGCAAATCAACAACTAGTACAGATCTCTGAGCAGAGGTGTTATATGGTCTGTGGCCAAGCCTCCATACAGGTCTTCGTCAGTTCAAACTCAAGAGCTCTCTTTAAAGTTAGTACAGTACTGATAATCTTACTCTGGGACTGCTCTCCATTGTGCACACAGGTCCATCTTCACTGTGTTGGAGGGGCTGCTGTGTAGTTGGTACATAGAAGCAAATGTGGGACTGCTCAGAGGTGGCTAAATTTTTGAATAAGTTGTTAGCTGGGGGGGTTTTATGACGGAACTAATCGTTACTCCATCTTTGGAACCTGTATATGAAAACAAAATCTTGTTGTCATTTTGTGTATTGTATACAGCCTTGTGGCATTTTTATGAAAAGTGCAGCCTATAAATGCTTAAATATTATTGTATAAGCGATTCAATACAAAATACACGTGTCAGGGGCTCAGGAGCAGAGGCACAGGGAAGAGAGGAAATGGAGAGCGAAGGGGAAGAATCCGAGGGGAGCGTAGGAGAAGAGGACAGTGGCCCGAGGGATTCCATGAGCCTCTCCAGCGAATTGGAAGATTCACAGAAGGGGGCGCCAGTGGCCAGGGGTAGGGGGTTCCCAAGGGGAACGCCCCAGGAGCAAGGGGGCAGCAGGGACTCCCAGAGCAGTAGTTGGAAATCAGGACCAGCTTCCCCACCAGAGCAGAGTGGGGGGGAAGAGTCCCAAGTGTCGGGGCCAGTACATTCCCCACCAGGGAGAGAAGACGAGGCAGGACTGACCACGCCTCCATCGGAGAGTCGGACAACGGAGGGGAGGTCAGATCCGGCCAGTATCCCGGAAGAGGGAAGCAGTGACAGAAGTAGTGTAACGGTTAGGAGAAAGGTCACGGGGTTGGCGCGAGAGGCAAGTTCAAATGTACAGGAGCGCGGGACAGCAGAGAATGAGGATTGGGAACCGGGTCCTAAAGCCCGCCGGAGGCAGGGGGAGGAGCTAAGCGACTCAGTGTCGGAAGAGTCCAGAAAGGGCAATGCCCCAGCGGGCAGGAGGACCCAGAGGAGGAGAGAGCAGCGGAAAAGGTGGAGCAGGGCTAGGATCTTAAACTGGTGTCAGAGGGGAGGAGACTCAGACGGGACTTCGCCAATCTAGGGTTTAAGACGTAGGGCTGCACGCTGCGGCTTTGAAATGGAAACTGAACTTCAATAAAGACTTTTGTACGTTACGACAGCCTAGCGTTGGTCCTCTGTGAGCTGGGACCTTGGGGCAGCTCTGACAACACGCTTCCCCCTCCCCCCCCCAAAAAAATCCCCCACTCAATCTGGAGGGGCCAGTAATAGTTAGTTAATGGACTGGTAGGAAAGTAAAGAATATGATCTCTCAGTTGTAAACTCTTTTAAGAACATGCAAGTCAAACCAGCATTGTCTTCACTGATTGGCAGTGGCTCTCTAGTATTTTTGTGCAGGGGTTTTCTTCTGCATACGAAGCATATACTCTTCCCACATTGAGCTACAGCCTTTTCCCTTTTTGCCAAGTACCTTCACAACCCCCTTGCTCTGTCTCCCCCTAGGTACAACGGCCAGCCCTCCGCTAACTGACTCCCCGGAGTTCCACCCGCCAGGATTTGACTCTGCCAGCTTCATCGGGGGAATCATCCTGGTGCTCAGCCTCCAAGCCGTTGTATTTTTCGTGGTGAAATTCCTCAAGGCAAAGGACAGCACCTATCAGACACTGTAAGTTCCCTACAAGCAGCTGGGAGCAGGGGGGGGGGTTTGGTGGTGGTGGTGGGGAAATGTGCTGTCCTCTGAGAAGCAGAGAGGGAGATGGTCTGTGCGTAAGAACATTCTGATCTTCATTTTGGGGTAGTTTCCAAAGCAATTGCTTTGTTTAATCTGTGGCATCTTCAAAGACTGACAGCTTTATTATGGCATGAGCTTGGCGCACAAAAGCGCCTGCCCTAATATGTTTGATGGTCTTTAAGATGCCTCAGGGCCTTTTGTTGTTTTTCATTTGGTGCCCAAGCTATAATAGTTTAGACCAGGGTCACATCAACACTGTACATTTAAAGTGCTATTATACTCCTTTGTCATGGCTTCCCCCAAAGAATCCTGGGAAGTGTAGTTTATTAAGGGTGCTAAGAGTTGCTAGGAACTAACAGAACTCAATTTTTGAGTGGTTTTACTGTTAACCGCTCTTGTTAGAGAACTTAGGAAATTAGAGCTCCTACCTCTAAGCACTTTTAACAAATGACCGTTCCCAGGATGCTTTGAGACATGGAGGAACCATGACTGTAAAAGTGGTGTACTGGTGTTTTAAATTATGGTGTGGATGTGGCTCAGGGCAGTTAAGAAACTATATTCATAAAAAAAAGACAATGGGGTGTTGTTAGTGGGAAAGTTACTGGAACTGACTATTCACACATGAAGACCGAGAGCATCCAGTGGGATGCAAAGCCTGCTGTCTTCATTTCTCCACCTCACCCTCCAGTTTGTCTTCTGGGCGTTTTAGGGGGATAAAGCACGGCAGATCAGCTCTTATATCCCTCTAAACACAGAAATAGAGGGATCTTACGCTTGACAACCCTCCTCCCCTCTTCCCCACCTTTGCATTATTCCTGTGTCCTTGCACTCAGTTTTTCTCTCCGTTGCTGCTGTGCAATTCTCACATACATGCTACTGACTGTGTTCAAGGACTGGCAGTTCAACATGCCACTGAGCTCAGTACTCTTTGTGCTGAGGAAGGGGCTGGTCTTTAAGTGTGACTCACTTTAAATGAGGACTCTGGATCTTTAAGAAGGGCAACAAAGCAAAGCTTTGAAAGTTTAATTATTATTTAAAAATCTTTCTCACATTCATTGTGGCTGTGTTGTGATTACAGCTCTCTTTAGATGTCCCACTTAGATGGCAGCAGGTAGTGGCGTTCACATGTTACATTCAATGTCAGCATACCTGTGAACACAAATAAGTCAGCTGCACACTCGTACAGTTATTCACATGTAACATTCGACGAGTGTACAGTCTATGTACGCAGGAGCTGAGCTGTTTTACACAAACACATGTGCCTGTGTAGAAACAGCTTGTACTTGTGTTTAGTGTAATGTGTGAACATGCCTTAAAACACTGATGTGCGTGTGACATCAGTGGCTACTTTCACACACCTAGGGTCCCTGTTTTTATTATCTTTCTCATTCCCCTGGGTTGCTATTTTCATTGTCCTCCAATTTATGGAAGCCAACTGTCTGCAGCAGGGAACGGTTTCTCTCTGACCATAAGAATAGCTCTGCTGGATTACACCAGTGGCCCATCTAGTCCAGCATTCTGTTCTCACTGTGGCCAACCAGAAGCCTCAAGGAAGTCTGCAAACAGGGCCTGAGTGCAACAGAGCCCTCCCCACTTGTGGTTACCAGCCGCTGGTAATCGGAGGCATGCTGCCTCCACCAGTGGAGGTACAACAATTTTTGAAAAGCATGCTTGAGCTGGGCTCCTTTGGAAGGAAGGGCAGGCTTCAAAAATTGGTATAAAAACCAACTACAAAAAAGCAAAACACACAGAGAAAATTTAATTATACAATAAAAATAAAGGAAATAAGTATAGTAATAGCATGGCCCTCCAATCTAGAACTCTCCTAATCCACATCAAGGCCTCACACCAGAATGGGGCCTTGTGCCATTTTCCTAGTGACACCTTCCCACAAGCTGATATTTCCCTGTGAAATTGGTGCTGTTTACTGTAAGCAGCACTTTCAGAGGGCAAATAGCTGGAGGGGGAGAGAGTGAAAGTGTTGTCTGTGGCAAACCAACCCCAGACTTTGGGACTGATGTTTTATCCATATAACGAGAGGCCAGTTTGAGCATACTTTGCTAAATTGCGAAAGCTATAACTTGTGGTTTGCCCTACTCAAAGTGGGTTATACTTTTGTCGGCAGGTGGTGAACAAAATCCTAGCCAAATAGCTCTACATCCCTGCTGTGTGTAACCTTTGGTCAGTGTTAAAGGAAATTTCAAATGTTCTGTGAGGGACTCTCCTCCTCGCATGCACCCGACAATATTTCTGGGTTTCTCATCTGTATCTTCTGCTGCCATCTCTGTCTCTGACAGATCCTTTCAGAGAATCACCAGCTGGGTTCTCCTCCTCTCAATCTGCCCTTGATTCTCTTTCTTTCTTTCTTTCCTCCCACCCACCTCTCATAGGAGAGTGTGGGATCAAAAGATGTCTTTAAGCCTGCTTCACACAATGATGCTTTCTCCTGCACAGGTACTCCACTGACATAGTCATGTGTGGATTATGGCATGAGCATCATCTTTTGTTTTTGTTTTTGTTTTTAAATAGTATTTATTCAAATTTTAAAGATTACAAAGATAAAAAAATAAAAGGACAAGACAAAAAAAAAACCAGAAAAAAATTAACAAAATAAAACAGATCCAACCTTTACATAACTTTCTTTCCTTTGCTTATTTCCTTGACCTCCTGACACCTCCCTTTTTTGTATTCTAGTTCAATTAGATGTTTCAGCAAATCCTTTCCAGCTTTGTTTTTATCCTAATAATTTATCTTAATATGCTGTAATTCTCATCTTTCACCAATTAAAAAATCAATTTTAACCTAATCCTTTGTATCATTTCTGCTAAAACCACATTACTATGAGCATCATCTTTTGCTTCAGTTGTGTGTGTTAGGAAGCCAGTTGGGCAGGGCCTGTTATGGAGTGAAGTGACTGCCTCAGGTGGCAGGTGCTTGGGGGCTGGCAGTGGGTGATGACAGGTTGAGAGGCCAGAGCTGTGTCTGCAGCGCAGCCTGGCCTGCACGCCCAGCTAGCCTGCTGTCCTGCAGTAAGCTGGACAAGTCACCAGTGTTCAAGTAAAATTCAGTTGAAAGTCCAGTTGGCTTCTGAACACGGAATGAGGGTGGTGGTACCATTTTGGTCTTTGCCTCAGGGGGAAGCTATGACTGCACACACACCATACGCTTAAAGCACATGACTCCCCCCCCCAGTAATCCTGGGGACTGTAGTTTGTTAGGGGTGCTGGGAAGTGCAGCTCAGTGAGGGGTAAACAACAGTCCCCAGGATTCTTTGTGGGAAGCAGTGTGCTTTAAATGTATGGTGTGTACACAGCCAGTGTCTTCAGCCTTGAAGTTGGATATATGTAAAGAAAAATACCTCTGTGTGGGAAAGGGTGCTCAAACTTCCCTCAGGAAACTTGGCTGGGTCTTAGTTAAATCTTTTTGCCCCATTGTTGGATCTCTTCTCAATCAAAGCTCAGTTTAAACAGTGGGCCAGCTAGGAACACATTATTGGGGGCCATGGAGGAAGAATTTGAGGCAAGATAAGACAGTTGTATCCCTTTGCCCAAAGCCTTGGACCGTATTTTCAGCTTTTTAAATAAATAATAAAAAAAAGCTGTGCGAGCCAAAGCCTGCCAATGTTCCTTTCCAGCTTTTAAAACATCCTTGGGCAGCTGGCTCCCTTCCAAAGCCAGTTTGGCAAAATCACTCCAGAAGCCTTGCTATTGAGGGCTTAACTTCCTTGATGATTGCAGCCATGCGTGATCCCCAAATTTTGACTGTGGGTGCGTTTGCTCATGCTGATTCCTGCCCTAAATCCTAATTGTTCAGGCACCTTGAGAGAGGGGTTTGTTTGGCATTCTAGCACTGGGGAAAGCTGCTGCTATTGGGGGTGGCTGGGATGTCAACCAGACAGTGATTGCTGCTGTTTTTTGTTTGCAGCATCCCTCTCACTCTCTTATTTCTGTTTGTTTAACAAATTGCTTAGCCCTAGCTTGAGTCTATTCCCAACAGAACATTGGGCTCATTCAGGCTATCTTTTGCCCCATACTTACCAGGCACAGGCCTGCGCTTTAAAGCTTTGTGTCCGGGGGGGGGGGGGGCGGTTTCCTGTCGCTTTCCCCAGGAAAAACCACGTTTTACCACTGAATCAGAGCAAATGGCAATTGGCAGAAAACCGAGCTATTCAGTGTTGAAATGCAGTTTTTTACAAGGAAAGCACTGGGACAAACAAACAAGCAAACAAACGTTCAGACATGGGGCTGTAAAGCCCAGAACCGTGCCTAGTAACACAGCACAAAAGGTAGTTTGGATGAACCCATTGCTCCTGTCATTTTTCAGAACTCTCTGAAAGGCAGGTGCATCTCCCCTCCCGACAAAAAAAACAAATAGTGGTGCATTTATGAGGAGGACTGCCCTTGCTGAAAATTCAGAGTTTTTTAAAGGGAACAGAAGCTCTGCCCTTCTGGGGGTAACCCTGATCTTAATCTGGAGCATAAAGTACAAATCTCTTAACACCTTATTCTCTCTTAACTTGGTCCATGCTGCTTCTCTGTTCTTAACTGTACCCCTGTCCTTAGCTCCAAACTAAAGCTTATAATTTTGCCGTAGCTCTATTATGTCCATTCCTCTCCAGACCCCGTTAACCTGAGCACTAATGCTACCCAAGGGGAACCTTCTATTTATTTGGCGTATCAGTGACTCTCTACCAGAAATGTGTGTATTGGGCGTGTTTAAAGGGGCATTGTGCTTTGATATTGTCTCTAACGTCATGTCCCCAATTGCCATCTCCCCACCCCCTTTTTTTTTGTATCTCCCTTGCACGCTGCCTGCCTGTCGTCAGAGAGGACAACCAGCAGTAGGTGTAGCTGTGTGTGAAAGAACAGTGGGAAGTAATGGTCTGTCTCTGGAACCAGGAAAACCTATCAACCTTCTCTTAGACCCACTCCCTTCGTGGGGCTCTTTCCTCAGAGCCAAGAAAGGCTATTATGGGCCTGTTTTTATGCATTCAGCAGCATCAAATGATC